>NW_005841903.1:3020162-3039623 GCF_000455745.1 Alligator sinensis
ATAATCAGCTGTACCTAATAAAAGCTGGCACAATTCCTTTACCTGGGGGGAGGGGAGAGAATCAAAAGAGCACATGCGAAGAGAACTTACATTATTGATGACGTTTACCAACGTGGGGACTGGCAACAGACTGAGCTGGTTAAATAACAAAATGGTGACAGCATTTATGCACAACAATTTGGTTATTCCCTCTTTATAAATTATTCACAAATTTCATACAACACCAGTTTTTTATGCAAACAATTGTGTGGCAGTTCTTGGTACATATATTTCTTTACCTGCAGACAAAAGCTGCCTAAGCATAGAAATACAATGTACATCTGTAGGAAAGATTGTGTTTTCTAGCCTAACCCTAAACAAAATGTGGTATACAGGCAACCCCTGCTTAAAGCTGTTTCACTTAGCACTATTTCACTATAGCGCTCATTTCACTTTGATACCTGGTTTCATTTAGTGCTCAAGAGTTTCGCTATAATGCTCATGGGTATTGGGCAGGGAGCACTGGCAGCACGCAGACTCATCACCACCTTGCGTCATGAAAAGCTTTTATGCTCTGTGCTCTTTCGTGCTCTTTTGTGCTTGTGTCACTGTCTTGATTTGTTTTTTGACTTGCATCATGAGTCAGAAACATGCAACTGACTCTGAGAGGGCAAATGCTGAGAAAACAATAGTGCAAAACCATAATGCTGGAGCTTAAATTGGATGTCCTGAAGTGAATTGAAGCAGAGGAATGCCAGAATGAGGCCTGTAGAGCATTGAATTTGGCTGAGTCAACTGTTAGGACCATATTGAAAAATAAAGACAAAATAAAAGAATGTGGTAGAATTGTAACTCTTTTGAAAACTTTGAAACTCTGTAGGAGTAGGGCTCCAATTATGTTAGAAATGGAGAGGCTGTTAAGTGTGTGGAATGAGGATACAACTCAATGCTGTATGCCCTTGAGTATGCTGCTTATTCAGAAGAAGGCTAAGAGTCTGTATGATGATTTACAAAAAAATTGCCTAAGGGGTCTGTTTCTGTGCCTTTTTATGCGAGTAAGGGGTGGTTCAAAAGATTTAAGAGGTGCAGCAACTTGCGTAAGGTTTCTGTTCAGGGGAGGCTGCTAGGGCTAACACCCAAGCAGCTTCTAGTTATAGAAATAAACTTGTGGAAATTATGGAGGAGGGGGGTTATACACCTCAACAAGTCTTCAACGCTGATGAGACAGGCCTCTTCTGGAAGAAGATGCCTTCTAGGACCTACATTTCCAGGGAGGAAAAGTCAATGCCAGGTTTCAAGGTGTCCAAGAATTGACTTACTTTATCGCTTGGTAGTAATGCTGCAGGGGATTTTAAATTGAAACCATTGCATGTATACTACTCAGAAAACCCCAGGGCTTTCAAGGGGTATCTTAAAAGCAGTCTGCCAGTCATTTGGAAGTCTAACAAGGAGGCCTGGGTGACAATGTCAGTCTTTCAGAGTTGGTTCAGGGATTATTTTTGTCCTGCAGTTGAGAAATACTGTGCTGAGAACGATCTGTCCCACAAGGCACTTCTCATTTTAGACAATGCACCAGGGCATCCTACCACACTTGATGACCTCAGTGATAATATAAAAGTTGTTTTCCTACACCCAAATACCACCTCCATCAAACAGTTGATGGACCAGGGTGTCATTGCTGCCTTTAAGGCTTATTACATAAGGAAAACAATTTTTATTACATAAAAATTGTTTGATCACCAGACCAAACCAGACCTCAGATGGCTGAAAAATTATCTAACAGCTATTTGGGTGACTTACAAGAAATCTTTTGGTATGCCCCCAGTCCAGGGGATCATTTAAAACCAAACTCTCTGCAAATGGACAATGCATTGGCCAGGAACACACACATTTAGGAATGACTGAGTCAGACTGGTACTTAACACATACCTGAATACTCACATGTCTCTTCAAACCCTGTATATTACAGGGATCCTGGCTGCAATGTAATCAACTAATTCTTCTGCTTTGATGTCATTCTTATCCTGCTCATAATGTTAACCCTTTTTCCCTCCACTTTTTTTTTAAAGTAAAAAATTAAAACATGCAATTTAAAAAAAAAGAAAAAGAAAGGGGGGTGGGGAACCTTTCCAGATCATCAATTTCAATTCCAGGACAATAAGAATGAGCCTTGAAGCTGCAAAGAGACAGAGCAAAACACTTAAAAATCTATAAGCCAGTGATTTAACAAACCGCTAACTAAAAAGGCATCTGATTTTATAGAATTGCCAAGCAGATGCCAAGAATGCTGTTATGGCCTCCAATTATTTACTGCCTACACTTCATTCCAAAAGCCTTTTTTTTTTAGTACTTTACCAGCTCTAAGGTCTAGCCAGCACGGAGCCTGGATAGGAAAGAAAAAAAAGGGGGTGAAGGCAGGAAGAATGAAAAAGTCAATTTTTCTTTCTAAAATTCTAGATATTTACAATACCAAATAATCTGGCTGTCAGAGGGGCAACAGCAAGACCAATAAATATAGTTTCAAAAAGGAAAAGGCTGCATAATGGAGTAGGCAGGAAACAAAAAAAAAGATACCAATAATGAGAAAATATAACCCAAGTCATTCAACTTTTCCATTTATTAATAACGATAAGTTAATCACTCACATTGTCTTATATTATATGTATATGTATATATATATACGTATACATATAATATAATATATATGTATATATATGTATATATATATACATATTTTTTTTCCCCCTGTGAGACCAAGAAGATTTGCACACATTGGTGGGAGTTTGGAAAGAGTCCTCTTTGACTTTCAGACTCATGTACCTAAATGACTTACACACTTACATAAAATTCCAGTCTTGGTTTTCAGTCAGCACTAAAATACAGGACAACCAACCAGCATAATAGGTTACCAATACTTAACAATTTAGGACTGAAATCCAGGAGTTCAAACCTAGTACAACTGAAGTTTAAGCATACAATTTTACACAATTATCTCAGGCTTTGTTGCCCCACACTTGCACCTTACGTATACAGCCTTATTCCGATTAAGACCTGCACCATGGCATATACAATTTCTATTCTGGCTTTTTAAGACTCCTTACTGGTGCATTGATATAATCCATTTCATTAGACAGCTTATGCACCAATACAATTAAACAGTAAGAAATAAAAGCAATATATTCTATATGCCATTCAATGCAATCAACTCATTTTCTAGAAGGTATAAGTAACTAGAAAATGTCTTAAACTCAAATTGCAAATGAGTCACAAAATGCATTGTTTTTTCCATGACTTTGACAAGAAAAAGGTTAAGCTTAGGGAGTCATTTTGGTTGGAATGCCAACTGAGGCACTGTCCTTCATTAAGCATCTCCTACTGTTGAGCACAGTGTTACCCTGCTGTGTTAAACAGCTGCTACGTTCCACCGGTTTTGTGACGTTTGGGAACATGGAGTGCAGATCTCTCTGGGAACCCATTAATACCATCCCCACCTCTGTGGGACAGAGCAATGCAATCTCCATGGCACCTGGTGATTTTCTTGGCAACAATGCAGTGGTACAATTTGTCCCAAGTACATCAGTTCAAGTATGTGATCTACCTTCCCTGACTCTGTAACTACACTTCAGACAAGTCCATATATAAAATGGTATGTGATAAATTACAGCTTACAGTAAGTCACAGTTGTCCTCCTTGCCCCCCTTAAGAATTTGCCCTTATACAACTTCATTTTGTTTGATTTGATTTGATTTGATTTATTTAGCAGTCAACCTGATCCAGAGATTTGTAAAGAAATGCTTACTGACATTCAGTGTGTTGGGTATTTAGCTACTTTACACTCTGTTTAAAATGGGCCTCTGCCCAATTTGCATAAACCTACTGCTCAACACATGCGCCTATGGTTAACAGGACCCCAACAATTTTTCTGTCCTAACAAGATCAAAGGACAGAATCAGACTTCAGTAAATTCACTTTAACTCCTCTTGAACACATTAGTAATATACTGAGGCATACGATAGCTTCATCTATCACATCCTTATACACTCTGCTGTGCCAGTCATGCTTCTATCATTCTTACAAGCAGATACAAGTTTCCCACAAGTATGTTTAAAAAGATGTATGACTCATTTTGTAAAGCTGCTTTTAAGATTCAGAATTATAAGATGCTTGCAAAATAAATAAATGAATAAACAAAGGAATAAAGGGTGTGGTGAAACCTGACCATGGTCTGTTCAACTTTCTTCCCCATTCCACGAGAGCAACAGGACATGTGATTAAAATAAAGGGTGATACATTTAGAGCCAATTAAAACACAGCCAGCAAGATCAATTGGCTGTAATCTTACACAAAAGCATTTAGTCAAATTCAGTGATTGGATTTTAAGAAGTCAGAGGTTTTGGACAGTAATAACTGCACACTAGAGTCAGCCTAATCTAACAAGGATTATTCCGAACTCAGGCAGTCAGCTGCACCGCTGAGGGGGATTCCCTCTCATTTTAAAGTTACAGTGTTCTTAAAAGTGTGTTGTGCAGTGGAATTATCTCAGTTTGTGATTCACAACCAAGCAGAGAGAAAAACTGCGGCTCCCAGGATAGGTTGGTGAAGTATGCAATAGTATTCTATTTTATGGATCAGTCTCAGCTCCCCTGCAACTGTCTGTGTGAATCATTCAGGGTACAGTAATTAATAGTGCTTCAGGCAAATACATTTCCTCTGCTTCTGCTGCTATATAGGATGCTATTCTGTGTGCAAAACTGTGTACTACCTGCCTATTTAAAACATGCCTGTTCTTTCTGTTCTGCCCTTGTTGCCTCCTTTCAGCTGAGGTATGTGGGGCAAATTCCATCTTCAATACTGAATTGCTTAATGCAAAGCCAACAAAAATTCTGGCAGTTAATTTCTACTGTTCTGACCTGGTGAGTGATGTGGATAAGAAGGCTCTTTTCCCTACGAGCTGAAAACTGGCAGCCAGTTTTTTGTGAGGCTCAATAGTCGTCTTCAGGAAATGATTTTTGGTCAAGTAGACGGTGGGTGGTGGGGTAATAGCTTCACAACTTGAGACCAAGGGTCTTGTAGGTTATCTAAACTAACCTTTGCAGCACAGGTCTTTAGATTTCACCCTGTTACCCCAATGTGCAGCCCAATAACTAGTATTCAGCTAATCATACATTTCAGAGAGGCATGCAGTATTAATTTGCGAACCCACAATTTCTTTTGGTACCTTGTTCAAATGGGGTTACTCAGTTTCCTTTATTTTTTTAACGTAACTACATTGTGATATAACATGTGATTGCAGATCATGTGGACATTTCTGAAAAAAGCTCTGTACTATCTAGCTCAGGGGTGGGCAAAATATGGCCCGCAGGCCACATTTGGCCTGCAAGGCCCTTCTATCTGGCCCTCAGGGCCCCTAAAAAACATAGAAAATTAATATTTTCTGTCCTTGGTTCCTGTCAAAAATGACAGGAACCAAGGGCAGTAGGACCCAGGGAAAGCCCAGCGGGCTCCCACAACAGCAGGGCCCACCTGGCCCCGCCCTCCAGCCAGAGCCCCAGCAGCGGCTTCTGGCCTGGGAGCACGTGGCTACCCTGGCGGCGCTGGAACCTGAGGTAAGGGGGAAGGGCAGGGGGAAGGGCAGGGGAGGACCCTGGGCAGGGAAGGAGTCCAGGGAAGAGTGGCCCAGGGAAATGCTGAGCATGGGAGGGGGGAAAGTGGCCCCTTGCCTGCCCTGGGGCCAGCACCCCACACTGCAGCCACTCACAGCCTGCATGGGGCTGCCTGTGCCTGCTCTGGACAGCCCCGCAGGCTGCAAGCAGCTGCAGCAGGGAGCACTAGCCATGGGGCAGGGGAGGAGCCACTTTTCCCTTTGCTCAGCTTTTACTTGGGATCCTTCTTGGCGCAGAGGAAAGTGGCCCCTCCCCCGCCTTGTGGCCAGTGCCCTGCGCTGCAGCTGCTCGCAGTCCATGTGGGGCTGTCCAGAGCAGGCACAGGCAGCCCCAGGCAGGCTGCCACTTCCCCCCCTACAAGCACAACCTTGTAACCCAGCCCCACTACCAGCCTGGGCCCCACACCAGCTCCAGCCTCACCCGTTAGGGCTGTGTGTGGCGATAGCAGCTGTGGCTCCCCCACTTGCTGCACCAGGCAGTGTTTGCCACTGTTGCCTCTGGGCTGCCCAGTGCACAACCTCCGGGTGGGCAGCAGCAGCCAACACCATCCAGTGCAGCAAGCGGGGGGGCCACAGCTGCTTCTGTCGACGGGTGAGCCGGCTTGGAGCCCATGCTGGCAGCAGGGCCGGGTTACAAGCTGGTGCTGAGTGCGGGGAAAAGCATCCCCTTGCTCACCCTATGGCCAACACCCCATGCTGTAGCCACTTGCAGCCTGTGTGTGCCTGCTCAAGACAGCCCTGCATGGGCTGCAAGCACCTGCAACAGGAAGCGCCGACCACAGGGTGGCCATGGGCCACTTTTCCCCGCACTCAGAACCAGCTTCCTCCCTGCCGGTGAGCTGGAGGTCGGGGTTGTGTGCTGCCCCCCGTCAGTACCATGGGGCTGGAGGGCACTGGGTGTGAGTGGGCATGGGAGCCAGTGGGAACATGGAGCCCACACTGGTGTCCTGGGGTCAGTGCCGGTGGGGCCCAGAGCAGGGTGGCAGGAGCACGGGGTCCCAGCCAGCAGGGGCTCTATGGAGCCAGGCCAACTCCTCCATCTCCCTGCTGGTGCAGCCCAGCCTGGCTTCACAGACCCCTGCTAGACTTTGCCCCGCTTTGGGCCCCACCGGTGCTGGCCCTGGGACACTGGTCCGAAGACATTGGGATATTGGTCCCAAGATGGTGACCAGGGGGCAGGGCACCTGTCAAGCGTTGGGGCTACCCATGCGGCCCTTGACAGCCTGCCAAAAGTGGTTAAGCAGCCCTCCACCCAAAATAATTGCCCGCCTCTGACCTAGCTTGAGTACTGATACCATCTTGGTTGTGGGACTTGATTTTAGACTGGCTAACCACTCAGATATTTATCCATCTCCTTGGATGAGTTTTCCAGACCATGTTGAGATCCAATTTTGTACATGTCTTATTCTTTGGTTTTATTTTTTTTTAAACAAAAACATACCTTGTGAAATATTTTGTTACACGCCACAATGATTGTGTTGTAAAATATGGAAATCAATTAAAATGAACTTTAAAAACATTTATATAATTCATGCCATTGAGTGTTTAAAAGTAACTAGTGGAGGCCTATAATTAAACTTGCCGTGAATTACCTTATACTCATGGGATAAGAGCCAACAGGCAATGCTTGTACAATAGAGATTTGGAAATAAATCATCTTTAATATGAATGAGACTGCCTGCACAAACCTTGCCTTCCCCATATAATGAAGTTTCACACACAGAGATAGGTGTAAATGAATCTATTAGCATACAGTTGTAGAGCAAATCAATTCACCTCATTAGTCTAAGATCTCAGCAAGAAGTTTTTATTTCCAAGTAGTAGGGATTCCACAGTCCTCATATGTACACCGTATCCATGTCTCTAAGTTTCTCAATGCAACTTTGTATTGCTAATTACACAGCAGAGTTACCAATCATATATTTCATACAATGCTGAAAAGTCTGCAGATCTCACTTGGTAGTTCTCTCTAGCTTTCTGAACATCCAGTCCAATACTTTTTAAGAGGAAGAGTTAACTAGAAATAAAACTCCCTTTTAATTTCTTGTATCCTGCAAGGGCAAAGGGCATACCTGCTTCATGTTATGCATGTAAGTAGCCACTCTACTTATCTTGCTACCGACTGCTTAAATGTTTTTGCACTGTTGTAGCATAAATGCACAGTCATTTGCAGAACTAAAGGCAGTCTTTTGCAGAATCAAGTTTGCAGAGGATGGTAAGCAGCAAATGCTATACCTACATGGTAAATGTATTGTCACAGGCAGTGGCATGCTCAAGCAAGCTCTACTGCTCCAGGTAGGCTGCCTCCTAAAAATCAGAAGCAGTAAAGCTATCTTTCTACAAAACTTGGGGCAGACTAATTAACACTGCTAATTGACACTGTTAATTAGCCTGTCTCCTAAACTAATTAGCCTAGCTTTAGCTACACTGCTACCAGTTTAGCGAGGAGTCTGTCCAGAGGAGTGCAGCATGCCTAAGGGCATCACTGCAGGGGTTGTAGACATAAACCAAAGACTATTAACCATTAAAATCTATGAGCCAGTTTCTAGCCTGTTTTGCAGCAGCATAAATCTCAAGTCTTTTAACCAGTGTGAAGACTTAAACCTATGGAAATCAGATCAGAATCTTACCTTATAAACTGCATGACCACCCTCTGCTTTGGAAGGAAAGACTAGTAAAATAAAACATTTTAAAAAGTGTAATAACCAGGAAATGCAATTTCTTCCAACCAGAACAAGACAAGCATGGCATCTAGAATTACAAGAAAACTACACACACTAGAGCTTGGGTTTGTACTGACTTGGCATAGGCTATGGCAGGGGTTTTCAACCTTTTTTAATATGTGTACCCCTTCTGTCTGAAAGTTTCAGCTCATGTACCCCTTTATATTTTTTTGTTTTGTTTTTAATGTTACCATTAACAGGAGGGAGGGAAGGGGCATGGTGGGGGGATTGAGGGCCCAGTGGTGAGGGAGGGCTGAGGCTGGGGCAGGGGCTGCACAGCTGGAGCAGGGTGCAGGACAGAGCTGTGAGCAGCTCATCCAGGGGTTGGGTCCCACCACTGCAAATACTCTGGGAGGGCATGAGGAGCATGTGCCCCCAAATCTGTGTGCAGGGCAGGGTGGGCCGCCACTGCGGGCTGGGGCCAGGGTGGTGCTGGGCTCTTCTCAGCGGGATGCTGAGCTGGGCTGGGCTGGGCTATGCTCGGGGTGGGTGGCAGCAGCACTGGGAGGGGAGCCTTGGCGGGTGCTGCAGCCACTTCATAATTCACCGTAGTCACCCTGTAGTCCCCATCCCAGTGCCACCACAGCCCGCCCCAAGCGCAGTCCCAGTGCAGCCCCCTCCACTGGAAACAGTTCGGTGCTGCCCCAACTACAGCCCACAGCAGCAGCCCACCCTTGCCCCATGTGCAGATCTGGGACACATGCCCCCCATTCCTTCCTGGGGTGCATGCGAGAGCCGGCCCCCTCTCCATCTCCCCCCAAACAAGCCACAGCTCCATCCCACACCCCACCCCAGCTGTGCAGGGCCTGCCCCTGCCCCAGCCCCACTCCCTCCCTCACTGCTGGGGCCCCAATCTGCACCCCCCACACCTTTTCCCTCTTAACAGAATTATCAGATGAACCCAGCTGCTCTTCACATTGCCATGCTGAGCTCCTGACTGCCTGCGTGCTGCGCTGCAGCTGCATGCATGCACAGGGAATTTATCGGCTACATCAGCCAAAAATAGCCAATTGCCGATGCAGACAGCTTGCCTTAAATCGGTACTGATCCGATATGGGGACCGATGTTTTGGTGCACCTCTATTAAACAGTAATTTTTTCTCATTCATTCCATGTACCCCCTATATCCTTTTTAAGTATTCCTAGGGGTATGTGCACGCCCAGTTGACAATCATTGGGCTATGGCATAAGTTAAAACTATTATTAACTCAGACACACTGAAGGTAGACGTTATACATATCATGCAATAAGTGCACAGAAAGTGCTCTTACAGCTGCAATAGAACAGATGTTCACGGCACATGGGGCACTTTAAAAATGGCAGATCCCGCTACAAGTTAACCCTGGATGAATGTGACATCAGACTAAAGCACTTCAGGTTAGAGTGCTTTATCAAACATCCATAACCACATCCCATTATGAGTGAAGGTAGGCCACATTCCCCAAGCATCCCAGGGGCCCTTCCCAGGGCAGCATGCTCACCTAGGCTAGTGCTTGTCTGCTCCAGGCAAACACTGGCCAAGCCCCACCTTGCCTCTGTGGTGTCACAGAGAGGAGACAAAAATGACTATCTTCTCCCTGCATGGCCTGGTAGGGGGATAGGGGAACAGAGCCCCCTGGTGTGTACCCACTCCCACGGCTTATTGGCTTGCGGGGGCTGGGCCAGGCCCATGTGGCAGGGAGGCTCTGTTCCCTTCCACATACACACCCCTTGTTCTATTCTTTTCTTAGTAGAATCATTCACACTCAGACTTCTACATTATTATGCATCCAACTACTCAGTTAAAATTTTAGTCCACAAAAATTTAAGATTCAGGCTGAAGTGTATGCTCAGAAATGGCAGTGGTAGGGCAATAACAGGAATCACACTTGATCCTATTGTGGAACTGATCATTGCAATACTTCCATTAGAAGCCCAGAAACAGCAACGATTAACATGCTCACAATAGTTCATCTTATAATTCAAATTGAGCTGTTGGAATTATTTTCCTGGTATGTTATGGGGCAGAGACAAATTGCTGGTATTGTCAGTAGAATGAAGTCAGAAATTTCACTTCTATATGCCTAGAATATCTTTACATGCAAATTACTATAAATTCTCAAGTTCATTCAAAATTATGTGAAAAACATTTCTTTGCATAAAACATAATTGGTAAAGAATAATTTGTAGGCGGTCCTTTACCACTGGCCAAGTGAGACTCCTTGGCGGTAGGCATAAGTGAGGACTGAATTCTCACATTCATCATGTGGGGAGAAGCTGCTTCATATCCTGTGATGGCCATTTCACTGGCTGAGCAGCTGCATGACTTGAATTGATGATTCTTCTACTTCAACCCTTTGGTTATCTGCCCAATGGCCAATTTAGTTGCACTTGTTGAGTACTATGATCTGGAGACAACCCGACTATCTTGCAAACAGTTTGTTCTGAAAATTTAAGATGGACTGCATGCAAATATTTACAAAAACATAGTAATCTGTGACTGGGTTTGCATCACCTGCTAATGAAGTAGGATGGATTGAATGTACATGTTCATAACTGTATCACAGCTTCATTATTACAGATACTAGCAATATCCATTGGAGACTTCATGGTGCCAAAATAGTTAAAAACACCTGCAAAAGCATGGATGGGGAAAACATAATCCATGCCTACTAAAACTGCATCTGTAGTTATTTTTATAGTAGATGTAATTTTTATAAAAAACAAAAGAAAAAAGATATAGTTAAAATCTAAAGAAAAGATTTTAAAAAAGAAAAGAAAAGCTAGGCTTGCCAAAAATCAGTGACAGAAAAGAGTGAGCAGCACAGGACCAGGTAACAGGCTAGCAAGCAGGTGAGATGTGAGTGGGGAGTTTAATCTGGATACTTTCCTTCTCACCCTTCCTTCAATGTTAGCTTGCTGAAAGGAAACAGGTGAAGGAGGAAGACGATTATTTTTCCAGAATGTATTGGCAGAAGAGAAATGAGGAGCTAGCAGTAAAATCAACAGGTTGGCTGGAAAACATCATAATAACAAATACTTTCTACTGACAGCATTTCTTCTGCCTGTACCTATGTGGGCTCTTTCCAGAAATGCAACTGATCACCAAGGCCTTCCCCAGAAGAGGAAGAAAATGCAGATTCCCTGGAAGCTGGAAGCTGGCAGCCTGTCATTTCTGGCAAGAGATGGCCCTCCTCTCCTGGACCTGCAGCTGTCCAATAGGGCTGTGCAAAACACCATTGTTTTGTTTTGATGTCTGTTTCACCATTTCAAAGGGACAGTGTTTCATTTTGTCATTTCATTTCATTTCGAAGCCCTGTCCCACTTTGTTTTATCAAAACTGTTTTGCTGTTTCAACTCATTTCAACGTTTTGCCCATAGGCTATAATGGGGAATCATGAAAATGCCTAAAATGTTGTCATTTGTTGCCTGATTCAGATGCAAATTGCAAGGATTGTAGCCCCTTCTGAGGGCATGATGCCTGCCAAGTTTCAAGGAGATAGGTTTCAAGAGGTTTCTCGGAAACTGCACCTCAGTCTTGAAACCAAAATTTACTGGCAGCCTCCTGTCGTCCAGCACGCAGATCCGGGGGCTTGCACCCCTGGGAGGGCCATGGGGCAGTGCTGGACTCCTCCTGGGGGTGTGGGCCCTGGATCTGTGCCAGATGACAGGAGGCTGCCACTCGGGACCGGCACTGGCCGCAGCCTGCACCCAGTGCCAGGGAAGACAGATGCTGCCGCTTGCCACAGGCAGCAGTGGCTGCCTCCTGTCATCCAGGCACAGATCTGGTGGGGGCCTACACCCATGGGAGGGCTGTGGGGCTGTGCCAGACTCCTCCCAGGGGTGCAGACCCCAGGATCTGCACCCCAGATAAGAGGAGGCTGCCCTGTCACCTGGGACCGACACTGGGTGCAGGCTGTGCCCAGCACTGGAGAAGATTGCTGCTGCCACTTGTCCCAGGCAGCAGCAGCAGCCTCCCCTCATCCTGTGCACAGACCCAGGGGCTTGCACTCCAAGGAGGAGTCCAGCACAGCCCAGCAGCCCTCCTGGAGCTGTGAGCCCCTGGATCTGCACCCCGGATGGCAGAAGGCTGCCCTGTCACTTGGGACCAGCGCTGGGCACAGGCTGCGCCCAGCACCGGAGAAAATTGCTGCTGCCACCTGTCCCAGGCAGAAGCAGCTGCTTCCCCTCATCTGGCACACAGCTCTGGGGGCTTGCACCCCTGGGACAGCTGCCAGGCTGTGCAGAACTCCTTCTGGGGGTGTAGGCCCCTGGATCTGCACCAGATAACAGGAGGTTGCCGCTGCTGCCTGGGAGTGGTGCTGGGCACAGCCTGCACCCAGCACTGGGGGAGACAGATGCTGCCATTGGCCTCAGGCAGCAGTGGCAGCCTTCTATCATCTGGGCGCAGATCCAGAGGCCCGCAACCCTGGGATGTTTGCGGGGCTGTGCCACTCTCCTCCTGGGGGTGAAGCCTCCGGATCTGCACCAGATGACAGAAGGCTGCTGTTGCCACCTGGGACTGGCACTGGGCACAGCCCGTGCCCAGTGCCAGGCTCCATGGAGCTCAGCCCAGCAGCAGGAGGTAGAGTGCAGCCCCGCGCTCAGCTTTTCGCTGATGGGCTGCACTCCAATCGGCTTTGCCAGCCCCGTGGAGCTCAGCCAATGGGAGGCAGGCAGAAGCGGTGTTGTGCTCCATGGGGCTGTCATAGCCAATAGGAGTGCAGTCTGATGGTGGGAGGTAAATAGAGCTGGCTGCACTCTACCTCCCGCCACCAGGCTGAGATCCATGAGTCTGGCGGAGATGATCAAAGCGCAGCCCAGTGATGGGAGGCAGGCAGAGCCAGTGCTGTGCTCCAATCAACTCTGCCAATCCCATGAAGCTCAGCCTGGTGATGGGAGGCAGACAGAGCCAGTGCTGCACTCTGCCTCCCGCTGCTAGGCTGAGCTCCATGGGGCTGGTGGAGCTGATTGGAGAGCAGCCCAGTGGCAAGAGGTGGATAGAGTCAGCGCGGTGCTCTGCCTCCTGCCACCAGGCTAAGCTCCATTGGGCTGGCAGAGCTGGTCAGAGCACAGCCCGATGGCGGGAGGCAGACAGAGCCAGCACTGCACTCCAATCAGTTTCACAAGCCAGGCATTCACTATGGAATGCAGGCCAGCAGTGGGAGGTGGACAAAGCCTGCACTGCGATCAGAGCGCAGCCTGGCGGTGGGAGGCGGGCAGAGCCAGCACTGCGCTCCACTTCCCACCACTGGGTTGAGCTCCATGGGGCTGGTGGAGCTGATTGGAGCGCAGCCTGGTGGCAGGAGGTGAAGAGAGCCAGTGCTGAGCTCCGCCTCCCACCACTGGGCTGTGCTCCGTGGGGCCAAGAGAGCTGATGGGAGCGCAGTGCCGGCTCTGCCACCTCCCGCTGCCAGGCTGTGCTGCAACTGGCTCTGCCAGCCCATGGAACTCAGCCCGGTGGCAGGAGATGGAGCTCAGTACTGGCTCTGTCCACCTCCTGCCACCAGGCTGTGCTGCAACCGGCTCTGACAGCCCCGTGGAGCTCAGGCTGGCAGTGGGAGGCAGAGTGCAGTGCCGGCTCTGTCCTCCTCCCACTGCTGGGCTGCACTCTGATCGACATTGTCAGCTCCACAGAGCACAGCCTGGCAGCAGGAGGTGGGCATAGCTGGCAATGCACTCCAGTCAGCTCCGTCAGCCCCACGGAGCACAGCTTGGTGGCAAGAGGTGGATAGAACCACCGTTGTGCTCCACATCCCATCACTGGACTGAGCTCCATGGGGTTGGTGGAGCTGATCAGAGCACAGCCCAGGGGTGGGAGGCAGGCAGAGCCGATGCTGTGCTCCGATCATTTCCACCAGCCCCATGGAGCTCATGGTGGTGGAAGGCAGGGAGAGCCAGGGCTACGTTCCCCACCTGGCTGAGCTACAAGGGGCTGTGGAGCTGCTTGGATCACAGCCCTGGCTCTCCCCTGCCTCCCAGCACCGGGCTGCTTCAAAACTTGAAACATTTCAAAACTTCTGAAATGTTTCTAGTGCCCTCATTTCATTTCAAAGTTCTTTCAGTGCTTTTTGTTTCATTTCAAGTTCACTGTTTCAAGCTCAAAACACTGCAAACAGCTTTGAAATGAAACACTTGGTGATATTTCACACAGCCCTGCTGTCTAACTGGAGAACAAGAAAGAAGTCATCAGAAGAGCACATCAGAAGAGCAGGAGCCCACTCCAGTGGCAGGGGAGTTCAAGTCATGTACCCCTAGAGGAGGGAGGATTGAAACCACTGCTACCGAAAGGAAGCAACAGGTGGCTGGCAACAGTCTCCTTCAGGGCATGGAGGCATTCATCTGCCAGCCTAACCTGATGGCACTAGAGGTCTGCTGCCTCCAAGAAGCCAGCATCTAAGATGTCATAGAAGATTACAGACTTCTCTGGCTTTCTAACTACTATTCCATGCTGCTCATCTATGTGGGCACTAGCGACACTGTGAGGAGTCTGCTCCAGAAGGTAGGGCTAGAGTCCAGAATGACCTAAATAGACTGGAGAAATGATCTGCAATCAATCAGGTGACATTCAGGAAGGATAAATGCAAAGTCCTTCAGTGGTGACAGAATAACTGCCTGCACAAATGACTGGCTAGGCTGTAGTACTGCAGAGAAGGACATGGGGATTACAGTAGGCCCATAAGCTAAATATGAGCTCACAGTGTGCACTTGTTGCAAAAAAAGCCAATAACATACTGTGCTGGATTAACAGGAGTGTTACTTGCAAATCAAGCAAAGCAATTTTCTGGTCTATTCAGAAGAGAATACTTGGGAGGGGTGGGGGAATCTAATAACAGTCTTCAAATACCTAAAGCACAGTTATAGAGAGGATGGAGATGGGTTTTTTTCTGTGTGGTAGTAGAGGACTAGAATAGGAACAATGTCCTCAAGCTGTAGCAGAGGAAATTTAGGTTGGAGATATGGAGGAACTTTCTGACTATGGGGGTGGTCAAGCACTGGCACAGGCTACCTAGAGAAAGTGTGGCATCTCCATCCTTGAAAGTTTTCAAAAGCAGGTTAGACAGACACTTCTCTGGGCTGGTTTAGTTAGGGATGCTCCTTTCTTGAGCAAGGGTCTTAACTAGATGACCTTGTGAGGTCCCATTCATCCCTACTTTACTATGATGAAGATGAATTAATACTATGTTTAAAGTTTCAGAGCAGCTCAGCATGTGCTCCAAGCAGGGGAGAAACTATCTCTAATGCAACACTACTCTACTTTCTTTAGCCAGGACCAGAGCCAAACCAGAACTCATAAACGTAAGTGCTGGTCGGAGTTTATATTCAGCCAGATGGAGAAAGACAGAAGGCCAAAATGACTTGGCCAGCTCCGAATCCGTAAACATTTTGGACTCAAGCAAGACATCTATCCAACCTAACAAACAAGTCCTGCAACCAGCTGACTGTGGATGATGCTATACCACACATGCAACCCTACTCGCTACAATATGGTTTCACATATGGTGCATAAGAATGCACTCAGCTGTCCGAATGACAGTGAATGATTCAACAAACAAAAAGAGTGAGGTGGAAGGATTTTTAGACTCTTTAAGGACAGCAGCTTAGGCTGAAGGGATTCATGAAGCTTTGATTCTCTTGAGGAGAATGAATGACATAGAGGACAGGTCTACACTGCCTTGGACCCTTGCTTAGGAGCATCATTTTGAACATGTCAGTGAAGCCTGGTCCACCTGCTTCCTGGCTCCCTGTGCTGTAAAGCCCAAAGGCAGCTGCTTTTTTCTAAGGCCTTCCTGTCTTAGAATGGTCCTGGCCATTTGTCAATAAGTCTGCCATCTTGTGAATGCTGACTAAGACATACTCTGCTCTTCTCTAAAATGGCTACATTACATAAATTTGGGGTACAAAGGAACTGGAGCAAGCATGCCATGCTTCAGTATGACACTGCAAAGCACAACCCAGAGGCAGTGAAAACAGGCCCACATATTGCCCACCCCAGATCTTAAAAACAACAAAAAACAAACCCCCCAAAATCCCACAAACACGAGTCAAATTTCCAAGAGTCACAGGGCTGGTTTAAAATCCCAATATTTGGGAAAAAATTGCATTTTTTAAATTTCTATAATGGTCTTTTAAATTAATTATGTGCTTGTGCCACATCTTCCAGTTATTCCCTGTAACTTTATTTCCATTTTTAATGAAAGTAGAGATACCCTAGTAACAGAATTCTAGCATCGAGGACTTTACAAGAGACATCAAGGTCATGTCCACCCTGGATCCCTTTCAGAAAAGTGTATCCCATCAATGGACCTTGCTCAGTGATGCTCAATGCATGTCAGACTTAGGAAGTTAGTATTTAAAGTTTAGTCTGGCCATAATTGCACATCAAGCAGCACTAATTTGGTGGCTTTGGCTCATAGCAAAGAGTATGAGGTACAGGAGCTGGAAGTACAGAACATATTTGGGATTCAAAAAGGAGGGGGGGTTTTCCTAGCAAAAGAAATTTACCTTTGGAGACCAGATGAAAATATGTGCACAAGTGCAGATGTCATGCTGAAGCTCTGAACTACAGAGAAATGTTACATATGTAAAGTATGGAGAGAGTTTCTGTGAAAATCAGTAAAAGATAGATACACACAGTATTTGGTCACCTATGAAATGGTTTAAATGTTAGCTAAAAATATTTCAAAGGCAGTTTTAAAAGTAATTTTCCAGATCTAAAAATAGATGTTAACAATAACATAACACAAATGCCTATGCAAATGCCAGTCAACAGCAAAAGCATGCCATCCATTATTATAGGGTGTAGCAAATCCCTACCAGTCTATGGATAATTAGTCTTCTATAAGATGTATATGCAAACTTGCACTTCTGCTTGCAAGCAACAACTTCAACCTGGTTGGACTAACTGAAGCCTGGCGGGATCCTACTCCTGATTGGATAGTAGGCATTGAGGGTTACAGGTTGTACAGACAGGATAGCATGGGGAGAAAATGGGGGGGTTAGTGATTAGTTAGTGAGATGTTAAAGCTCAAGAGCATTGGTGAAATGGGGATCCAGGAAGGGTGGTTGTTTCTCAAGGAAGTGATCCTATGGGCACAGAAGGAGACAATCCCATTGCATGTAAAAGGGGGCAAAGGAGCCAAGAAGCCCTCTTGGCTGAACAGAGAAGTCCAGGAAAGCCTAAGGCCAAAAAAAAAGAGGTACACAGGCTGTGGAAACAGGGGGCAGCTACCAAAAAGGAGTATATCTTCCTGGCTCACACTTGCAGGGAATCAGCTAGGAAGGCCAAAGCAGGATTCGAACTTTGTCTGGCGACAAAAATTAAGGACAACAGAAGTCTTTCTTCAGATATATAGGAAGCAAAAGGAAGGTGCAGGGTAGCATAGGACCCCTACAGGATAAACTAGGGCAATTGGTGACAGAGAGGGGGAAAAAAGCTGAGCTCTTCAATGAGTTATTTGCATTTGTATTCCTAGACACAGACCAAGACAAATCTCCCAATTGGATCATAGATAGACACAGGAGGGACACCAGCCCACCAACTGTTAGCACAGACTTCATGAAGGGGCACTTGGAGGGGCTGGATGTCTTCAAATCAGCGGGCCCGGATGAACTTCATCCACGGGTGCTGAAGGGAATGGCCAGTGTCATAGTAGAGCCACTGGCACAGCTGTTTGAGCACTCATGATGCTCTGGTCAGGTCCCAAAGGGCTGGAAAAAGGCCAGTGTGGTCCCTATTTTCAAGAAGGGGAGGAGGGAGGAAGCAGGAAACTATAGGCCAGTTACTCTTACCTCTATCCTTGGGAAAACTCTTGGGAAAAAATCATTAAGGATCACATTTGTGGGAGCCCAATAGGGAAAATAATGCTGAAAGGAAATCAGCATGAATTCATTGTAGGTAGATCCTGCCTGAGAAACCTTGTTTCTTTCTATGACCAGGTCACAAAATGCTTAGATGCAGGAGTCGAGGTAGATGTCATCTACCTAGACTTTAAGATGGCCTTCAGTATAGTATCTCCTTCTGTTCTCATAAATAAATTGACAGGCTGTGATGTAGAAGATTACATGGTCAGGTGGGTGGCAAATTGGCTTAGAGGTCGCACCCAGAGAGTGAGGGTAGAGAGGTTGATGTGGGCAGTGGAGTCCTGCAAGGCTCAGTCCTTGGACTGGTGCTATTCAATGTCTTTATCAGTGACTTGGATGAGGGCATGGAGAGCACCCTGCCCAAGTTTGCAGATGATAACAAATTATGGGACAAAGTTAACACACCAGAGGGTAGGGAACAGATCCAGGTGGATCTGGACAGGTTGGAAAAATGGGCAAAATGAAATAGGATGCAGTTCAACAAAGACAAGTGCAAAGTGCTGTGCCTGGGCAAAAAGAACCACCAACACACTTACAGGCTGGGGAATGACCTCAGCAGCACAGCAGTGGAAAGAGATCTTGGAGTCATAGTGGACTCCAAGCTGAACATGAGTCATCAATGTGATGAAGTGATCAACAAGGCTAACTGCACTTTATCATGCATTAGCAGATGTATGACCAACAGGTCCAGGGAGGTGATGCTTCCTCTCTATGCGGCACTGGTCAGGCCACAGTTGGAGTACTGCATCCAGTTTTGGGTGTCATGCTTCAAGAGAATCAGAGAATCTTGCGGAGAATCTTGAGAGGGTCCAGAGGAGGGCCACTCATATGATCAGAGGCCTGCCAGCAAGGCCCTACAAGGAGAGACTGAGGGATCTAGATCTCTTCAGCCTTCACAAGAGAAGGCTGAGAGGTGATCTTGTGGCTACCTATAAATTCATCAGGGGAGGGCAGCAGGTAATAGGAGATGCTCTATTTACTAGGGCACCCCCTGGAGTAACTAGGAACAATGGCCACAAAGTGATGGAGAGCAGATTTAGGTTGGAAATTAAAAAGAACTTCTTCACAGTAAGGGTTGCCAGATTCTGGAATGGGCTTCCAAGGGAGGTGGTGCTCTCCCTTACCTTGTGGGTCTTCAAAAGGAGACTGGACAAGCACCTAGCTGGGGTTTCATAGTTTCATAGTAGCTAGGGTCAGGAGGGACCTGTACAGATCATCTAGCCTGACCCCCTGCCACAGGCAGGGAAGGAAGGCG
>NW_005841903.1:3039633-3051159 GCF_000455745.1 Alligator sinensis
CTTTCCTACCCAGAGCAGGGGGTCGGACTTGATGACCTACTGAGGTCCCTTTCCACCCTAACATCTATGAATCTATTAAATTAAACTACTACTAGAGCTACCTTCACATACACAATATGTGAACAATAGCAAGCAATTAAACTAAAGTTCTGTTTGATATTATGAATATATCCATGTAGAGCTCAACACTGCACATGGATAAGATCAAAATCTCAGATCTAAGCAGTCCTAAGCTTTGGATATAAAGAAGAACATTGTGACTCAAACCCATATCAAACTGCTACTTTAAGTAGCCTTATTCCCTGCTATTCTCCCCATTGTCAATAGGAAAATTTTCACCCTATTTTTTGTCAGTTATGTGCATTATTAGTGTTTAAGTCAATTTGTTATTCTTCCCACACCCTTCTTTAATATACATGAACAGATAGCTTCCCACCTTAGAACTAAATCTAGTCCATATTGAGTGCATCTATATGTTCACTTTAGTTGACTTGTTAGCTCCACAGTAAAGTGTCGCTGTCTACATGTGTGTCGGTATTATGGTGCAGTAAATTAACTAACTGTAACTAACTGCAATTAAGTGCGACAAAACACACCTGTAGACAGTGATAGGGACTGTCTGAGGCATGAGGGTGCTAAAGTGCGAAGGCTGCCTGCCTTGTGACTCCATACTTTAGCATTCTTGTGCATCAGCCAGGACCTCTGCCACCCAGTGCCAACCCCCTGAGCCTGCTTCTGCTCCACCACAACTCAAACTGCTGCTGTCGTGGGTGCACATGTAGACACTGCACCTGGGAGCATCTGACTCCAGCTTGAACTGCTCCAGAGTTTATTGTGTCATGTTAATAACGTCATGTAGATGCACCCACTGTGGAGTAGTTTTGGACTTGTTCTGCAAGTTTCACATCATTTTATTACCACTGGCAGCCCAGCTTTTTAAACATAAAAGTACTGAATTACCCCCTCAAAAAACTATAACTTGTAAAACTAAGCAATTAGTTTATGTGAACACACACAGGTCAATTGAAATCAATATACCTGCCCACATCCTTGTGCACACGGCTGGTGGTCTAGCCCCACACATATGCAGGAAAACAGAGCTGTTAACATCTGCAACTTACTTCATATTTTACTTATACTGACTAAATTTGCCAGTCATAGGAAAATACTATGCTACTGTCATTTTGTAGTGTTTTGGATTAAAACAGTTCTCTATTATAGACTGTGCTTTCCTAATTTAACTGTTCAAATAAGAGGCCTGATTATCTTGTGCAGCCCTTTATGATGTTATTTAACACTGACATCTAGGGAGAGCAAAATGGGTTTAGTGATCTGGTGACTTTTTACCCTACCCCTACATTCATGTCACACTGCTGTACAGGACTACACAGGGTGAAGAGCAGCCCTGAATGTTCAAGTATAATATTAAAATAATTTTATATAAGAAAATCCAATTAGTATACATTTCATAAAGGGCGGTTTTAGTCCTCACTCCTTATCAAGTGAGAAAAGAGTACACATGAACCACTTGCACTATAGTGCTTTCTGGAGCCATCAGCTTTCCCGAGATGGAACAAGGTTTTCAAAGAAAGCGCTTACTGGTCTAGAAAATTATTCACCTGGCCTGTGTAAGTAAAGACTCCAGGAGTATAAGGAGGAATCCAGGGGTATGAGGGGGAATCCATTATCACCCAGCAGTAATGGTTACCAAAAATAAATGAAAATCTCTAAAGGCCGCCTGGCCACATCTATGCAAATTTGTTCCAAAATAACCTTGATACACCACGGAAACATTTTTTTTTTTTAATGTTTATTTAACCTGGCAGGAAATGAGTCTTCATTTTGGTTTACCTTATAAAAGTAAGGGTTCTTGTACAGCACGCTCTTGTAGGCTTCTACAGCTATAAGGACCCGTTGAAAACAACTGCCAGTGCTTAAAGAATTCATGGTGGCCATTTCACCCTCCCCTTAATTAACATAATTTCTTACTTTTCAAAATACATATGGTCTATCCTGTTTTGCTTACCCTGCATGCTCACAAATCTTATCAGTTCTAATGGGAACTGAGTCAGGACCACAACATCCTCTCCCCTTCATATGAAAATTTTCACAACATAACTGCATTTCATGAGTAACAATGGCTTTTACTGCAAGCATCAGACAAAGATTTTTCTGCATTTGATCCGTGTCTGGTTCTGAGGAGATTATACAACATGATGCAAAAATATTGTGTACTTTACCTAAACACTAGAAAAATATGGGATTATGTATCGTCACCCTCCTGTTGTACATGCCCAGTTAGTTGCACCATGAGCTCCAGTACAACAGGAATGTTTCCTATGTGGTTTCCTTTGCTAAATACCTTTGTGACAGTTCCTTGGCAAGAACTTAGGCAGAGAAGTTAACATATGTTAAGAATACATACAGCAGGCATTCCTTGTTAGAATGCAAGTAAATAGGAAACATCACAGCAGTTGCATTTCCTGTGCTCATAATCCAAGAAAGTTTGCTGCAGAAGCCTGAGTCAGACTTCAGCAACATATTTGTCCAATAACAAAACTGAACTCCCATTCCCACAATGACAGGATTTTTAAACTCAAATTTGTACTAGTTTTCTCATCAACTATTCCAGTCCATAATCCTGTTTTTCAGACTGAGCAGCCTACTTCAGGGATGTAGTAGGCCAAAAAACCAGAATCCTAAATCGGAATAGCTGAAAAGAGAACTACTCAAAGTACACGTGTGGGTACAAAAGATTCCCCCTCCTATCTCAACAACTGGAGGACAGTTTTGTCTATCATAACAGGTATTGAAAAGCTGTCTTTTTCCTCACAGAACTGCAGAATCAGAGCTATAACAAAAATTACACATTAAATTAACTAACTGAAATGTGCAAGTATGCATCCACTCATACTTGAACTCTGGCAGGACTGGGCTAAGGCAGACATTCAAGAGTGATACAAAGACTGATTGGTAAAATAGTTTTCATAACAACATTTACAATGTTCTAATGAAGTTCCTTGTTCACTGTTAAAAGAAAGTAATTCACCCTTTTTGGACAGCTAAAAATGGAAATAATTCTAAATATGACTATTAATACCCTAGGAAACGGGGGGAGGGGAGCTTGAGGGGGGAGGAGGGCTTACAAGCAAAGTCTTGAAACTATTGAATGTTCTAATAGTGAAACCTTCTCTTCTACTTTCTAATGAGATTTAAAAAATAAAAATTTCAAAATATTCAGTCTCATCTTCTACATGTATGAATATTACATTACATATCAATGAGTTAATGCAGTACCGTACATATCACTTCTAAGCCAAGTTTTAGTGTTTTGAATGTACTAATTCACATGTATTTGTGGAAGTCACAGCCCTAGAGAAATAATTAAAACTCTACTAGAAAGGAGTCATGCAAATCATCTCTACAGTAATGCAGGATTGTTCCCTACCTGTTATTTTCTACTACTGTACTTTCTTGAATACACCATGCACCTTTTCCTCAAAAATCAGCTCCCAGAAATTGGGATACATGTATTATGCAGGAAAACTCTTTTCTTTCTTGTAAAAGAAGTCTGTCTGGAGTCAGTACGTATGCCATGCAGCTGCCAAAATGGCTGCTGCTTCTCTGGCTCAATGTGATGAAAGGGAAGAATCCTGTTTTAATCCTTTCACAGCCATAACTATTGGCCAAGCATGGTAGCTTGTGCCTGAAGCAGCAAGTGGACTGCTGGTATCTTGATGAAGATTCTGATGTAAAAGCAACACTATCTACAGGAACTTATATAAAGAACTAGTTATATAAAGAGCTAATTATCATGCTGCTGCCCATTCAAGGGTCTGAGGCCTAACTTTGTGAGACAGAATAAGTCCTCCTAGGAATATACAGGACATTTACACATGCTGTGGGAGCTGCGCTAATTAAAAGCACAGCTCCCACATTTACACATGAGCTGTGCTAATTAAAAGCACCCACACGTCACATGTATCAGCAGCATTGCATGTCCCCACACTGAAAAAATGGTGGCGGGGTTTTGAACTAAAGCTCATCAAGTGTGGTTTATTTCAAAGCATCCCACAGTCATTTTTTCAGCACAGAGATGCACAGTGATGCTGATACATGATGCGGAAGGCTGCCAGAGAGCATCAATTTACGTGCACCAGCAGACTCAATTTATCGATGTATCAAGTCTGGTCCAATGTGCTGGATTTCCAACACGTCAGACCAGGCTCCACGCACATGTATAGGAATCCACAGTTTCCAGGAAGTGTAGCATCCCAAGAAACAGTCTGGGTGAGGTAGCAGCAAATTCAGTCAGACATAACTCTAGAAAAACCATTTTTCTACATTCTGTCTTCCAAAGACAAAGTTGTATGTTTTAATTAGGGGCATGCTGTATGACAGATACTATAGTATTTTGCCCAGCCACATTTTGAGAAGTCACAGGAGTTTCTTCTTTCCCATTCCCTCCCCTTCTTCTCCCAATTAAATATACATTCTTAATACCTCTAAGTCTTTGCTAGTAAGCACAGTTTTGCTATGCTCTGTTTTCTTCAAAGTACCTCCTAGCACTCATCTTCTACCATTATTGTTTTAAAAAGCTGCCATCATGGCTAATCCCACTTTCTCCCTTGCATCACTCAAGTAGCTAAGGGTGCTGACAGATGTGCAGCTCCCCACTGTAACTCATGGTGCTTCACAGAAAGCACCATGAGTTACAGTGAATGCTCCAACCCAGATATTCACTGTTTGGTGGGGGGGGGGGGCAGGTGAGAGGGGGGCCATCAAGCTCCACTCTGTCTGCAGCCTCTTTTCCCCTAGCCCAGTCCCCCTCCACCCCAGATCCAGTGTGGGACCTAGGGAGGGCACTCTGTCCAGGCTTTGCTCAGCTTGCATTGGTGGGGGGGGGGGGGGGGATCGACCACCCCCCCCCAGCCCATACTGCAAGGTAGGGTGGGTGTATTACCCTCTCCCCTAGGTGGGGGGTCCAATCCACCCACCCCACCCTCCAGTGGAGGCTAGGAAAACCCCAGAAAGAGTTCCCTCTCCTCCTTTCTACCCCCACCTCCCATCCTGAAGACAGCACTGGGGGCAGGTTTGGGATGATGCAGCCCAGCTCTGTTCATTAAATGAGGGTTAATTTGTCCCAGGATTGGGCACTTTTAAAGCACTCTGCAGCTGTTCCCTTTTGTCAGGGCATGGCTGTAGAGTGATTTCAAGGGGCTGATCGCACAACAAACATAACTTCTGTCTACACCCTATATTAGAAACTCTTTGGGAAGCAGCATGCTTCCAACTGGAACATGCCCATGTAATGCAGGCTTAATTAGAAGGCCAAATGCTGTGAATTGTTACTGTGGGGCCCCTCATCATGTCCCTTAACAGTTCTTTTGAAAACTTTACAGGCAGTGTAGATTGATAGAGACAGTGTCAGACAGGAAATTAAGAGATGTAGGTTCAACTACTGGTTCTAAAATGGCTTTGCAACATAACTTGCCTGTCACTTCCTTCCTGGTCTCTCAGTCTTTTTCCATTTATAAAATGGAGCTTCTTAGCAGCATAAAGAAACATTATTTTTAACAGGCAGGTGACAGAAGCTGGCTTTATAGCCAACCAAATGCCCAAGCTGACATCTCAGTAGAAAATGAAAGACGGATGGTAAAGTGGAGATAGGACATAGAATACCCTGAAGTAGAGCCTAGTAGCTTTTGTTTGGTGCAATTATGTATTCAGTGCTGTCATTCTTGCATATTTCATAAATCCTGAAATATGCACTTAAGCCAACAGTAATATAAATTTTCTGCGTCTGCACAAAAGTGTCCTGTCCTTGTATATACATAGACAGTTAATAGAGGTCACTAGTTGGTGGTGAACAATATAGAACGTAGTATCTGACATTTGCAAGACCAATTAAACTTGTTTTACAGTGTAAGTTTGTTCTATGTAACGTTTTACATGACAATGAAGCTTTTAACATTTTGCAATCTTTAATACTTGTATTTGTTTAGAACTTTTGAAGTTTAAATAAAGGTACAGAGCCTGAACAACACTCAGATAAACATGTCATTTTTTGTTGGTTTGGGTTTTGTAGGGGTGCCTTAGGTGTAAAAGTAACTTCACACTCAGGAAAAACACACTTAGACCTTTACAAAAGAGATAAAATACTTTAAACTATCAGATTATGGGTCTCTCTGTCCTTGAACAAAACATGCTCTTGAAACAAGTTTCCTGTTTATCCAGTGTTTCAGACCAAAAGTGCAGTCTAGATAAATTACATTCACTACATTTTTGTGGATAGATACCTAGCAGGAGCTGGAAAGTCCCCAAAAGCTTCTGACCCTCTATTTTCATTTGCTATGATATTTGAAAAGATCCTCAACAAAAAACATTTGAATACAACAGGGGGGTTTTCCCTTGATACTCAAGGGTTTGAATTTTGCTTGTATCTCCCTAATTGCCAGATTTGTGTACTTCCGTGTTATTTCCGACTCTCTCCTGCCACGTCTTGATTTTAATTCTAATTTTGTGTTATCAGTTGGGAGGTGTTACTGATGCATTAGGACACAGCAGCAGGCTGCTGGTGAAAGAGGAAGGAAGTGGAGAGGGAGTCAGGATTGCACATGAAGAAACAGCTTGAGAGAAAGAGAAAGAGAGAAATAAAAGCAGCAGCCCATGAGATGCATGGTGATACCCAGGAGCTGCAGCAGGGCTGACTGTAAGCCACAGCAGCAGGGCAAATGTGGAGCCTGGCTACACAGTAATTGAGTGTTCTTTTAGAATAAAGACTGGTTTGAGAGCCCCCTGGAGTTAAGGGAGGGCTAAAGGTTTCTTTAGTGCATTGCATCATATTGTTAATATTTCCTATTTGTTTTCTTGCTATCTGTCCCTGAAGGGTTTTATCACTGAGTCACTGTTTAGTCTGTTATGTATATTCTAAGTGTAGGTACCTTAATGTTTGCTCACCCAATCTCCTAAACCCATTGGCCTGTGACTGTAACACCACAGAATCCCTTGTATACATTTGAAAACCTTTCTTTTGACTCCTGTGCAGTTTCTAGGGTTCAGTAAACCATCTTTCCTTGCTTGTTTGCCTTTTCCTTTCATTCTCTATTCATTTAGTTTTCTTCTGTTTTTCTCCTCTTTCTGTAGCCTGTATTTAATTTTCTTAATATCTTTGCTTCACCTCTTCCAAAATATAGATTATTTTGCTTCCTTTCCAGTTCACATCTTTCCATATTTGTCTCTCTGTAGTTCTCTCCCTATTATCATTTATATTTATTGTTTGTACAGGAGCTGTTGTTTCTCCCCCCTCTCCACCCCCTTTCAGAACTGACTCTTGCTTCCTCAATTCTCCCTTTTTTTAAAAAATAATGTCTGTCTAAATCAGAGGCATAACAAAACTAGGGTCTGCACCCTGGGCACCAGCAGAGGTGGTAGGGGCTGGGCTAGCTGTGGCAGCTGCAGTTCTCAAATATCTTCTAAAGTCGGCTCCCAGCACTGGTGCCCAGACACCCACCGCTCATTACACCATCACTGCTCTCAAGTTTTGTAAGTTTTGTTTCTTCTTCCCACTTCTTTTATTGTTTGGGGGGGGGGGGTTCCCTTTCCCTGCCTTTTTGTTGATGTTGTTGTTTTCACTGGACACAAGTAATCTGTGAACAGACTTTTCCCACCATATTCACTGGAAATCTTATAAAATCTGTTTTCATTGTTCAAAAGTTATGCCAAGAATAATGTTTCTAGCAGACTGGACAAAAATAATCCACTAGCAAATTTATGGTTAGCACAAATCAGTTCAATATCATGGTTCTGATACCTCCCTCACTAACAGAGTATAGTGTAAATGCAGCTTTTACTTAGAGAATTTTTTGCTTCATGTAAAGCAGCAGCTGGACCCTCTTCTGTGACATAGGGCACTTTTATATGCGCTGCAATGTGTTCCAACTAGAATGCATCTGAGCAGGATGAATAATGAGCCTTCTGTACTGTTTTTAATTAGAACGCTCCAGCATGCTGCAGCGTCTCATGTATTCAGCATCCCACATTTCAAAATGGTGGCATGGGCACTTTAACTAAAACTCATAGAATGAGCTTTAGTTAACGTGCCCCCAACCCATTTTGAAACATGGGAAGCCGAATACATGAGATGCTGTGGGCATTTTAACTAGAGTAGTTCATGAGAGTCATTCTAATTAAAATCTCCAGCCCCTGCCCTATCCCAGAGCACATGTAAAAGTTCCCACCGTGTGTGCGTGACAAACAGGATGTTTTGTTCCCTTGAACAATGACTTGATATAAAAATCAGTACAAGCAGAAAGAGCAATATTTTAATTTCAGGTCATTGAATGATCTAATCATTGAAAGCTGTTTTGCTGTGTACTGAATAGAGTAACTTCTCTTCAATTCTTAATTGATTCTACTAATTGATGCCACAATTAAACGTGTCAAAACAACATTGACTATGTTGTTCTTAACAGAAAGCCACTTAATATAGCGACCATCTATTGTACTTCAAAGTATATTTAAGGAGACACTTTACTATCTGAAAAAGACTCTACAGGAGCACACACTGCCAAACATATTTGCTTTTTTATGGTATCTTGGGCTATATTGTAAAACAGCAGTAGTCAGCTTGAGAACACCACTTTTTCATAAAAGTCTAAAATAATTGGAAAGGAACATCTTGACATTGCACTGCAATGTTCCCATCATAGCAATTTGTGATAATAGAACACCTTTATGCAACCACTGCAGTGATGTCAATCATCTTACAGCCCCTTGAGGCTATATTTAGCACAAGTTTATTTGCTATCTTCTTCCTTCATTTACTGTCATCCACTCTGCTCTGTTACCCATCTCCCTATCTCGTGTCTCTAAGAGACAAGGTACCATCCCAGCTGCAACTTGCAGCCTCATAGACTAAGCACAACTTCCTATCAAGTTGAGTTCAGAGTCAGCATCTTGCCTATACACAAATGTTCATAATACTGTAAATGTACAATAGATTATACAAAGGTATGGTAGACAGGTACTTGCTTGGCAATGCCACTCTCTCAGTGAAATGAATGAAAGTTAGGAAGAAATATGGACCTTAAAGAAATCTAATTTACTTCTTTTTCTATACTCCCAGTAGTGTGCCACCAGTGAAAATGCTTCAGCTTCTTCCCCAATATCCATAGATCTATGATTTTTATATTAGCCTTCAGAAAGGCATGTCAACACACAGGGGAGATAGAAATAAAAGAGCTCTCTGCCTAGAAAACAAAAGTTTGTTTCAACTTTCTGTTATAATAGATTATCAAGTATCAATCACCCTTTTCATTTTTAATCCAGAGAGCAATACAATATGCTAGAGTATAGTGGTTATTAAGGCAAGTAAGCTGTTCCTAAACCCATGTTTGTAGGTTAATTAGTTTCTTCAGTCTAAGTTCCCACTTGTTTTTCTTTGCTGTTATAATTGTGTGTTTGGGGCCAAATGCACCTCCCACCTCAGCTGGACAGCATCTACATGAAACTTATTTCAGTTATTCACTGCTTACCATAACAAACCTTTTATCTAGTTTGGTTTCAGAACAGGATTTGTTTTGCAGGTTGAAGATATGGCCCTCTATTTGCTGTAACAAGTTTAAAAATTCCTCTAATACTCTTATGACATTTTATGCTATGCTGATGCCTCATTCTAATGTGAACTGTGGTTGTGTAAGGCGGGACCTAGAAACCTCTACTCGGAGACAATAAGAAGAAGAGAATGCTATGTGAAAAATGCCCATCTGCAACGATAAGGAGGAGACAGTCTCGGATAAAGGGGGCTTGAAAACAAAAGACGAAACAGAGTACTGGGTTAAAGGGCTCATTAAAATACTAAAAATCACACCCCTAGGTGGGGAAAAAGTATGCTAATGAAACACACATGTATGTAAATGAGATACATGGCTAAAACACAGGTATAGAGACATGCTCAGTAAAGAACTTCTTGTGTCACTCACGTATAACCAATCATCAAACAAGCACGCTTGCGAATGCTTGAAAACTCCTGTATAAAAGATGCTTAGAAATAGTGATCTGGTGTGCTTGTTACGTGAATTATTCCGCTTGCACCTTTTATTGCTAGCAATAAACCTTCTTTGTACTTTCACCCCTGGTATCTTTATTGACCTTTGCATACCGGGCACGATCCCAGACTTGAGCTGGGGCACAACAGTTGGGAGAACTGGAATATCAAATGTGATTAAAAGGATGTGTTATTTCCTAGTATTTAAATGTAAAATGAAGATAGAGTCCCTGGTCCAATACACCATTAGCGAGAGGGGTATGAAGCTGCAGGGGGCAGTAATAAAGATCAGACAGCCCCTCCAAGCCCCTCTACATTACAGCCCATGGGGGCTATTTACAGACAGTTAAGAAGCCCAAGACTGAAGTGATTCAATCTTTGCAGGTTAGTCTAAACTACACAGATTGAACTGATAAAGAAAGAAAACAGACATTCACATCTGAGTCCAGAAATGCAGCTACATGCCTGTAGTGGTGCAGGCCAGAAGCTGGGGGGTACTAAAGTATGTCTTCCTGCTCAGCTGGAATTGACACCTTGGGGCAAGTCTAGCCCACCCACCCTGCAAGGAGAGGTTTGTGGGGGAGATGCAAAACAGCCTGGGATGCTGGGGGTCTATGAATTACTTAGACTCTGGGAGGGAGAGGGGACTTGGGACAGTTCAATAACCTAAATCAGTTGTCTGATACCACATCCATGCAGATTTATCTTAAACCGGTTTCAGCCATTCTGGAAGTGGTTTATGTGCACCAAACTTCTATTGTGTTACAAATTTGAACCAGTTTCCAATCATTTATACCAGTTTGTGTGTAATTTCTGTCCCTAGCCACTATAACTACATGTAATATTCTGTCCTTCACCCTAAACACTTAATACCTTACCCAGCTTTTTTTGAGAGAGACTGCTATGAATGTCCATTTTAGACCATTTGGTAGAGAAGATTTTGAATTAACCAATAGCACTGCACAAAGCTTCGGTAGCTGATTCAATTTGGAGGAGATTTGGCCCAATTCAGGGACCGAATCTCTAAATCCAAATCGAATCAGGAGACCAAGTAAAACTTCCAAATCAATTCAAAGCATCCAAATTGATTCAGAAAAGCTTCATAAAAGATTTGGTCAATTTGGAGATTCGGCCATAGACTAAACAGGCAGCTGACAGCTGCCTGTGGCTGGTAAATTTGTTGGGGCTGGAGGAGGGGGGAGGGAAGGGGCATGGGGGAAGAAGGGATTGGATCTGGGATAAGCTGCCCAGTCGGGGAGGGAGAGTGCATTACTCAGGGAGCGGGGCGGAGCGGTGGGGGATGTAGGTGTGGCAGTGCTGAGAAAGGGGGCTCTGCCCTGCTGCTGCTTGCCCAACCAAGGTGGGGACAGGGGGTGGGATGTGGGAATGGCTCACTCCATGCAGAAGGAAGCAAGTGGCAGTGGGGCATATCCCCCACTCCCAGAGCTGCCACACCCAGATCCCACGCCCCCCCCCCC
>NW_005841903.1:3051436-3053075 GCF_000455745.1 Alligator sinensis
GGGTTGGGGGGGGGGGGGACCTTTGCCATGAGCCCCCAGGGGCCCCAATCACCCCTGCCACAGCTGGTGAGTGCAGGGCTTTTTAAAAAATTTTTTTTAAAGCACCGTACTCACCAGCTGCAGCAGCGGTGATTGGGGCCTCTGGGCGCTCATGGCAGAGCACCCCTGTGCAGTGCAGAGCAGTGGGGGACAGCGGGGATTCCCCCCCCCCCCCCCCCTCGCGCCCCGCCACCGCGCAAGGGTGCCATGCACTGCCTGGGAGCTAGGGTGCCTCCAACAGTCACCTGGAGCCCAGCACCACTTAGCCCCAGTCGCCCCAGCTCCCAGACAGCACACAGCACCATGCCAAGCCACACTGCACCCACACCATGGGGCAGCTGATACACAGGTGCCAGGTGGCGGGGTGATCCCTGCTGCCCCCCAGCTGCTCCGTGCTGCAGGTGGGGGGGGCTCTGCCACAAGTTCCTGGAGGCCCCTGATTGTTGCTCCTGCAGCCGGTGAGTTTGGGGTGTTGTTTTTAATAAGTGCTGGGACTAGGCTGGGGCCAGGCAGAGGATGGGGCTGGGCAGGGCAGTCATGGGGGCTTCTTCCACGGCTCACCCCACCCAGGGGGAGGCAGCCACAGCTGGAGGAGCCACTTGGCTGTGCCTGCCTCTCCCCAGCCAATCGAAATCACAGAATGTCTCCAAATCAGCGCCAAATTTCCGAAGCTGATTCAGCTGAATTGATTCAGGACAGAGATCTAAATCTCTAAATCAAATCACTGTCCTCCTAATCAGTCAAATCTGAAACGAATACTTCCCTATTCACACAGGCCTATTAACTAGCCACAGTTAGTCATTACTAAATCATAGTTGAACTGAATATATTCATAAGCCAAAGCAAGGAATCCTATTTCTGTAACTTGTACAGTCTATATCAGGGGCGGGCAATTATTTTGCGCAGAGGGCCTCTTACCCAGTTCTGGCAGGCTGTTGAGGGCCACATGGGTATCCCCGCCCCTTGACAGGTGCCCCACCCCCTGGTCACCATCTTAGGACCAATGTCCCAGGGTCAGCACTGGTGGGGCCCAGAGCGGGGCACAGGCCAGCAAGGGACTGTGGAGCCCAGCTAGACTGCACCAGCAGGGAGGGGGGAGCTGGCCCGGCTCCATAGAGCCCCTGCCAGCTGGGACCCTGTGCTCCTGCCACCCTGCTCTGGGCCCCACTGATACTGGCCCCGGGACACTGGTGCAGGCCCGTATTCCCACTGGCTCCCCACCTACTCACACCCAGTGCCCCCCAGCCCTGTGGTACAGGCAGGGGGCAGTGCTCATCCCCAACCCCCTGCTCACCAGCAGGGAAGAAGCTGGTGCTGAACACATGGAAAAGCAGCCCCTCGCCTGCCCCATGGGCAGTGCCCCGTGCTGCAGGTGCTCACAGCCCATGCAGGGCTGTCTGGAGCAGGCACAGGCAGCCTCATGCGGGCTGCAGGTGGCTGCAGCACAGGGCACTGGCCATGGGGTGGGTGAGGGGCCACTTTTCCCGGCGCTCAGCACCAGCTTGTAACACTCCGCACTGCCAGCCTGGCAATGGGGCTGGGTTACAAGGTGGTGCTGAGCACAAGGGGGGGGGGGGGGGGGGGGGAAGCCGCCCCGCCC
>NW_005841903.1:3053094-3077803 GCF_000455745.1 Alligator sinensis
TCCTGCACTGCCGCCGCTTGCAGCCTGCCTGGGGCTGCCTGTGCCTGCTCCACACAGCCCACGTGGGCTGCAAGCACCTGCAGTGCAGGGCACCAGCCATGGGGTGGGTGAGGGGCCACTTTTCTCCATGCAGGGAAGGAGCCCAGGGAAAAGCTGAGTGTGGGGGAGAAGCAGCCCCTCCCTGCCCCACGCCCAATGCCCCGTGCTGCAGGTGCTTGCAGCCCGCGTGGGGCTGTCCAGAGCGGGTATATACACCCCATGTGGGCTGCAAGCAGCTGCAGCACAGGACACTGGGCATGGGTGGGGAGGGGCCACTTCCCCCCAAACACTCCTTCCCTGCCCAGGGTCCCCCTGCCCCCACTTACCTGAGCTTCCCACGTCAGGGCAGCCACATGCTCCCAGCCCAGAAACCCTGGCTGGGGGGCCAGGCCGGGCAGGCCCCACTGTTGTTGGAGCCCACTGGGCTTCCCCGGGTCCTTCTGCCCTTGGTTCCTGTCATTTTTGACAGGAACCAAGGGCAGACAAATATTAATTTTCTACAGTTTTTTAGGGGCCCCACAGGCTGGATAGAATGGCCTCGCGGGCTGGATGCAGCCCATGGGCCATATTTTGCCCACCCCTGGTCTATATACTATAAATGGCTTAAATTGTATTTTATTCCACTGTAACAATATACTGAATTATTTATCGAAAAATTGTAAGTCACTAGCAGAGGGCAATTTAGGGATGCCCTGGCTCTCTGGGATTCTTTTTGGAAAATTAACTTGGGATAGAAAAATATTTTTATACAACTGGCTACAACCTCAGTTAAAGCAGTGTAATATTTTAGTGAGCCAATGCTGTCTGCCCATCAATTCAGTCACAACTAGCAGGGTATTGGCACAGGTTTACACTGAATTGTGATGCAGACAATCACTGTTTTTCATGAGTTTCTGAAAGGAAAACTTGTGATGAGTAGTAGGGAGTCTCTCTCCCTGCTGTCTGGTTGAAGCATAATAGCTAAACCTATTCACCTGGACAAGAAAGCTGGCCTCGTTGCATTTAAACAAATGCAGAAGGAAGACAGGAGGAATTCCCTCGAGAGCCTCCTACCATCTAGAAGCCAAAGAACAGAACTGTGGAATGCAAAACCTTATTGTTTGCTAGCCTCCAGTTTGATTTTGAGTTGATACATACAATCAGGACTCTGTTACTTTGTTTCAAACCAACCCAACCTACAAATAAAGCTGGAACTCCAGAGAGGTACTTTCACCTTCGAATCCTGGTAAATGTTTCTGTCGAGCTGCACTGACCCCAGGGTCTTTCAGGTCTTAAAAAACAGAATTAAGTTATTCTCCCAGATGGCAGGCCCAGTAACTCAAACCCTAATCCCTCAAGCTCACATCAGCCTGTTCACAATACATCAAAGCAAAGATCTTTCCTCTCTTCCTAAACAACTTTCTAACAAGTGGTAGGACAGAAAAAGTGTATTAGTTCTTTAAAATGTAAAACACATTGAATGAGATACTGGAAAAGGAACCAAAAAATCTGCTTCTTATTAGACAATTAACAATTATAAGTAGGAAAAACAAATTCCAGACTGACTTTAAAAATTACTACTGTCTTTCATTCTATTCAAGCACAACCCTGGAATGCTAAGAACTATACAGCTCCTGAAAAGCAAATATCTATTAACCAATTTTTTTTTCAGAAATTTTCCTAACTTGCCTGTTGCACTGCTTCTAAAGGTTAACTAGGCCTGCAAGGAGACTCAGGGCAGGAAGTGCATACTGCAACAGACATGTGTACCAGCAGTCAAACAGTCAACAACACAACTATTACAGTTAACTGATTTTTATTTAGAAGTGTGTGTTCTGTTTCCTTTCCTCCTTGTACCCCTAAGCAAGTCTGAAGATAGGCTGCTCTTTTCATTGCAATGTGTTACAAAAGCATTTAGTAGTTAATGTGACAAAAAGTGTGGCTTACCTTACCTGACCTACTTTTGAATCTCTGGGTAATAGTAATACTAGCAGTTTTGGCATTGGATTTCTCCAAAAGATCAGAGTTAAACATATGTCCAGACTCAATGTGAACTCATTATTCAAATTCACATACCTATTAAAGGCAATGTACTGAAATGAATGCCAATTCTGAAAGCTTCTCATTACTCTGTCTTCTTAGTCCAAGGACATATAGCCCATGTACTCAATATCTAGTTCATATACAGCAATTGTTTCCTAGTCCTATGAATGTTACTAAGTTCTATAATGACAGGATGTGTTAAAAATGCATGTACATATAATTGCTATTAGAAGGCTCCTTTACTCAGCTAATTTTTCTGGTCACATTTTAACACTTATACAGCTCTATATCGTTGGCTAAATATAACACAGCAGCATTTTTGCAACCCAAGAGATTATCATTGGACACTGCTAGTTCCACAGGAAATGTATTTTTGAAGTACATAAAATGAATGTGAATTCTCTAGCCTTTTTATGAATAATATAATAATATATCTTGCAAACCATTTTCATTTTCTTTATTGACAAATAGTAACAGGATGCAGACCACTGGGACAAAAATTGAGACTTGCATGCTATCAATGCTGACCAGGATCTAAACGAATATAATGCTTCTGGAAGGGGCCATATCAAATGAATAGTGAACTAAAGTGCTTTCATATTGTCCACCACAGGGGCAACAGTAATAAATGCTTTTTTCTCACTGGTCCACAAAAATGCCATAATCCTGTTTCTGAGGAATCCTCTCTAGAAATAATAAGGTAAATTCAAACCTAAACACTGTTTTTTTGGGGGAAAAAGTCATCTCATATATACCATGTATATTTTTCCCCAAAATATCTGTATTAAAAAATCAGGGTTAAAATCCAGAGCCATAAGAAAGTTCTCAGTGATCAGTAATATAATTTCCATCTAGTTTCAGGGGAACATGAAGGCAGATCAAGAAAACTGTTAAGAGGTGCCCTGTTATTCTATAAGACAGGGCTATCCAACATCAGGGTGGCCAGGGCTACACACCCCATAACGCTCTGCCAATGAACCAGCTCCCCTGGCAGGGAGCAGAGGCAAGAGGGAGGAGTCTGATCCCAGCAGCAACAGAAGGAGCAATGGGGGAAGTGGCAGCCTGGTGGCCCCAAGTTAACCCCTCATGGGTTGCATGAGCAGCTATGAGACAGTCAGCCCTGCTGTAAGACATGGGGTACACCTTCCCTTAGAACAAGTTCAGTTCCTCCACATTATACACTGTATAAAATTATTACCATTTACATGTTTTAGGATAATATTATCCACTTTGTTTTTAAAATGAACACCCAATTGTGCATAAGGTATGGTGTATGTTTAACTTTATGTAAATGAATAGCTCAGTTGGAGTTGGCATGACTACTGGCATATTCAAAGTTTCATATTTGTTTATGATTTTGCAGTTCAGGACTTTCACATACAGAAAACATTATTTTCTTGATGCTTCTCAACCACTATATGAACTTTTCATTGGTTCCACCACAAATGTACAAATAAAATTGTTAAATCATTCTCTCAAGGATCTATTTACCAGCATTTTCACTGGACTGACTTCCTTGTGGTGAAGTTTGACTTCATTGCTATGAATTTTAATGGAATCAGTAGATAATGCCAACCACAGCATTGATAATCATGATACGAGCTCTCGTTATCCCATTCCCCCACAAAAGGATATTTGGAGTTTAAAAAAAAAGAAGATAATTTTTGACCCAGTGATATATACGGAATTCTTTTAGTCTATCTTTGGTTTCTAGGCCTTTAGAATTGATTTATTTCACAGTTCTGAACTTTTCAACCAAAGGGGGTAGAAACTTAGGGTGCCTGTAGACGTGTGGGGATGCTGCTCCAACACGCTGCATTTACAGTGTATGGAGCGTGCTAGTTAGAGCAATCCAGCAGTCTCCACATCTTGTTTGTTCAGCATTCTCACAGTTCAAAATGGAGGTGGGGCACTTTAACTAAAGCTTGATCAATGAGCTTTAGTTAACGTGCTCCAGCCACCATTTTGAAGCACGGGATACTGAATACTTGAGACACTGCAGGCGCTTTAATTAAAGTAGCTCTTAGAGCCACTCTAATTAAAGCGCCCTCCTCTGCCCCCAGAGAATGTGTGAAGACACCTGTGAAGAGGCACCAGCCAAAAGAGGGACACGTGCAACGAAAAACGAGAGCAGGAGGGAGTAAAAAGCAGTGAAAGAAGGGGAATGATGCTTCTAGAGATGCTGCTCCTTTAAGATTGGCAAACCCCAAGAAGGGTGGGGCAGCACAGAGAATGGAAAGCTGGGATGGGATAAAAAATAAAAAAGGAGACTGCTGGAGGAGAGAGAACCTTGAAGACCAGTCTGGATGGAAGGGAAAGATTAGACCAGGTCTAGTTGGTTCAAGAGTCGACAGAGGAGAAAATCCACCTCAAAAAAAGGGAAAAAAAAAAGAGAGGCTCCAAACAGCGGAGTGACGTCCAAAGAGGTGGCAGTGAGAAAATAACTGACAGGTCAAAACTTGTGTTTTTCTGATTTTTTTTAATTGGATTTGGACATTGTAGAGTCAGTCGGGCTCAAGATGTGTTCATGGGGGAGACAGCCAGAGGAATGGCTACTCTCTTGACCTTAAACAGACAGGGGCACGTAGAGAGAGATAGAAAGATGAGATCTCTCTGGGAGACAGTGCATATATATATACTTTTTTCGTTTCATTGTTTAGTCTGACTGCTTAGTCTTAATTAATCCAATTTATATACTGTATGAGGGTGAGGCTAGTAAGCCAAAGAGTCCTGAACTAAAAAATTGCAGATGTACCTGAACAGCATTCAATAACCACAGCCTGTTTAGCTGTGGATTGGTCATAGCTGTAAAAACAAATAACAAATAAAAATAAAAGGTGATTAATCCAAATGAGTTTGTGAGTCAATCCATGACTTAAGTCCTGACATCATCTAAAGGAGTTTCCAGAGACCCCATAAATCCCCACATAGATTGCTGGTATCTGTCCGTGGTAAAAAATAAATAAATGAGAGAGAATAACACCTCCTGACTAATAACATCGAGAAATAATCAAGATATGGCAGGAAACAGTCAGAATTTACCACAGGGACACAAACATAGGCGATCTCAAACAAGGGGTATAATGCTCTAATAAAAGCTGAAGTACCACAACACCCTTCCTTTTTTGTTAGAAAAATATCAGATACAAGGGAAGTCTCAGGATCTGACAACAAAAGTTCTAACACTTAGATATTTTCTTCCAAAACTTTGGGCACTTTTACACATGCTCCAGGGGTGGAGCGGGGCAGTGCTTTAGTTAGAATGGCTCTGGGAGCTGTTCTAATCAAAACACTGCAGCGTCTCCTGTATCAGTGTCCCCATGCTTCAAAATGGCAGCAGGGGCACTTAAAGTAAAGCTCAAAGTGCAAAGTGGAGTGCTAGAAGCAGGGCCGTGGGGGGTGCCAAAATTAATGTAGCTATAGGCTCTGACACTGTGGAATGGGTTTAAGAGCTAGGCAGTGATCAGGGAGGCTCAGTATTTGGGGTGGAGGGGGAGGGAGAGGAAGGGTGTGAGGATGTGGGGGCATCAACCCCATACACACACTGAATTAGGAGTGTCTTTTTTTGCCAAACATAGCATTTAGTATTACCAGTGAGGGTCAACCAAGAGGGTTGACTTGGCTGGGGAAGACACCTCCTTTGACTACTGGAACCATAGAGCTGCCCTGGCTCTCCCTCTTTTGTCTCCTTCCCCTCTCTGTGAAGCTGAAGAAGTAGCAGCTGGTACCCCAGAGTTCCTCTGCCTTTACCCCCTGGGTCCTGGAGACCACCTGGAGCCCCAGGTATGCCTCTGGAAACCCCACCCACCTCTGCCAAGGTGACTAAGGAGCTCATCACACCTCTGCTTGAACAAGTGTGTGTTGAGTTAGTCACAGCATTTCATGTCCATTATAAAAGTCTTTCTTTGAGACATTCTTACCCATGTACTAAAATATGACCTAGACTACTGTTGGTACCAGGTGTGATGCACTCCTGGATCAGTATAGCAGAGCTAATAAAGTTAAGCCAACAAGCATCTGATGGTATTTTTAAGTGAACATTATTTGTTTTCATGTCATTCTTCAAAGCTTTCATCTTGTAAAGCTTAAATATGTGCTTATCTGTAGGTGTGTCAACACATGTGCTTTAATGTGCATTAGCCTATTTTAATGTACATTAAAGCGTCACAAAAAAACCCCGTGCTCTTTAGCTAATGAGCATCAAAACAGGCTAATTCACCTTTTTCTAGTGCCTCACAATAGAGGTACTAAATTTAATGTGCATTACCTAAAGCATATTAATGAATTTGTGGATGTACCCTGTAAGCGAACGAATAGCTCCATTGGCTTATAACTAAGCACATATAATAGGACCAGATCTAAAGTACAGTGAAGTCAATGGAAAACTTGTGCACAGATTCCAAGAGGCTAAGAGGCAAGCTATATAACACCTTAAAATTATGTCTGTTTACCATATAGTATGTTGTAGGTAGACCATGTCGTACAAAAACTATCTAAGCCATCACAGTGCACCACCAGCACACAAACCAATAGCACTGGTACTGTTACAACTATTTTTCCTCTTCTCTGAGAGTCAGAGAAAAGATGCTTTCAATACCTGAATGTTTAATTGCCAGGTGCCACCTTTAAAATACAAGAACTTGATGCAGCTAGAATTTCAAGCTTCAGGTCATTTTCCAGTTAACCATGCTGACAACCTATCCTAATCAGAAACATGTGAAATTGAAGTAGATACATCAGAAAAAAAAAAAGTATCTGTGCAGATAGGAATAGAAGAAAACAATATTCCGTTTTCATGAAGGATTTTTCTTTTCCTCTTGTTTTGTAACTGAATTGCATGACTGAGCCCTGTTTTAAAATTCTAAATGAGCTTCCCTTCTACAAGATATTTCAGCAGAAATCGGAAGGAGATTCTTTGCCAATGCAGGCAGCAGGTCTGCAGGGATTTTTGAAGCTGTGCTGAAGAAAGCAAAACATATGCTCATTCGGGACAATTTGTACTTCACAAATGTTTAGGAGCAAGTACAGAGGAATACAAATAGAGACAATGCTGTATGCATTTTAAATCAAGGGCTCCCCATTTCACTCCTAATAAACAAAAGTCAGTGTCCTTCTTCCTGTTATTCAAAAATCTTCACAACAGTAACTATTTGGTACCTTGTACCTTGTCACAGCCCAGCCCTTTTTTTTTTTTACAAGGGCTCTTCTAAATAGTTTAGTTTAAGTTACTGGAAAGAAAACAACAAAATAAAATAAAAACCCAGGGAAAAGAAGCCCTCAACAATTTAATTCAATGTACAACTGACAAAAAATAAAAAGGAAGAAAGAGACTTACAAATGAAGAATTTTGCAGAAAGAAAAACAAACATTCCTGTGTTGGCTGACTGGTATGGCTTCACAGCATAGTTATTCAAGAAAGGGAAAAAAAACAATCATTCATTTCAAAGGAAAAAAGAAAAAGAGATCTGTCTTGAGCATGCAAATATAATTAAGTTATACATTCTAAGGTATGGAGGAAGACAAAAAGCTACCACCTGGTGATATCTGATGAAGCCTTCATACATACACAAGGTACCAAAGAATGACTGTTGCGAAGATTTTTTAATAATACAAAGAACCCCTGAATACTAGGAGTTGAGCGCTGGGGTGCTCTAGAGATATTCCCCAACCTGCCACTCAGCTATTTGTGATCCTCCATACCTTAATCTTACTTTTTGTTTTTAAACCAAACTAAGTTTCTAGAACTTAACACTTCATAGAGAACCTTGAAGACATAAATAAAAACTTAGGATAGAAGGAAAAGGCCATCACATTCTACTCACTCAGCAAGAGCTTGAGACGAATATAAGACACGGTACATGAAAGTAGAGGAGCTGAGTACCTGGGGCCCCAATGGCCCTGGCCCTGCTTGGAAAGGGGGCTGTCACCTGAAGTGTGTAAAGCTTTCCACATATCCATCATCTTAGCCCCCAGTCCCAGCAAAAATAAAAGTTGATGCCTATACATGAGAGTCAAGTAGTTATTTTTGCTGTGTATCCCAAATAATCATCTCACCAATCCTCCCCAATTCTCAAACCAGCCCCAAGGAAAGTGGTAGAACAGGAGACAGGATAAAAATTAATTCCACAAATGGTAAGATCAGCCTTATTTTCATAAAGCCTCAAAGAGACTGTAACTGAGCTCTGGCAGCTGAAGTTCTTGAATGGAAACCACCATTCAATGCTCCCATTCACCTGGGGTAGGAGCATAAAATAGTCCATACCAATGCCTTGGCTGCCCACTGAAGTTTGTCACCATGCTGAGACTCCTGAATGATGATATGACTGCCACCATCCTAAGTGGAAGATCTGAAACTGATGCCTTTCACATCCAGACCAGGGTCAAACAAGGTTGCGTGATCACCCCCACCTTGTTCACCATCTACCTGGCTATCATCATCCACCTCATCTGAGATAATCTACAATCTGGTGTCAGTATTCAGTATCAACTGGATGGGAGGCTTTTTAATCTTGGGTGCTTCCGGGCAAAAATTAAACTCAACACCAAGGACATCCACGACCTTCAGCTTGAAGACAATTGTTGCGTGATGGCTCACTCTGCACAGGATATACAAGTGAACCTAGATCTCTTCAACACTTCATATAACAGACTTGGCCTGTTCCTGAAAGTCACCAAGATGAAGGTTCCCCTCCAACCCTCCCCAGGCCAGCTGAACATCCCTTGCACTATCTCTGTAGATGGGGAGGCTCTGGAGTATGTGGAGCACTTTCCATATCAGCAGCCACGTCACTCAATGGGCTACCATCAATGAAGAAGTCCAGCACTGGGTCAACTGCACCAGTGCCACCTTCTTCAAGCTGTGACAATGTGTCTTCAAAAATAGAGACCTTTGGAAATTGACAAAGGTCCTGGTTTATAATGCTGTCAGGCTGACCACCCTCCTCTACTGCAATGAAACCTGGACCATCTACCGACACCACATTAAGAGCCTTGGAAATTTTCACTGGCAGTGCTTGAGTCAAATCCTAGGGACCAAATGGGAAGACTGCCAGACCAGCATGAGCATCCTCCATGAAGCTGCATCCACCAGCATCAAAGCCTTGCTCTTGAGAAATCAACTCCGATGGACAGGCCACTGCATCTGGAATGTTTGAGAACTGCCTCCCTCACCAGATTCTCTTCTCCCAGCTCTCCGTTGGCCAACACTCAAAGGGTAGCCAAAGAAAACGGTACAAAGATAGGCTCAAGGTAGCACTCAAGTACCAACGGCTGGGAGTAGAAACCTGCTGACCGTTCGGCATGGTGCTACCTGGTCCACCAAGGTACATGCCACTTTGAGGCCCAACAACTTGATACCGAGACAGAATGGTGGCAGGAAGGAGACTTTCCACTCCCCCATGAATCCCACTCCACTGTGCAACAAGCCCACATTGCTGAAGTCTGTGTGAATCCAGAATCAGGCTCCTCAGTCACCTGAGGACCCATCAAGTCTGACAGACATCATCCTCGCCTTCAAGGGACCACCAACAGACCAGCAATACTAATAGTTCAACAGGAGGAAAAGTGGATGCAACTAAGCAACAATCCTGCACCTATTATAGCCTTACTTTCACTCGTCCAAATGACCTTCCCTGAACAGGCCTACCCTACAGACCTAATACATCAAACAGACAACATTCTCCTTTCAACCAGTTCACAAACACTAAATGGATGGACCGATTACCTTCAAGAAAGAAAGAGGAGCCTATTCCCCTGACAGCAGATGGGACCACCTGCACCATCCAGCCAGCTACTATAGAGACCGAAACAACTACTGCTGCTGTGAACAACTACTGTGCTCACAAAGGACTAAGAAGAAAGACTCAAGGAAGAACCTTGAGGAAGTCTGGAAAGAGAGAAATATGGCAGATCAAGAGATACTAAAGTTTGGATTTAGGATAGAACAACATAGAACATATACATTTTAAGAAGGATTTAGAGAACTGATTATTATTGAGGAGGAGTAGAGAACAGATTGGTTGGATAGAAGTATGATATTGACAGGATTTGTGAGGGGTGGGGGTAGATAGATTATTTAAAGCATGTTGTGCTTTGTCTATCAATAGGGAGTCTGATGTTAAAGGTTTGATAGCACAAAGCTCTCTCCAGTTTTCTAATGCCTGGTTACCATGCTGCAGTATCCTTCTGAGAAGTATTAATTTCAACAGCAGTGCTTTGTGGAAAGGGCAAAGCCTCAACAGCATCTACTGTTTGGAAGGGCAAAGATGCAGCTCCATCCATATTGTCTAAGCCTTTCCACCCATCTTGGTCCTATCAAAATTAGTTGATGTACCTTGAACTTCTGAAATCTTTGCTTTTATCCTTTGCTATTAGATTATGATTTTTTTTTAAAGTTACAGCCATAATAAAGCAAAGCAAAGCAAAGACAGGAAAGAAATATGCAGCACACCTTCTAATTAAATAACTGCTGATGACACTGGTTGTGATCTGAATTTTTACAAGCACCAGAATATATGCAGACTGCAGTATCTTTGGGGAAACTCTTCAAGAGCTTAATGCTGCTGGTGCCTTCCTTCCCAGCAAAAGCAATTATCCAACTGTTAAAAAACATAAAAAGCCATGAACAGTTATTAAACAAGGAAGTAAAAAGGGCTTACTCATATGGGTAACAATGCATATAAAGTACCCAAGAGATTATTAATTGGATACACAGCCTTTCACTGCTAGATCACTGGAAATCCATTTGGGTCAGCAGTCACTGAAAGCTGTTACCACTAGTGGTACCATCTGTTGGCTATGTCTTTTACATAATCCACCTCATAAATTATTCGAGTCCTAACCAGGTAGATCAACATATATAACATAACTTTTTCCCCTGGCTCCACAACAACTGGTACCTGTCAGTCCTGATAGACTAAGGATCAAATGGGCAGACATGTAGTCAGAACTTTTCTCTTATCTTCAGAGCAAGGAAAGGATTACTGCTGGAGCTGCCTATAGAAGAAGAGTGTACTGATAATAGGCTGTGCTGCCATGAGAATGATCTTTAAATGCTATGTCTTCACTCATTTACTTCTCAGTGGGTACATTTACACAAGACGTGCTGGGGAGAGGACTAATTAGCTGTCCAGTAAAACATAACTGTCTATACATGAGACCTTATTAGGCTGCAGTAGACTAATAAATGCCTCCACAGGCTAGTCTGGGTAAACAGAAGTACTACCGTGGCAGTGTTGTTTCATGCAATGCAGCACATGTGTAGATAGTGATGGGGCTGGCAGGGGCACAAGAGGCTCCAGCATGGGGGCTGCCTGCCAGCTAGCCCCAGACTGGAGCACCTTCATGCCCCAGGCACCCCCTCTGCAGCATGTACAGCCAAGTTGGAGCAGCCCCAGGCTGGCAGGCTGCTATAGAATTTGCTGCAGAACAGCCCTGGGTCGCCTGCCGGCCCAGAGTTGCTCTGATTGGGCTCCACATGCAGCAGGGCAGGGGATAGCTGAGGTACCAGGTTAAAGCCCCATACTGAAGCACCTTCATGCCTCAGTCAGTTCCTCCCCCCACCCACCCCTCCAGTACATGGACCCCAGTTGGAGCAATAAGATCTGGATTTCATTCGTGTACATTATTTGCACATGTAGACATGGACAGTAGCATTAAAGAAAAAGAGTCAGAGTAGCAAAAAGCAATAAGAGTCTTCATTGACATGAGACCAGGGGCTGGCAATTATTTCAGCTGGAGGGCCGCTTAGTGAGTTTTGGTGAGCTGTTGAGGACTGCAAGGGTAGCCCCACCCCTTGACATGTGCCCCATCCCCTGGCTACCATCTTGGGACCAGAAGTCCTGCCCCTAACCCCTTACCTTTGCCACCAGAAGTCCATCCCTTTGTCCCCCAGAAATACACTTTTTGGGAGGGAAGGGTTGCCTCATGGAACTAGAAAAAAACCAAATCATATACTAAAAGTCAAACACCTTGCGGCAGGGCACACTTGGTGCCTAGTTGTGGCAGCACTCATGATGCGTGCCATTTTAAGGGCTGGAGCAGGAAGCCAGCAGGTGCGGGTCAGCTCTGATGAGGTGGCCATTTTAGGTCCAAATAAACACTGTTCAGGCAGCAGTTAAATTATTTATGGGTTGCTCTACTTTACAAGATACAGTTTGCTGCCAGCTGCTGAAGGAGCAACAATACCCGGATGAGCTGCTGCTCATAAAACACCATGAAGGGAAGGGCAGGAGCTACTGGGAATGGGAGGAGGCTCCTGGTCCTGGGTATGACTTGAAACTGCACGCTGCTGTGGAAGGATGGCCTGGTGTGGCTTCTTGTGGCAAGGAAGCTCCCCAGAAATGCCAGGCCAGTTGCCTCACCAGTAAAAGGCAGGTAGGGGTGCCTTAGAACCCCAGCCAACACACCCTGGTGTGCTACCCAGGATCAGGGCCAGGCACATCTCTGGACACTTAAGCCCATGGGGTGCAAGACCCTGGTAGTAGAGTCAGAGCCAGGCACATTGTCATGACACCTGAGCCAATGGGGTTCTAGACCCTGGTAGAAAGTGGGCTCCAGACACATTTCCATGACATCTGAGACCCAGGGAGTGCAAGACCCTGGTGGAGAGGTGAAGGCCAGGCATGTCTCTAGACACCTGAGTCCATAGGGGGTAAAGACACCAGTTGCCCCGGTGTGGGGCATAGTGATTGAAGTATAGAGTGGCCCATCTACAGGAGGGTGTGCAAGGATGACCCAAAGTCCTGGTCATGTTTTGTGTAGAGTAAGGCCTGAATATGAGGGCCTGAAGGGCTGCACTGGGGTGTGCTGAGTAGGGGACATGAAAGCAACCTGAAGGGCAGCACATGGGCCAACCCCCATTAGAAACTGATTTGAGTAAAGCCCAGGTAAGTCTACAGATACCTGAGGCCATGTTTATGATATTGATAAGCTTGCCAATGAGAGCACAATGACTTTCTGCTCCAGTGGGAGTGAGAGTTCCAGTGAGACACTTGAGCACCAATTGTGGTGTGAGGCACTACAATATTTTGGATACCATCTGCGAGGCATGGGACACGATAAGGGAAGGTCAGAGTCATGTAAAACCCCCTGCGCATCAGGTTAGAAAAATGGTCGGCCTCCTGCATTTTCCAACAATTAATTATGACAGCAAGTCATGGCAGGAAAGGTTTGGACAGACTGCCCAGAAACAGGTGTGCAGGCCGAGGCTGAGACCTGGCCCTGACAAGCCACCCTGTTACACATCTACTATAACATATTTTAATCTTATTACAAAAAATATTTTTGTCATGGTTTGTATTTGCAAAGTATATATAGATTCTGGAATACATAATAACTCAAAACTAAAGTCTTACTCTTATATATTGTGTCAGGGGATGGGGTGTGGTTGGGGGGGTGTATGGGGAGGTGTGGGGGGCTGTATGAGGGTGTGGCTAGGTGCGTTGGGGCAATAGGGTATTTGGGGGGTGTAGATATAGAGGGTTGTGGGGGCAGGGTGTGGATATGTGGGATTTGTTAGTGTGAAGGGGTGTGGGAACCCCCAAACACTCCTCCCATGGTGCACAGCCCCTGCTGGAAGCAGCAGGAAGTGGAGGGGAGCCCCAGCCCCTGCTTCCTCACAGAGTCCAAGGACCTGTGTGTCAGACAGTTGCGAAGGCAGCTGGCTCCATCTCGTGGGGCTTCTCCCAGTGACTAGAGAATAAGGGAGCTGCATGTGCACCACAGGGAACCCCACACAATAGAGGAGGGCCAGCCTAGCTGCACTCCTTGACCCTATGTGCAGCACTAGTCAGAGCCTTGCACCACCAGCAGCAGAGTCTGCAGGGGCCATGAGCACCCCCGCGTGCTGCTGGTAGCAGGGACTGTGCACCATGGGAGGAGTGTGTGGGGGGTCCCCACATCCCTGACCCTCCTTCACATCCATACCCTGTCCACCTGAGCTCCATGCTCCTGCAGCTACCCTGGTCACAGGCTCCATGCTGCCACCAGCCCCATCCCCACGTTTCATGCTCCTACCCAACTGTAGCTCCCCACAACCACTTCTCTACCTGGTGTCCAGAGCAAGCGAGATGCCAGGGAAGCCAAGCTGGTCTCCTGATAACTGCAGCAGTGGCAGCAGCTGCCCTGCCTGGAAGCTGTGTGCTGGCTGGGCTGGGCCCTTTCACATATGAGGGTAGAAGCAAGGCACAATGGGGTATGTTGGGGGGGGTGTATCTATATATAGCCATATATCTATATCGAGATAGAGATAGAGATAGAGATAGGTACCTCCCACCCTTGTGGGCAAAAAGGCTAGGGGAGGTACAATTAGTTCGTGGGCACCTGTGGGCTGGATGAAATTTTCTGGTGGGCCGGATGCAGCCCATGGACCATATTTTGCCTGGTCCTGCATGAGACTAAGCCAAATGGTTAAGGCATCAGGTATAGGGATTCAGAAAAGCCAAACTTGGGGGAACAGGGGGAGAAACACTATGTAGTCTATTTATTACTCTTTAAGAAGCTGGGGTATGCTTTGAATAAAAAAAAAAATAAGAAAAAAAATGTTCAGTCCTTCTAGCAGAAGTTGAACAAAGAGCCAATGCTACAGGCTTCCAATGTTACAGGAATATTCCAGATGAAGGAGGAATATATTATGAAGAAAAACAAATCCATACATTGGCTAAGGGAGAAAGGTCAAGAAAATGTACACAGTTATGTTTTAAGGTCTCTAACTTCTTGCAGCCCTAATACTCACCCAAATCTTCAAAGCAGCGCTTTTGACCAAATGCTGAACTATTCTTGCTAGTTCAAAGCAAAAACGGCTGCATAAAGACTCTCAGATCAAAAGCCAAAGCTGCAAATTTACCCTTTAAGTCTGCTTTTGCTACTCAGAAGGGGTAGCAGGGTGAGCATTTTTGTACCTATGTTCAGTTCACTTACCACAACATACACATTCCTATGAATAGGGGTTTCCTAAGAATTATTACAAGTGCAGCCACTGGGGATCTTCACACTCACTCGTCATACACCCTGGGATAGTATGCTACCACCTCCTCAGTCTAAATTCAAATACTTGCCTCATGCTGGATGCCTTTGTCCCACAAAATTGTCTATTTCCAAAGCAATCTTGTCACTAGCACTTGGAGAAACAGCCCACCAAACCTATGGTGAAATTCACCCAGGCATAGCTATCAATGCTGGACAGCATGATGTGGCTTGTGCCTCCATACGCAGGTGCTAGGGGTTTGTCTCCTGGCCCAGGCTATGGCAGCCCTAAGAGATGTCTTTCCAATTCATCTGCTCCATTAAGCCTTTGCAAGGAAATAGAATCTGCATGGCAAAAAGACTGTAGTTGGGGTTAACCTAACTGGTAGTCTATCAAAAAAAAAACCCAAACAGAATCTATGATAGCTTTTCATGTTAGCTAGTAGGCCTTTATGACTCACTAGGAAAAAGAACTGTATTGGCATGTCCACAGGACAGAATTCAGGTCTTAAAGGGTTTCATATGGCCACACGTTCATTCTTTACTAGGTAAAATAGGCAAATTAAAACTATACGGAAAAAAACAGTAAAAGTACATGCCACCCGCATAGGTGCAGTGTGGCTCTACATCTGTCTCCAGAATCAGGTCCTCGTTTGGGTTATGTCATTAATCTTTCATATCACAGAGCTGAGTCTTAGCTCAACTGATGGACACTGATGGGTTTAGACCCAGATTTCAGGACTAAGCCCCACTACTAGCAACCCATCCACAAGCATAACATTAGATGTAGATCACAATCCAGTGCCCATCATGTCAATTATTTGTGATTATATTCAATCACTTTTCATTACTTGAGACATATATCCATCATGTGCAAATCAGCTAGAAAGCCAGTTGCTCTCAATTGTTATACAAAATCAAACAAACTATTTAATGAGTCATTTTCTATATACATTAGGTCTGTGCTTAATGAGTCTCAGCTGAACAGAAGCCATTGGAACCTGTGTTAGGGTGTCAATAAATTTAAAATTGTTTCTAAAATCCATTTAGACCCAACACAGAAACATCACTGTTATCTCACATGAATGCGGTACTGGGCACTGGCAACAAAGTATGCTTCGTTTCATAACTCTCCTAAATGTGTTTTGTTCCAATCCAGAGAGACTGTTAACTCCACCCAATTTGTTTTTCCATCATTAGCGTTAGTATTAAGACTGTCAAGAAGCTGCAAAGAGCAATGGTGTATCAAGTGGCATCCCTTGATATCTGTAAAGAGAGTTGATTCCCCTCAGATCCAAAGATTGCTGGTACAGCCCCATGTGATTGTAGTGACCATCAGCCAAACACATGGCTGAACACATAATCTAATCAACCACTAAGACGTTCTGTCCTCCACATAGATGTTTTAAAGACTCATGCATTCTTTTGCCTTCCCAACACTAACTGGCCTTATGATAGAGGAAATGTAACTAGTGAACATATCTTATAAAGTAGAGCAACCCGTAAATAATTTAACTGAAATATCCCACTGCAACAATAAATATATTCTATTTTTTTTCAATTTCCCCTCAAGATGCAAATAATTTAGTCTCACCACTTATACCAGAAAAGTAAGCATCTTGGATACATACTTCAGTGTTCTATTTAGTGTGATTCTATTTGGAAGAGCAAGCATATAAAAACAGGACCTTTCTGCTCAACTGATCTTTTGTTGCACATACCCAAGTTGCAGAAAGCTTACTAGTACTTTACAAAGACAAAGCATTTTTACTGATTTTCCCCACTGCAAGCACTAAAGAGCAACATAGCTGGGAGTGCTATCAGATTTTAGTGTTTGTACTCTATTGACAAACTATTTGCCACCCTAACAGTCAAGTCACATATATAAAGCCCGTACATTTTTTGGGAGGGACCTTTTTATTTTTGAAATTCATAACTAAGGTGCTAAGGAAGAAATTTAGTCTGGGGGTCACTGTTCTAATCTTGGCATTTGGCCACCATCTTTTAAAATGGTGGCCATGACTAACTAGATGAATACATGTCAATATCTTGGTACCTATGAGGCTGATTTTAAATTTTCTACATTACTTTAAATACGCATTGCAACAACCTACACGCTTCCTTTGTCTTTTAATAAATAATGGCTCTAAGCCTTTATATGCAAAACACATCAATATTGACCACTCTTTTGGCATCACAAGAAGAGTACTTGTTTCAAGTGGAAAGTTTTACCATTTACTTCTTCAAAGTCACGTTTAATATTATTAATAACAAAGGTGCAAACGATTATAGAACACATTTAAGTAAATATAATTGAATAAAAATGCTTCAACTCAAATGTGAAGTCAAGCCTGTGACATGACGTACACCATAAATTCTTAGTCTAGGTATTCTTCTTCTGTATCACTATTTTCTTCCAATGACTCTACAACAATAGCTTTAATTGGCTCATCTGAATGTCTATTTTCATTGTTCAGAGGCAATTTCACTCCATCTGGCAGTCCATTTTTAGTATGTGTCACAGGTTTCAACACATCCAGCACTCACGTCCACCCAAAATTTGTTGGCTCAAGAGTTTGTGCATATGTTGTGAATTTCTCCATTCATAGACTTGCAAATGTACTCAAATGCACTGCTGTTTGAAGGAATCATGGTCTAAAAAAGTGACCCACAGGCTAAATAACCTAAGTAACTCAAAAATTATTTCCAGTCATGAAAAAATGGTCCCCTAAAAAAAAATGCATGGACTCTATGCCAGGACTATAAGTACTAATCAGGCCAGTTCATTAAAAGACAGACACTTTGGTATCAATGGGTGCAGTACTGAAACAGTGGGATTCAGCAAGTACCCATTGCCCCCAAAAACATGCTTTACTTTAAACTCTGAGTGCTCCTGTGCAAAGCCCAACACATGCCCTGAAGAGGCAGTGCATTAGTTCAGCCTAACTCTGTAGCGTCTGTATAGATTGGGCACTTCAGTGGGGCTTTTATGGCACTTTTATCTAACAGCTGATTAAGTCAGCTATTAGATAAAAGCACCAAAAAAGCTCTGCAGAAGGACCCAATCTATAAAGATACAGCAAAGCCCAGTCTAACTAACACACTGCTTCTTCCAGTAAAGTGCAGTTTGTTTGTTTCATGGCTGCAAGCAGCCGAGACCCCTTTCATATGGGGTCAATTGAGCCCAGTTTTCCTCCTGCCCAGGCAGGGCGTCGGACTTGAACATCTACAAGGTCCCTTCTGACCCTACTTCTATGATTCTATGATTCTATGGTGATATTTTGGTGCATGAATTCTACACATGGGAATGAAACCTCCAGCAATTTTTGCATGGAAATTAAAAGGTTTCTTCAGGTGTCAAATATTTTCATGAATGTAACTTTTGATTTTTTCTTATAGTTTCTGTAAGCTAGAAGATAGAATTATCAACCAGGGAAGGAAATAGCATCCCAGCTACAACGTGCTTTAAATCTCCATCCTCTAGGCACCTTTACTGACAAGAAACAGCACCTCCAAACAGGAGCAAATGGGCTAAAAATACTGGGTAATAAGGACTAAAGGATTTCCCAGTCTTTGTGAACTGTGACATGGTGAGGAAATAGTCTAAGGGAAGCATTCCTGGCTACTGTGCTTTAAGTGCCTATTCACCGAGTCTCACTTGCTACCCCTGACACAGGATAACACAACAGAAGTTTAGTGCACATAAATCACTTTCAAAACCAGTTTAAGATAAATCTGGAGCTGGATGGATATAGCATCATATCTAACTGATTTAGGTTAAATCAGTTTATTGAACTTCTGTTCCATATCCTTTCCAGATTCAAGTTAACTCAGTCCCCCAGCATCCCAGGATGCTTTGCATTTTCTCCACAAACCTCCCTGTACAGGGTGGGAGAGCAAGCCTTTGCCCAAGCTGCATGCCAAGCAGGGAGGCATGCTCTATGGCCCCCCAGCTTCCGATGGTGCAGTTTTGGGAGCCCACCCTTGGCTTGATTGATTCAATGGTTGTGCCCTTGCAGGTTTTAGGTGGCTTGATCAGGCTGGAATCCATACCAGAAGCTTAGGCTGATCAGATAGCAAGGATGACTGAAAAATACCCTATTCTTGCCCGTGTCCTCAACTGAGTGTGGAGGACCTGGCCCACAGACAAATTGGATGAGGAATTCAGGCCATTTTCATCACACCAGCATGATCTGTCTACCCACGAGGGTTGCCTCTTACGGGGAAAGTGTATCGTAATTCCAGAAGCAGGACGTGAAATCATACTGACAACACTGCACGTAACACACCCAGGCATTGTGAGGATGAAAGCGCTGGCTAGAAGTTATGTATGGTGACCAGGTATGGACAATGACATAGAAAGGGTTGTAAGGGAGTGCAGCATTTGTCAAGCAAAGACACCAGTATTCCCTTGGGGAATGACAAAGGAGCCCTGGTCACGCATTCACATTGATTTTGCTGGCTTTTTCAAGATAAGAACTCCTTAATTATTTTTTACTCATATTCCAAATGGCTTGAAGTGATTACCGTCTCAACTTTTACATCAAATTACACTATAACAGCTCTCTGTCAGCTGTTTGCAACCTACGGGGTGCCCAACACTATTGTTTCTGATAATGGTAGTGCATTCACCTTGGCAGAGTTCCAAGATTTTGCCAGCCATAACCTCATTCGAACTGTTACCATTGCACTTTGCAGGCCATGGGCCAATGGGCAAGCTGAGCAGTTTTTCCCAGCCATAACCTCATTCGAACTGTTACCATTGCACTTTGCAGGCCATGGGCCAATGGGCAAGCTGAGCAAATGGTGCAGACTACAAAAGATGCACTGAAAAGTATTGTTGTAGGAGACTGGTCTACCAGACTGTCCAGGTTTCTGTTTGCTCAACATGTAATTCCCTGCCATACAACAGCGTCCATCCTATCAGAGTTTCTTATGGATTGTCGTTTCAAGACATGCCTTGAACATGTTAACTCAGACCTAGTGAGAGACATGCTTTCATGAAAGAAATGGAGTTGAACTCCGCATTGGCATCTGGTACCTTACATCTTTTCGTTCTACAAGAGACTGTGTTTTCTCAGAACTACGGAACAGCCTCACAGTGGGTTCAATCTAAAATTGTAAGTGCCACAGGGCCTATATCATATACAGTTCAGACTGATGATGTACAAGTTTGGAGATGTCATGTGGACTAGCTGTGTGGGCATTCTCCTAGTGATAACCCTACACCTGAACAATCTCCAGGTACCAATCCACCACCGACAGACATGGAGTCATTGGGGAAGTGCCTACCTGTTTCTACCAATGCAGACCATTTTCTACCACCATCAGTGGAAGCGGAGTCCTCCCAAATGGTTGGCTGACTATTCTGTCTAGGGGGAAGGGATGTTGTGTCTTATTGTATTTTTGTTATACTGTCCCTTTAAGGCCAAAGCCCTGCTGTTCAGCACTGCAGGTTCAGTTTGCTTGTGGCAGTTTTGCAGCACTGGAGACTCCTGTTCTCTGCCATGAGGAGCCAGAGGCATTCTTGGTTCCCCTCCCTTCACAGGACTGGAAGGGGCAAGTATAAGTTCTGCATACATATACTGAGGGCAATTGTTAAGATCCACCCTGGATATGATTCCAGAGAATTGTAATAATAAATATCTGTTAGTTCAACACAGCAGTCTCCAGAGTGTTGTTGCTGAACTCACAACATACAATTACTATAGTTAATGCACACACTTTTTGATGGTCTTAGATAAGGGATATTTACCAAGGACCTTACTTAGCCATCCTTACACCAAGGGCCCTGATCCTGTTAATACACTTTGAATTTTATACACTCAAATATTCCTGTGGCCTTCATGGTGAACTCACAGGAGTATAGTCTCAAGAATCCAGGTCTTATGACTCAAATGCAAAGGTTGGGCAGACTAAAAACAAAAGGAAAAGAAAAATCTTTGAAGATCAGTGCAACAGATCAAGAGATAACAATATAAACAGGGCAGCAGGATGGGGGTATTTGTGAAAGACTGCACGAACAGTGCAAGGTTGGCAAAAATTATGCCCTAAGTAAATGCAGATAAGAAATCATCTTAACATCTACAGGTTCCATTTGCGGGTATTTATTTTTATTAACAATATCTTGCGGGGGGTGGGGGGGAATAAAAACCACACACACACTCAGAAATGTTATCTCCCAGTTCCACACCCAATTGATTGGTAATATATTAGTTTTATATGCACTGCTGCTGTGTTTTCATATTACTGCATGGCTGAGTGGTTCTGTATAGGTCTAATGATTTTTATGACAACATAAAAATGCAGCACCACCACATGTAAAGTTTTAATTAGTTCTAATGAATTAAAAAAATACGTAGGTGGCATTTTTAATTACAAATTCAAGTTTTAAAATTACTTTAACTCCTACAAGCCATGAGCTTGGCAAACAGCTAGAAGCCCAATTTCCACTCAGGGGTGAATTCATTTTGCAATTGTTCATTTATAGAACTCTACAGCTAAACATCTGAAAATATGGCCAATGCTTGCCAAATGACTTTATTCAGGAGAAGGTACTTGGATAATTGTGATGTGTTTTATAGTATTACTCAAATCTTTGTTGGATATGATACGGCAAGCCAATAACAGCTGCACAACATAAACACAGAAGCAGGTTCCTTCAACTCTCATGTCTCTGTATCTGGGCCAATTACACCTGAAGTCCTTTCACTATCTGAATTTCGGGGCAGGGATGACAGCGCTGTTCACAAGTATAAAGCTTCTCAAAGAGCACATGGAGAAGTAGAGTACAGCGTAGATTCCTGTCCTCACGCAAACCAGCAGAATTGATGAGGAGAGGAGGCATTAGGCAAAAGAGTGCTATAGCTTGCACATCTGCTCTCCAAGACCCCTAAAGTAGAGTCACTTCCAAATGCCTCGAGGAAACAAACACAAGAGCTGCATCTTCAAAGAGTCAAAACAGCTCTCCACCAGAGTCAGTGCACTGCAGAAGCTTGTTGTCTAGCCTGATTAATTATACTGGTGGACTCTACTTCTGAGCATTTTGTTCTCAGTGCTTGACAATAAGCCCTCATATGGAATAGCACTAGAAAACAGAATAGCTATAGCCAACTGTTCCACCAAGATTCATTCCATTAATTCATTTCTAGTGGGCACAAAAGTCAGTACTGTAATGGATCTAACACACCCACAAGCAAAATTTCTTTTTGCATTTAAAATGTATAAGAAAAGAAGAAACTACACAGACTGCAGCAGTGTCAGTGAAATGAAGGTTTCCTTCATCCTGAAGTGTTAATACATTTAAAATGTCAAGAAAAGTGACTGGAAATAAATCCATCAGTGCCTACCTCAGATAAAACAGTGAACTTCTAGGGCACAACAAGCCACCCATCATGGAGGTGTGTAGCACTTCTGATTTTTGCTCTCATCTGGAGCCCCTCCAGGCCATGCAATAGTCTCTTCTATGATTCAGCCCTCCAGGCAGGTCAGGTTTGGTCCTCCATTCCAGGGTATTAATATTCCATGATATGCCAAACTTCCATAAAGCTGTAATTTAATACCATTCTGTTCAATGCTGTCTCTCAAAAGCACAGGGATTCCTCTTCATTTCACTTTTTTCAAAGCCTTGAGACCAAAGGCTTCTCACAATAGCCCCACAGGAAATTCCAAACAAACACCACCTCTGCTGACACAGCTTTTTAATTGCACTCACAGACCTTGGATATTTACTCCCTCCTAGGTGTATCTTCAGGTTTCTCAAATTTATTACAAGGTAATAACCACATAACTCCTTTCCCATACCTTAACCCCTTGTCACAGCAGACACTAGCTCTCAGCTAAGCCCCATAGAAGAAAACAGGCATGCACACACCCCCCTGTGGGAGATTATCTTGGAGGAAACAAGTATACCCAATAACTCAGGCTGTGTGTAGACAAAACAAGGGGCATATGTGCACAACACTTTAAGGTGGGCTAAATGCTTTTGCATTGTTTTAATGGTGTCGGTGTTTGCACGGTCAGCGGCGTATTGTGCATTCATTCCAGCCACTATAGAAAATTCAGCAGTGTAATGAGCCTTAAATGACTTGGGGTACAGCAAACTAAAACTCCTCATAGGAGTTTTAGTTTGCTGCCCCTATAGCCACGAAGCGAAGCACCGGCCTCCATGCAGCTCAGGGGTTCTGTAGGAAGCCCTGCAGGCAGCCTGGGAAAGCAGGCTCCACCCAAGATTAGCAGTGAGCCTGATCTTTTTTTTTCTTTCCCTTGGAGCCTGACTGCCTGAGCTGCAAAGTGGCCCCGTGCCTCCTTCCAAGGCTGCGGTGCCCCCTGGGACCATCCAAGCCAGGTGCCAGTGGGCAGGAGAAGCACCAACGCCGCCCCACCCTCCCGCAGCCCAGAGACCACTCCGCCCACTGGCAGCCCCACCCCCTCTCCCGCCACCGCTGCCAGAGAGGCAGGTAAGTGCGGGGTGTGTGCATGACACAGGAGCTTAAAGGCCCCTAATTGAAGTGACGGATTTAAAAAATGCTTAAATTTGGTGGAAACCACTTCAATTTAGGGCCCCTGTTTCATCTACACACACCCTCAGTTACCTGACCCACCTCCAGGTGCAGCCCTGATGGCTAATTGAACTCCCAGGCTTTCATTAACCATTTTTCTGGTAGCCTGGAACCCTGTTCTGAAGGTCTCAGAGTCAAACACCAAGCATTTGTAATCAAGTCTCGTTACATCTCTTTGACGAAGGAAAACAGCATAATTTTCATTTGTTATGTACAAGGAAATTTGGGCACTGGAAGACAAAATGAGATGTCCAAGGTTACCACATAGTAAGTTAGCAGCAGGGAAAACAGTCTCAAGTTCCTGGCTGAGAAAGGGCCTGAACCCAGATTCCACCATACGCTCGTGTCATCCTGCATTTTGGCCAGTCAGCTGGAATACAAGAGACCCAGTATCAAGCCTTTACACTAAATCAGATCTCGCACATTCCTTATGGAAAGAAACACGATGCAAAATAGCTCAATTTTGTTTTCCAACCAGAATATCTGCTAATGTCCCGAAGAAAAATGGGACAGTGCACTATATTGAAGTTGTATTTTAATCTTTTTACCTGTGAGTATACGAATGGCAGTTCAAGGAAAAATAAAAACAAAACCAAACCAGGTGGCCTATAACATATCTGGATATACCAGGTTTTGACTCATAGATTCATAGATGTTAGGGTCGGAAGGGACCTCAATAGATCATCGAGTCCGACCCCCTGCATAGGCAGGAAAGAGTCCTGGGTCTAGATGACCCCAGCTAGATGGTTATCTAACCTCCTCTTGAAGACCCCCAGGGTAGGGGAGAGCACCACCTCCCTTGGGAGCCCGTTCCAGACCTTGGCCACTCCAACTGTGAAGAAGTTCTTCCTAATGTCCAATCTAAATCTGCTCTCTGCTAGCTTGTGGCCATTATTTCTTGTAACCCCCGGGGGCGCCTTGGTGAATAAATACTCACCAATTCCCTTCTGTGCCCCCGTGATGAACTTATAGGCAGCCACAAGGTCGCCTCTCAACCTTCTCTTGCGGAGGCTGAAAAGCTTCAGGTTCTCTAGTCTCTCCTCGTAGGGCTTGGTCTGCAGGCCCTTAACCATACGAGTGGCCCTTCTCTGGACCCTCTCCAGGTTATCCGCATCCCTCTTGAA
>NW_005841903.1:3079985-3087889 GCF_000455745.1 Alligator sinensis
GTTAGCCCTACTAAGTCGTAGGTGTTTTGTGCAAGCAGGAGCGCTAGTTCATCCTGCTTGTTTCCCATGCTCCTAGCATTAGTATATAGGCACTTGAGCCCTGCGACAGGTGCCTTTGCTGCCCCCCCCGCTCCGAGTCCCAAGGGGCCCCTTATTTCTTACCTTCTCGTTTCTTACCTGTGCCGTAGTGCTGGCCGCCCCACGTCTTGGAGGTTCCCAATGTTCTCTTTCTTCAGGCTGGGCTGTCCTTGTGGGTGCCACATGGTTTGGTGGTCCCCAGCTTCCCCCGCCCTCATCTTCCCCTCCCCCTGGCGAGCCTAGTTTAAAGCCCGCTGGAGGAGATCCACCAACCTAGAATAAAACACACGCTTACCTTTGGGGGACAGGTGAAGCCCATCCCAACTGAGCATGTTCCTCGTTGTGATGTGCGGGTCGTTGTCCAGGAAGCCGAAGCCTGCCTCGAGACACCACTGCCGAAGCCACCAGTTGGTCTCTCGGATGCAGTTCTCATGCCATCTTCCGCGTCTGTTCACTGGTAGGATGGAAGAGAATACCACCTGTGCACCGAACTCCCTCAGCACGCTGCCCAGAGCACTGTAGTCCGCCATCAGGTGATCGGGGGTTCTCCTGGCTGCATCATTAGTACCCACATGGACTAGAACCATGGGGTAGTAATCGGTGGGCTTGATCCTGGCCTGGATTACCTCCTTCACATCCTGAATCTTTGCTCCGGGCAGGCAGTATACCTCTCGTGTTGAGGGGTCCTGGCAACAGATGGGCCCTTCCGTACCTCTCAGGATGGAGTCGCCTATGACGAGCACTCGTCGCCTCCTCCTCTGGGTCCACTTGGAGCTTGGACTCTTCTGAGACCAACTGAATTCTGTGTGCTTTCAGAACATTTAGCCTAATGTTACAATGTATGTAGCTTGCTAAAGTTCATTTACAACTTTACTGGTTTATATTTCATGTCACAATTAATTACAGAGGAGCAAATCTATTTGCACTGAAGCACCCCCAGCCATTTGGGCAGTGTCCAAGGCACTTTAGAGCCAGGGAAAATTTCTTCTCTAGTTCACTGGAGTCAAGGATGCTCCTGAGAAACAGGAATGCATGTTTCTACATCAGTCTTGTTCCTTATCAACCAACTGATTAGGAATTAATTCATCCTGACATCAGTGTAACTTTGAAGAGAAGAATAAGGGATCCACAGATGTGAAAGAGTCTTTTTAGTAGAATGGGAAGGATATTTATTTGTACCAGAGACACCAGTAGTATGGTAGTTAAAGTCCTGGCACCCAGGACCCTGTTAGCACTGAGTGGAAGTATAGTTAATACTTGCAAAAGAAAGGGTATAGGATTGATTGTCCTGAGGAGGAACAATTTTAAATTCTGATCAGAGCTACTCAGCAACCCTGGTAGAGAAACTTGAACAGAACTAGTACATCTCATTAGTTAATATTTATATTGCAATTCTTTAAATACCCAATCGCATTTTTTAATTTTATTCTCTCAGTCTCAGTGGTAAGTCTATGTGTTCCAGAGGCTGGATCACACAACTCACAATCTTTAACATATTTACTATCACTCAGGGAGACTGGTAAGGAATATTATTCCCATTTTACAGATGGGAAAATGAGGCACTAAGTGCTTGCCTATGATCATACAAGAAGTTTGTAGTAGAGCAGAAAATTGAACTGATGTCACAAAAGTATACACAAGTAGTATCCTAATGCCACTCTTTTAACAGTTTTAAGCTACATCACGAAGATAAAGTGTGACTTCCAGAGCACCATGCAACTGGCTTCAACCAGAAGCAGCATAGCTGCAGGAGAATCAATTGCTACTATTAATTATCAGGGCTAATAAGCCATCCAAAGCACCATACAAGTACAGCTACACTGCTTTCAAGATAGAAGGCACCTCTGATGAAGCCAGGTAGAATACTTGAGGGTTCTGCTCCTGGCCATGGCAAAATTACTGTATAGCAGGGGTGAGCAATTATTTGGGCCTGAGAGCCACCTAGAGAGCTTTGGGTTAGCTGCCACCCCCACCTGCCATGCCAAGTCAGCATGCCCCTCTCCAACAGCTCACCAAAAATCCCTAAGGCTAGGGACTAACATTCAAAAAGCCCAAGCCTGACTTGATTCAGTCTTTGCAGGTTAGTCTAACCTGGTGAGGCTGAACTGGTTTACAAGTGGATAGATGTTTGGCACATGCCTGCAGTGGCTCAGGCCAGAAGCTCAGGGGTGCTGGAGCAGCCCTCCCTTCCCTTCCACAGGGAAACTGAGCTGAGGAGGCGGGGCATGGCCAGGCCCCAGAAGGCCCACCCCAGGGCTCCCAGGTACACAATGCTGCCCAGCCCCAGAAGGGAATTCTTCCCCCTCCTTCCTCTCCCCCACTGCAGCGGGGCCAGGAGGGCACCCCTCCTAGCCCCAGGGTTTGTGAGGAAGGGGAAAAGGAAGAAGAGTCCAGATCCAGCACTTCACAGTCTCCCTTCCCAACCTGGGAGGAGGAGGATGGAGAAGAGTTCCCCACAGCATTGAACAGAGCTCCCCTCCCCACCCTAAAGGGCAATCTACCCTGCATGGCCCTGTTAAGGTGATGGAAGCCCAGAGAAAGATTAATTTCTCCCTCCTCTCTCCCATGCAGCCAGGGTCTGCCAGCTCCCCAGCAGACAGGCTGAAACTGGCTGCAGAGGGGAAGGAGGAAAGAATTAACCCTCTCCCTGCCCACTTTGCCTTCAGGGAGCCATGCTGGCCGGTGTTTCTGCTAGAACCAGTCCCTGCTCAGCTAGAGAGCAGAGGTGAAGGGACAGCCCTGGGGCTGGAGCAGAGAGCCCCACCCAGCCCAGAGAGCACGCCAGGATGCTGGGGGTCTCTGGTTTGGGAGTTTGAGTCAAATCAGTTAAGTCTGATCCTGCATTCAACCAGGTTTAACTCAAACCAGTTTCAGCCATTTTCAAACTGGTTTATGTGCACTGAACATCTGTTCTGTTGCAGGTTTAACACAGTTTCTGATCGCTTAAACTGGTTTATGTGTAATGTCTGTCCCTAGCCCAAATGGCTTTACTCTGTGCTCAGCTGAGTGGCTGGGATGGGGCCATGGGTGGGTGGGGAACAGCATCCAGGAGTGAGACAGGCAGGCAGGGCCAGGACTGGGATTCCAGGGCTGTGACAGTGCAGGGCCAAGAGGCAGGGCAGAGCCACAATCTCTTCCCTTCAAGCCCTTGCCCACAGAACCAGCACCCATCACAGAGGTGTATGGAGAATGGATCATGGCTCTGGCCCAGGCCCCTGGCCTGGAAAGAGCCACAGCCACTGGGGCTGCCAGGAAGTGAGTCCAGCTGCCATGCTGCCCCAGCCCCATTGCCTGCCCAGGGACAGTGGGATCAGCCGCATATGCCACGGCCCAGACTGCCCCCTGCAACTGGGCTGGGTGGGACCGCAGGACCTGCCACGGGTCACACAAAATCTCTTGGTGGGCTAGATCTGGCCCGCAGGCCATATTTTGCCCACCCCTGCTGTACATATATAGCCTTAAGTATCCAGAAGTAGATGGACAAATATCCGTAGTTTTAATAGCAAGGTTAAAAAAAGACCCAAACACTTGGATTTAAGACTTGTACTAATTTACAGGTGTTAGGAAGAAGGAAGCATTCCGTGTAAGCTATATTTTGGACTTACCTTTTCTTTGGAGGACTTGTTAAGTTAATTTGTAGATCCCTTGGCAATACCTCCTGAGTGCACTCCTCAAAACATGGAAACTTCTTAAGCAGTACTGTCCTATCTCTGGCAACTGTTTTGTTTCCTGTCTCTGTGAAGAGCCATTTTTTTAAGTTGGTGTAGTCAGACAGCACAATTTTGAGTGGGTAAATGGAGGTGCAGTTACTATTCATAAAAAATAATAGCAATGTCTTGAATATTCCCTTTAACATCTGCTCCATGATTTTGAATACTGAGAGTTGTGCTGCTATACTTAGAATATTAAAGATGTAACCAGTGGCCCCAACAAGAGCAGGTCAGGTGTTGTTAGGCAATCATAATTGTGGCCCTTGAGAATGACACTGTTAAGACAATTTGCATTAGGTTATAAACAGAAGAATACACCTCCTCAGATGCTTACAGTGAAGCATTTACATTTGGGCCCGTAATTCTGGGAAAGTCTATGGAACACCACTTTCCCCACCACTTGTAGCCCCAGCAGCAACTGGGATATGAGCTGTTAGCTACTAAAAATACTCCTTCATTTCAATGAACAAGGCCTGGTATGTCTTTATTTGTTGAGTAAGATGATTATATTTACATTTTGTTTCACATTTTGCCCATATTTCTAGTGTCTTAACAGATAATCCTTCTAAAGTTACTAATAAGTCATGTAACCACACATGGGTTCAGACTTCTTACCATTAAAAGGCCAAATGTTAGTTGCACAGAAGGTAATACCAAAACTATTGATTTCAATGGGATGAATCTTTGATCAGATCATGGCCTTCACTCATCATACTTTCATAAATAATGCAGAAAGATAGCTTCTTTCTTTTCTCCATTTTCCTTGTCTTATTTGTCTCCATATCTGAGGTCACTTTTACAGGCAAAATACTTTGTTACGTTTCTACAAAACACTATTTTTTGCTATGTAGTAGAAGAGCTGACAGAAGTTCGAAGTCTGATAACAACTATATATTTATCCCCAAACTGAATGACAGAGGACTAGACAGTGGTATTTAGGCAGAGGGCCTAGAGTAACTAGTCTAAGTAGCACAAAGACTACTCTGGAGTATTAATTCTGGGCAACCATGCAAGTAGTGGGAAAGGCATTTTGTGCCATCCCTGCACAACCATGTGCTTTAACCACTGGATCATTCTCCCTTTCTTATACATTTCCCTTTGAATTACTCAGTTATATCTTACTTTCCCCTTCTTCCTATACAAGTAATCTCCTGATTGACTTTTAAGGCTGCCTTTTCCATTCACTTGATGAAGCATTCATCCCCTCTCTTGTTCTTATAACTACTCTGCTGAAATACTTCTTACTGCTCTTACATATTAACTATTTTCTATTACTCTAGTCTATCTTCTTTATTACTTTTGTAATTGCCTATATAACATTGTAGTCAACTCTCTAAAGTTCAGTGTCTCTGAAGAACACAAGAGGCATCACTGTATGAAAGATGCCGTATAAAATACACATTATCTATGCTTATGGAAGTAACAACTCTGTGCAGGGTGTAAATAGAAGAGCAATTATATTGTTTTTAAAAAGCAAGATTAGAGTATTTACTAGACTTCAGCTGAATATGCTGCACCTCTTTCATCTTCCTACTGATATTCTGTGGTAAACAAATGTTAACCTGAGGCTACTTACTCTTGAATTAGACATGTTTAAGTTACTGCAGTTTAACTTCACTTACTGTAGCATAGGAGCAACTAGATGAACTACTTACCTCAGAACAACTGATGTGTATTTGCAAGCAGTATTTCCTCTTCCTTTAAAATGGTATACTTGTTTTTCTGTCTGTATCCATAGGCACCACATCACTGCACTTGGTATAATTTCATTTCTGAGTCATTTGACTAAAGGATCTATAAAAAGAAATAAAACCTTAGTAAAAAGTTAGCAAAGTGACAGTGTGAACAGCACTGCCAACTTTTATCTCTCCCTTGTTCTGATGGCAAAACTATGCACTGGGAACATACTCTTCTGCTCAAGACCGCTAACCATGACTGGGATGGACAAGTAGGTTACAGAAAAGTTTAACTTTACAACTCTTCTCCTGGTTGACTCTGAGAACGTCTATATGAAATTCTAATATTTACACGCATTTAACTAAGGTAGCAAGACTTGTCTACTAGCCACAGAGAGAACAAAAAAATTGAACACCTTGCTGGGCATCCATATATGAACAAACCTATTATTTCTTTCCCATAGACACCTCACCAGTTTTCCCAAATACTTTTTTTTAAAGAAGAATTAATATATTTGAGTTAGTAAACACATTTCATTCTCTATCTTCTAAGAAACCACCCACTGAGAAAAAAAAAACTCATGAGGTGGGTGTAGTAATTGTAGGGATACTGAAGATATGTTGGCAGGTTTTGCTTTTCTTGTCATGGCATGGTCTGGATCCATTTGGAGTGTTTTGGGCTGTAGGAAGTTTGCTTCTGGTGACGTGGTTAGCGAGGTTCAGTGCTTGTTTGAATTTACAAAACACATTTCACAGATGAGCCTATAAACTTCACTTCATCAGCCTTCTCAATACAAAAACTCATGGACTCAATATAGACATTGGAATTCTGACACACTACAACCTGCTGGGCATCTGACTCCCCAGGGAGCTCTCCACTTTTACCTGCTACATCCCCCTTTCCCCATCCCTCCCAGCCTGTCTCCCACTCCCTGATGCTTCAGTTTACATTTTCACTGACTGACTTTCTTGCATGCATACCAGCCTTTGGCTTCTTTACTATTCATCTATCCAGGAAGAGCACACACACCAACTGCAGATGCTTCCTCAGCCTGATGAACGGTTTTTAAACCCAAAAGCTTGCCAAGATATATTTTTCCAACTATTCAGTTGGTCCAATAAAAGATATCAGATTGACCCAAAGAACCCTGTCTGCCTTGTGTGTGTTAAGGCAGAGTGGGATGAATGCAGCAGGGATGGTAGCCTGTAACAGGAGACCTTCCCAGTGCCAGTTAGATCTCGGCCTGCCCACCTCTTTCTGGGCCAACCGCCGTCCCCTCTTTTTCCTGCCACACCTCAATGGAAAACTGATTCAGATGTTACCCAGGCAAGAGGCTGCCCATTTAGGCCCCTGATGTCTAGGGGTGACATCCATTCCACAGCTCCATACCTTCCGTACACTGTGGCCCATGCCTTGCAGATGGCATCCTTCACCCCCTTCCAGCTGTGGTCCCCTCTCTGAGACCTTTGGCTTCCCTTAGGCCCTGGCCCCAGCTTCAGGCCAGTCAGAATCCCAAGCCTCTTGCCCTGGGCATTCCTCACGGTGGGCCCCTGGCCCTTCGACCCCACTTTGGGTCCTGGCCCCAGCATGAACCAGTCAAGGGTACCTCAGGTCAGATTTGAGCTGCCTGCCTGTTCTCACCCTCACAACTCCACTGCAACCAGTAAGCCTCAGGCCTCTCAGAGATCTTACAGGTTTGGCTTTCCCTAGCCAGAACTTTGTGTGCATGCGTGCGGTGGCTGCAGGTTATCAGGAGCCTTCTACCTGCCTTTCACCAGGGAGCTTCACAGTCCTGGCATTTCCTGGGGCTGCCACGCAAACAGCAATCCCACCAGGCCTCCCTACTCTGGCAGGGTGCAGTTTTAGGTCATGCCTAGGACCTGAGGCCTCCTCCTTCCCCATAGCTCCAGCCCATACCTCCAAATTCATCCTGGCATGGAAGCTCAGCAGGGACATGTTTTTACCCTGCTCACTGGTGATGCAGTGAATGCCTCCTCCAGTTCTGAAGGGCATTAATTGGTTGTAAAAGCAACTAAAGAAAGGAAATAGGTGTGGAGTGAAGAGGGTGCCACTCACTCTGTCTTCATGTGGAGCTTGGGAAACCCCAGCAGCGGGAAGTTCACCTTCAGAAACACCAGTGGATCCACCAAACCAAGATCCAAGGAGGTGTGGTGGGGTGTCACAACATCCCCAATGCTGAACACCCTCTCGCTTGAAACAGTGGTTGATGGACAGGACAGGTGTTCCTGGGCAACAATGGCCAGATCCTGTCACATTTGGCCATGGGTTGCCCAACAGACCAAGGAGTTGCATTGTAGTGGCTCCACATCCTCAGCGAAATAGGTAGCCACCGAGGCCTCCATGCTAGTTGCTGGATGGTGGGGTCTGGTGCCTCTGAACCCCAACATGGAAGCAATGCCCTTGGCCTACATTGACAGT
>NW_005841903.1:3087912-3101869 GCF_000455745.1 Alligator sinensis
AAGCCACCACCAGCCTGCTGAAGGTGGTGCATGTGGGCATTTGGTAGGATGGGGCCACAAGCGCTATGAGCCGCCTGAACCATGGATGCTCAACACAGAAGAAGGGCTGGCCATCCAGAGCAAGCATCTCCCCAATGCTCTGGGTGACCTGGCTCTCCTTCAGAATGTTCCCCCCTTTGTCCCCACCTTTCCCCCACTGTTCCAGGGTGGCCTGCCTCTGCTTCTTCAGGACAGGTGCTTTGGAGTGACAGGGGGACTTTTTTTGGGGCACGCTCCCACTGATGCCAAGCTGAGGAGGAACAAGAGCAAGGTGGTACTGCCTCCTGAGATGCAGCAGCATCACTGTGGTGGTGAAATGTTTCTTATCCTTGCCCCAACCGATCTGCTTTTGGCAGTGCTGGCAGGTACCATACCTGGGATCATCTGCCACCTCAAAGTGATCCCACACTACACTACCAACTCGCTGCTGGGTTGCAGGTGGGGATACTGCCTTATCCCCCTCCTCAGCAGGCAGAGGCACAATAGGAGGAGCTGAGCCACCAGCCCCCACAACCTCCTCCAAGGTGCCTTCCAGAGAAGGAGACCTGCCTCTAGGGAAACTTTGAGGGTTGTGGAGCACAAGCTCAGATCCCCCTCCATCCCCAGAATTTCCTTGGCTATGGCACTCAGCTTCCCTGCTTCCAGATCCAGCTCCTCCTCTGGCACTGGAAGGCTTACACTGGCAACTGATTGGAGTAGAGAATGTCATGCTGCTGCTGGTTGTGGTTACTGGTGTTACTGGGGGTGCTGCAGGTGCAGACACAGCTCCCACCTCCTTGCTCCCACGAGGAGCAGAAGCCTCCTTGCTGCCAGGAAAGAGGATGTGTCTATGTTTGCGGGGTGTGTGGGGGGGGGCAGAACTTGGAGCTCTCCCTCTGCCCCCTCCCCCTCCCTCCTCCCCCTCCCTAACCTTAACCCTAACCCTAACCCTTTCCAGCATGCTTCATGATGTTTGGTATGCTGCAAAATGTGTGTGTGTCTCTGTGTAATATATGTAATATATGTTGTGCTTTCCTGCACAGTGAGGATACACTGTCAGGGAAAACACAGATTTCTTTTTGTTGGGGAGAAAAAAAAGACAGGCTAACAAGAACAAATAAGAGGATTTGGGGGGAAGAATAAGCTGAAAGGAATGGATAACAATAGGGATTGTAGACAAGGGTAAATAGGAAACGATTGGATAGAAGGTGGTGGCAAGAGGCTACCTACTACCAAGCCAGGGCCCTTCAGACACTGCTGCTGCAACAGAGAGACAGACAGCTCACAAAAGACACACAGATGAGCTCACACACAGCCTTATATGTTGTTTCTATGTCCCTCCCCCAGAGCACTGTTATTGGAAGGGAACACAGAGAAAGATCACAGTCACTGGCCAACTACAGATGTCAGTAACAGAGCAGTCTTTCCACCCCCTCCTCTTCCTCCCTCTTCTCAGTTTCTGTTTCCTACATGTCTGCTTTCCAAGTCTGTTTATCTTTTCCAAATTGATTTGGAGGCTTCGATTCGGAGCTTTTAATGGGTCTCTTGATTCAATTGGATATGGAGATTTGACCACTGAATCAGGCCAGACCTCCTCCAAATTGAATCGGCTTCTGAAGCTTCGTACAGCCCTACCCTGCACCTATAAAAACATGCAGACATTGCATATAACTTTTAGGTAAGTCTTTTAGTCCATTAACTAAGCATTAGGGTACCAAGCAAAAAAACAAAACAAAACAAAAAGCCCTCATGCTTAGATCAGTTATTAGGAGGTGTTGGGTAGGAATTTTGAAACATTTAGGAAACAAAGTTTGGAGTTCTGGGGAATTGTGATGTTCAGCTGAATGTGGACTGATTTCAGACTTACCCAGTTTTATGCAGTCCAAACTACTTAGAAGGGTTCTGGGGTAGTTTCCTTTTTTACTGTGAGTGGCACAATAAAATAACACAATACTTTTCAATGTGGCCTGCAGGCCAGTTGTGTCTAGAGAACGATATCTCAGTGTTAACTTATTTTTCTTGTTTCAGAGAGCTTCTACAGATATTTCAGCTAGTCCCTTCAGTGAAAGGTCAGAATCCTTTTACAGATAGCAAATAAGGAGTCACTCTTATGGTTTTTGCTTAAAAAGATAGTTAGAATGTACCTTAAAGCTGTCCTAAAGCCCAGGCATGCCAACCATCTACACTATTAAACCTCCTATACTTAACCTGAATTCCAGGCTGACTCTGGAAGCTCTGCTTCACATTCTTCTCTCCTAGCCCATCCCTTTGCAGCTGTGTACATCAAATGTATCTGTGCACTACCAACCTGAAGCACTGGAAGTGTGCCAACAGCATCAGGCAATTTCCTGTGCCTGACTTCTGTCCTTCCTGCACTCCACTTTTTCTCTTTACTGGTCCTAACTAGTGAACACCCCAGAAAAAGAGGCAAGCTGCCCGTTATCAGGAGTAATCTGCAAATCAAATTGTACACCTGATTGCAAAGTGTACAATCGGGAGGGTTGTAAACTTTGCAATAATAAGTGTACAATACCTTTGGTTTCACTATATACATATAAACCAGTAACACCTAGTGTGGAGTACTTGGTATTAAATTTGTCTTGGTGAATCATAATGAAGAAAATTATCTAAATTTACCATAATATTACAATAACAAATACAGTAACAAATGGATAACAAAGAATAAGTGCAAACCTTAAAATAAAACATTAAGTATCATTATATATATATATTATTAGATCCATCCAGGGGCTCCAGAGGTGGTGGATTCAATCTACACTAACGAAGAACAGATATAATGTTTGTGTATATGTATATATATATATGGTGGATTAAATCTGCACTAGGAGATGCTCTCAGATATAATGTGTGTATATCTGAGAGCTGATTTTAAAGTGGATTGAATTCACCACCTCTGGAGCCCCGGGATGGATCTAATAATATATATATTATGATACTTAATGTTTTGTTTTAAAGTTTGCACTGATATACACACACACACACACATTATATCTGAGAGCTGCTCTTAGTGCAGATTGAATCCACCACCTCTGGAGCCCCAGGATGGATCTAACATGCTCATGATATGCCTTTTTCCCAGCAGGACACACACTTCTCTGGCTGAGAGAAAAGTGATCCAAATTCCCCTCAAACTCTTTCAGCTCCTGGGACACTAGATAGATTTGCCACCCCTCTGCCAGCAGTAGCCAGAACTCACCCAGGCCCTAATCAGCCAGTGTTTTCAACAGGACAGTCCATTTCAGTCAACCAAATCGTGCCCCTGATCACAGAGTGCTCTTGCAGGACACCCCCCTGGGTCCCAACTGCTACATGCTCTTCAGCCTGGTTGCTAGAATAGTATTTACTCCCCTCTGCCACAGGGGTACATGGCCACCAGTCACCGCCATTTCCCAACTGAGCTCTGTTCAAGAGCATCACACTGACTTTCCTAAGATGGATGTGTTTAGAAAATCTCTCTCCTACAGTGCAAAAGCTCCTTCCTGAACAATCAGTAGGGAACAGGAGGAAGGGGAATCAGATTCAGTGATACAGGACACCAGTGGCTTAAGACAAAAAAGACACTGTATGTGGACAGCTAAAATTAAGAACAAATTAAAAACAATTTCTTTTTGAAAAGGAGGGACATATTTCTTTGCCTACAGATAAAATATCAAAATGCTTTTCTAATAATGTCCATGAACACAGTTGCAATAGGACATTGTGTCACTGAAAATAATTTTGTGCTTGGAAGAATGAGAGGGAAAATCTTGGGGATGATCCTTCTATTAATATCTAGTTGTATCATTTAAAGAACAGAGACAGCTCTACAAACAGCTCAGGCAGCAATCAGAGAAGATACCTGACCAGAAGAGGGCTAGGCTTGAGGTATATATATAAAACCAGGGTCTGAGAGAGGGAGGGAGTCTTACCTGGGCAGCTAGTAGGGAAGGGGCTCCTGAGCAGGCCACTGAGAGAATGATTCACACCAAGTCCGTCTGTGGGTATGCAGCCTTAGGGTTGGGAGTTCAGCCTTAGGGCAAGCAGAATAGCCAGCCTGTGGGCTGGGGAGCATCTGGTGGTCTTAAGAGGAAGTAAGGAGGTCCCAGCTGGCCCACGGAGGGAATGGAAGGCCCAAGAGAGAATGGAGGGCCAGGGTGCTCCTAGGTCTTTCTCACCTAGGAGCAGGGCCAGAGCTCAGGAAGTGCTGAAGGCCAAGAAGGGCCACAGCATGGAGACTGGCAGGGCTGGAGAGCCTGTGAGCCACAACTGGCTTAGGAGTGGGGCCAAGGTCTAAAGAGAACACCGGAAGACCAGGTGAACCACAACTGGAGACTGAAGGAACCAGACTGTCCATAGCCCAGAGAGGGGCTTGCGTAAGAATGAACAGAGCCAGGTACCCATAGGGGTGGTTATGACTTGATTAGTATGTGTGACAAATGTGAGATATGGGTATGACAGAACCCATGTAATTAGCCCCTAGGGCAATGAACATGGATATCTGACCTTATGAGCATGAAATCTGGCTTGGGAAGCACCGGGCAGACTCTCTTTTAAAAAAATATAATTGCAGCAAGGTATGGCAGGAAATTTGAAGGGGAGACAGCCCCAAAGAAAGCAGAGGTGACAAAGGCTAAGGGGAATTTCAGGGGATTCACAGTCATCCCTGAGTAGGATCCTGTTACATTAGTCCACAGTCTAAGGAAGCTTGAGATCCCCTTTTGCAAATGATAATGCTGATGTGTTTAGTTTTCTAGACATGAACTTTGAATCTATTGATTTAGCATCCTGTTGTTTAAAATGTGTCCTCGTATGTTCTGGCTTTCTGTTTGAACACAATCTTTTCCCCAATAAATCTGGGCTATTAACTATGTTTATTTAAATCAGTAAATGAATAGTAATTTTGCTTCAATGCTTTACTACTCAGAGCATACATAATACTTCAGAGCTGTTCCCAACGTTTAATCATTGGAGTAAAATGAAATAGGCTCGTAAGTCTACTCCTGAACTAGCTAGAAAATCCTTTTTGTTCTCCTGTCATCTTTTTCACTTTAAAATAAAAGGTTTTTTGAAACAGATTCAACATCCCTAATAAATTACTATACCCCCCTTCTTCATTACTAGTTAAGCTTTGGGTGTTTTGACTAAGAAAGATGACTCCTCTAAAATGTCATTGTGATGTCCAGCATTCATCAGTAAGTACTTTCCTTGCCTTCCAACACTTTGAAACTTCGCATTTGCAACACAGAGAGCCTCTTATTCACGAATTCCAACACGCTTTACTGACATTAATGCCACCTCACAGGATCTAAAATTATATTATGCCCATATTACAAAGCCATGAAATAAAAGTCAGAAATTAAACTGGTTCCATTAGGAGTAGTGGCAAAGATAAGGACAGAATGTAGGCATGACCCTCAAACCCCCCTCTAACCATTAAAATATAAATCCAGGCAAATTTTGCCTTGAAGGCTAACATGTAGTGATGTCTGCTGTGTTCCTTTGTGTGGAATAAATGGACACAGAAAATATATGAGGTTCATAGATTCATAGATTCATAGATGTTAGGGTCGGAAGGGACCTCAATAGATCATCGAGTCCGACCCCCTGCATAAGCAGGAAAGAGTGCTGGGTTCAGATGACCCCAGCTAGATGCTTATCTAACCTCCTCTTGAATACCCCCAGGGTAGGGGAGAGCACCACCTCCCTTGGGAGCCTGTTCCAGACCTTGGCCACTCTAACTGTGAAGAAGTTCTTCCTAATGTCCAATCTAAATCTGCTCTCTGCTAGCTTGTGGCCATTATTTCTTGTAACCCCCGGGGGTGCCTTGGTGAATAAATACTCACCAATTCCCTTCTGTGCCCCCGTGATGAACTTATAGGCAGCCACAAGGTCGCCTCTCAACCTTCTCTTGCGGAGGCTGAATAGATCCAGTTTCTCTAGTCTCTCCTCGTAAGGCTTGGTCTGTAGGCCCTTAACCATACAAGTGGTCCTTCTCTGGACCCTCTCCAGGTTATCCGCATCCCTCTTGAATTGTGGTGCCCAGAATTGCACGCAGTACTCCAACTGCGGTCTGACCAGCGCCCGATAGAGGGGAAGTATCACCTCCTTGGATCTATTCGTCATGCATCTGCTGATGCACGATAAAGTGCCATTGGCTTTTTTGATGGCTTCATCACACTGCCGACTCATGTTCATCTTGGAGTCCACTAGGACTCCAAGATCCCTTTCCACTTCCATGCCACCCAGCAGGTCATTCCCTAGGCTGTAGGTGTGCTGGACATTTTTCCTCCCTAGGTGCAGCACTTTGCATTTCTCTTTGTTGAACTGCATTCTGTTGTTTTCTGCCCACTTGTCCAACCTGTCCAGATCAGCTTGCAGCTGTTCCCTGCCCTCCGGCGTGTCCACTTCTCCCCATAGCTTTGTGTCATCTGCAAACTTGGACAGAGTACATTTCACTCCCTCGTCTAAGTCACTGATGAAGACATTAAAGAGTATCGGTCCAAGGACCAAACCCTGCGGGACCCCACTTCCCACACCCTTCCGGGTTGAAACCAACCCATCCACCATGATAGGTTATGATAGCCCTGCCATTGTGCAACACTAAACAGTTGAACATGGTTCATGGCTTTGTGTACAACAAAGATGTCAGTCTGCTTAGTCCCATAGCAACAACCATCAAAAAATCCTTAGAATCTTTTATGATTCTATTGAGATATTTATAAAGATGGGCTCCAATTATTTTTATGAACATAAAGATATGACACCAGTGTCTGATTTTAAAAACACAGAACTCCTTCTCCGCTCTCTCCCTTGCACACCAGCCATAAGCTGGTTATGAAGAAATAGATTCATTGGTTTGTGCTCTCAGAGAGCTCAAGAGAAATTGGAGATTTGACTTGTATTCATGAAAAGGAAGGATCTTTAGCAAAACCCAGAGTTCCTTCCCCATATGTTTGCCAGAACAACAGTGATTACCTCAAACAGTTTATAGTGGTACCATTCATGAGTTACAGTTCTTGTTTTTGATATCCTAACGTTTTGATCATGCTCTGGCAAAGACTTCTCACTATGGGCATGCCTCTTCTGTTCCAATAGTACATTCCAGATGTGCCATTCCTAAGTCCTCTGCATCCACAGCTACATTCCACAACTGGAAGTAGGCTTCAGAGCAGCTGTGGGGGAAGTCCAGGAGCAGCCTCATGGGCATACTTTTGGGTTTGAAGTATTTCTGTAGAAGAGACTAGATGGGGCATGCCACAATGTAAATGTGAAGTGTGGGACAGTGAGTACAACCTCCCTAGGACTCAGGAAATAATAGTTCCCCGCTAAACCACAGACCTTCTGATCAACTTGATTCACTTCCTTCTGCCTCAGTTTTCCCATTTGTAAAACAGGTATAACTTTTAGACATTGCTATCTATCAATAAAAAGTACAATATATGAGCCATGCATTATTGTTAAGAGTGTATAAAGATCACACATGAGATCTTCACAGGTTTCAATCTGTAGGTCTTGACAAAAATCAAAATCGCCAGGTTTAATATCAGTGAATCATGAATTTTCTGAAGAATTTAATGAAAATGAATTTTTGTTTTTATACTAAACACTGTAGCATTGTATTAGTGCATGAGAAGCAAGGAATAAAACTAACTAGAAATTGATCATTTTGGTGTTACAGTCTAGATAAATACAAAAATAAATTAAATTCAACTAGATAAATATAAAGGACTCAAGCATAAATAATAAAAGGCAAACAATATTTAAAATGCTTGAACTTTTATCATATAACCTGTTAATATTTATATTATCAGATCAAACAAATAATTCAAAAAGAGAGTTTTCTCCTAATAAATAGAATATTTTAGATGTGTTCAGCAAACATTACTGAAGCTAAAGATTTATCAGCTCTTCATTAAAATCTATGCTTACATAACACCTGAAAATTCACCTTAAAATGAAATTAGCCAAGTAAATTCTCAATGCAATTTTTTCCTGAAACTTTTGCTATCAACAAGAGGCTGGAACTTTTTTCCTTTTATCATATTACATACATTGCTCTCAGTGTATGCCTATAACACAGGTAGGACCTCTCTCCAAATGAAGTCCAAAATTTATGTAGTGGATTTTGACTTACAGACCAAATGATAGGAGTAAATACTGCTGTACATTTATTTTTTGTGAACTGAAGCATGTTTATATATTTAGGGCAAGAACTAATTCTTTGCATGAAATGGGACATAAAATCACAGATAAACAGGGCTGGAAGGTCTACTCTAACCATCTGCTGAAGACAGGATCATTCCCATCTAAGCCATTTTAGACAAGTGTTTATCTAACCTGTTCTTAAAAACTTTCAAGAATAAAGATTCAACAACTTCTATAAGCAATCAATTCTAATGCTTATTCATACAGTGAGAAAGTTCCTTCTAATAACCAACCTACATTTCCCTGGTGGCAATTTAAGGCTGTCACTTCTTGGCCTGTCCCCTGAAGCCACAAAGAACAGTCTATTGTTGTCCTCTTTATAACCACCCTTCAAGTATTTGAACCCTTACCAAATCCCCTGAGTCTTGTCTTCTCCACACTAAATAATCCCAGGTCTTCAGACCTATCTTTGTAAGTCATGTTTCCTAGCCTTCTAATAACATTTTTTTGTTCTCCAGTTTACTCTTTCTAATTCGTCCATGTCTTTTTTGAAGTGGGGCACCTGAAGACTGGGCATGTTATTCCAGTTGAGGCTTCAACAATGCTAAATAAACTGGAAGAATGACTTACAAGCAACACATCTTTTAACACCGGTGGTGTAACAAACAGAGTTGGTACCTGGGGCAAACTATGCGAGAGTAGAGGAGTGGGGCAGGGGGCAGAGCACAGGCACCAAAAGCAGGGGCAGGTGGCACAGTCTGCAGCTGGGCTGCCACTGAATACTCTGCCCATCCTGGCTGTTGTTCTTAAAGTAGAAGTAGCAGTGAAAGATTGTTATGGAGTTCCCAGCATGGATAAGCTGTGGGGCTGCTCTTGCTGCCTGGGCATGGACTCTGCAAGGGTGGAGGGTGATTCTGGTGCCCTTCCAACTTTGTCACCCAGGGCAGGTGCCCCACTTTCCCAAACCTAGTTATGCTGCTGATTAATACAACCCAGTATGCTTCTTTTGGAACAAAGAGAACACTATTGACTCATGATTCACTATAGCCTCAGGTCTTTTTCTGCAATATTGCAGCCTAGTCAGTCATTCCCCAATCTGTATTTCTGTATGTGATTATTCTGCCCTAAGTGTGGAACTTGTGTGAAACTTTACACTTGTTCTTATTGACTTTTATTCAATTCATTTTAGACAACTTTTCCAGTTTATCAAGTTCGCTCTGAATCCTTATCCTGTCCTCTACAGTGTCTGCAATTCAACTCACCTTGGTGTCATCTGCAAATTTGCTAACTATGCACTCAATCCCATCCCCCAAGTCAGTAATTAAGATACTGAACCAAACCGGACTCAGGATAGACTTGCAGAACACCCCATTCAATACCTTCTCTAATTGATTCACTGGGGACTACTCTTTGAACATTATGGTCCAACCAGTTTTGTATTTGTCTTACAATACTTTTATCTAGACTTCATTTCCTTAGCTTATTAATGAGAAGGTCGTGGGAAACAGCATGGAAAACCTTGTTAAAGTATAAGTATATCCACTGCTCTCCTTCAATCCACAAAGCCTGTCACCTTGTCGTAGAACGGAATCAAATTAATCAAGCATGACTTGCTCTTGACAAATCTATGTTGGCTGCTCCTGATCACCTTGTTACCTCATATGTGCTTAGAAATAGATCACTTAGTGACATGCTCCATAATCTTTCTGGGCATCCAGGTCAGATTTACCAGTCTGCAATTCCCTGGATCCTACTCCTTCCCTTTTTTTAAAAGATGGGCCTTTATTTGCTCTTTTCCAGTTGTCTGAGTCTACATCCAACATGAGGAGTGCCACATGAAGAGTGCCCTGTCCTAGGTGCCAAAGGAAGGATCACAGTCTTCAAGAAACAGAATTATTTCCATAATCCATTATTTTCTCTGAGATGGGAATTGGTAATCTTTGCAAAAACACAGTGCTTATTTATCACCAACTCCACTACCATTTTGGGCAAGGAGGGCTCTGCCAACTCCATCCTGTGCTTCCATGTTTGTAGCAGAGCAGGAAGTTGTTATCTATGGAAAGTACAAATCTAACCCTTAGGGCACAGACAGAAGTGACAATTTTCACCCAATCTGGCCACATAAAGCAGTCTACAGCTGTGACCAAACACAAGTGCACAGCTGCAGACCACTTAAAAATGTCTGACCAGGCAAAAATTGGAATCATCATTGCATGAGGGTTCAGATGAAGATGTTTTAAAACCTTAGCCTCTTCTGTAACTTGCTTTTGAGCTGCCTGGCAGCCACTAAGCTCATTTCAGAATGGGAGGAGCGAAAGGGAGTGGAGCCCCTGCTGGAAGAGGGGGGTGTATTGGAGCCCCCCCTGCCCCCCCCCTGAGATGGGGAGCTCCAATTCAGCCATCCCACCTTCCAGCGCCAGCTGAGGAACCCCTAGAATGAGCTCCCTCTGCTCCCTTTCCCCCCTCCATTCTGAAAACATTGCAGGCTGGCAGGGAGAAGGGGTCATTGCCAGGGGAGAAGGGGTTGTTGTAGGCTGAGTCAGCAGCTAGATTCCCCTCCCCCCTGGAACCAACAGTGAACTTCTGTTTGGTCTAGGGGATCGTTGTAATTCAGACACTTCCTACAAAGCATTCTGAGTTATAGTGGGGAGTTGCTGCATCCAGATGGGTTCAGATGTTTGTTTCCCTGAGGACCAGTAGTAGCTCCAGGGAACATAAGTGTCATGCACATTCTGGTGCACAGCAGGTTATCCCGGGTGGGGTAGGAGAGGCTGGGACCAGCAACTGTGCTGGCATCAGAAGCCTTACCTGGGTCCTGGGGGCCTCCTGGGGCTACAGCCATGGCAGGAAACCCAGCCGGCAGCTGGAGCTTGGCTCTGGCTAGCCAGGCTCTGGTTTTGACACATGTGCCACCCCGCTTTTCTTTGGCATGGGTTTTCTGGCCCTGGGATCTCAGAAAAAAACCCTGTACTGCAAGGTAGCAGCATGGGGAATGCCTGCATGTGCAGTGTGTAGCGCCACAGATGGGTCTGTGGCACCACATACCATATGTCTACACTCGTCTGGACTTGGCCTATAGGCACATGTACACATACACTGAGGCTGCTCTGACGCGCTGTAATTACAATGCATCAGAGCAGACTTGATTAATTGAGTCTGCTGTAGCATCGTAGTTACCGGTTGCAGCGGATTACATCAAGTATATTGGCATCCCTGTGCTAATAAATGGTAGCGGGGGTGTTCAATGAGCTTTAGTTAAAGTACTCCTGCCTCCATTTTACAGTGTGAGGATGCTGATACATGTGACACGCCAGGCATTTTAAAGGAGATAAACTATATAGGTTTTCACCCTTGTGTTAAGATCAGGTGTAATATCATTTTGTTAAGGGAGAAGCCTTCAATTAACACTATTTCTTCCATTAACTGCAGAAAGAAATGGAATAGACATCCTAGTTTAATCCTATCTACAATCTGGGATCCTATAGTTTAAAAGCAATACTTTACTTTCCTGATATTAGAACACCAGAGTTCTATGGGAGGTAGGCATGGATATTCCAAAGCACTGAGCCATAATCTGGAGCTCACTGAAAGCAAACAGAATTTAACTGCTTGCTTACATGGGAGGACTTAAACTAGTTCTGAGTGCTTTTGAAACTGCTCTCACTGTTATTAGCAGAGCTACAAAATGCCAGCATATAACAGAAATGTCACAAGGTGAGCTTGTGAACTACATACTCCCAAAGGTGAGCACTCACTCCTTATTGAAGCTAACAGAAGTACTCATGGGAAGAAAAGCTTGTCAGCAAAACTAAGTTCACAATTTCCTGTAATATGCAAAAATGAGGCATCACCTTCATAACCTTTTCTGGTTCTATTATCTATCTGACAATGACTCTATAATACAGTGCACCATGTTACGGTATATAATAGAAAATTATAAGAGAAATATTCTGATTGACAGTTTACTCAACAAGTTATCTTACTGAAATTAATAGGATCACTCGGGGAGCAAAAAATAATCAGGTCCTCTGGATGTATTGTCTACACTGTACCACTTGAGCAGCAGAAAAGTATACTGAGGGCACATCTACAAGAGATGTTTACTGAGCAGTGGGCTAATTAGCTGTGCAGTAAATGTCTTAGCATCTACCTGTGCACCCCTATTAGGCTGGAGTAAACTAATTTACTCCACAGCAGGATAATACTTGTAAATACTGCCCCCCAAATTACAAGGATAGTACTTGTATTGACAGCAGCAGAGCACATGTAGATGCTGGAGGGGATGGCTGGGGCACAAAGGTGCTTCAGTGTGCTAAAGCACCATCTTTCCCCAGTCAGCCCCTCTGCAGTATGTTTAGCTGTGGGAAACAGCCCTAGGCTGACAAGCTGACCCCTGGGGCTCCTTACCAGCCGGGGCTGCTCCACCTTGGCTCAATGTGCTGTAATCCCAAGCGCACATGCAGATGTGCGCCCAACAGCAATAAGCAGCTTAATTAATCAACATGTGTAGATGTACCCTGATACTATTATACATATTAAAGGATTCAAAGCACCTAACCTGACCATGATCTTTGCGTTTCAGGGGTAACATGACATACTGCAACAAATTACCTACCATATTGACTGGGGAACAGAATAGGAGAATTCTTGCTTACGGTCTTATAACCAGGGATGGGATCCTGGTTTTCTCTGATAAAAAAATCCAAAGTCTCTGATTAAAACCCCCAAATCCGTGATTAAAATAAAAGGCCACTATGTATATAGGTATCAATTGAACCCAATATTTTATTACTATATTTACAGTTTTAAAGCAATTTGGTAGCCTACCAGTGCTTCAATCACTATAATAAAATACATTCTAAATACCTATATATTTTGGCATTTGATTTGGGGTTTTTCATCATGGCAAATCAGAGCTCCTGCTGAGACCACCTCAAAGAATTATGCACAGAAAATTTCAAAATTATGGTAGAAAAAATTCAAAATGTTGCACAGGAAAATTCAGAATTTTGCAAAATTAATTACTTTTATTTATTTATTAATTTATTTTTACAAATTAAACTAAATATAACACTATTTGAAACTTCTTTAGAAATATATGCAGGTATTTGTATGATTGGGGGTGGGGGTAGGGTGTGTGGGGTGACTTGTGAAGGTGTAGGGGAGTGTGGGGTTTGTGATCAAGTGTGAGGTTTGTGGGGGGCTGGTGTGGGGGTGTGGGGAGGTGTGGGGGTGTGGGGGGAGGTTGTGGGCAGATGTGGAGTTTGTAGTACATAGCCCTCACCGCCAGCAGCTCAGTAGCAGTGGGCCCTCGAGGTGCTCATGGCTGCAGCATGCAGAGCCCCCAGTGCTGCGTACCTCTGGCTGAACCCCAGGGCTGAACCCCATGCTGAGCCCTATGCTGTCACAGAGCTGACCCAGTCTGCTGGTGCATACCTTCACACCAGACCAGGCTGGATCCATGCCAGCATGTATGGATCATGGCACTGCAAGCAGAAGCCATGCACCATCGGGCCAGGTGGGATCCATGCCTCCACATGTGGCTTCCCGCTGGAGTGCTGGAAGCCCCACATGGAGGCATGGAGCCAGCTGGCCTGAACTGTTGGTGCCTGGACCAGAAGCCAGAACTCCAGCAGGAAGCCACACATGGAGGCAAGCAGGAGCCCACCTGACCTGATGATTCATGACTCCATGCCTCCATGTGCGGCTTCTCGCCTGGCCTGATGGTGCACAGCTCCTACTCCATGCACTATTGGGCTGGGCTGGCCCTCCACCTGGGGCTCTTTGCAGACAC
>NW_005841903.1:3101895-3108194 GCF_000455745.1 Alligator sinensis
CCATTCCTGACCCACAGCCCCCCACCCACCTAGCCCTGACAGAGGGGGCCCCAAATTGGCCCCCAGCCCCTGTAAGCCCCACTTACCTCAAAGGCTCCAGGAGGGAAAGCAAGCCTGAGCCAAGCCCTGGCTGACTGAGAGTCTCAAGCCCTGCCCCTTCCTCTTTGGGACAGGGCTTAGGGTTTGCCACCCTGTCTACAAGAAGCTCTTGATAGCTGGAACTCTGCCAGCCTGCAAAGAGCTCTTTGCAAATGTGGAAAATCTGCAGGTATCGCAATTAAAATGAAAAATCTGTTTCTTTGTCTGTTAAAAGGGAAAATCTGCAAATTTTTCCATGGGAAATAGAAAACCCAGATCTCTGCTTATAACATAAAAGAGTGATGGAGAAAAATGTTAAATGATCCACAGAACTTCAGGCTTTCATTTAAACTAGCCATTTTTGTTATAGGTCATGTGGCTGAAATACTTGCCACAAATAGATCTGTCTTGCAGGAAGATTTTTTTTTTCTCTCTCTCCAGGCTTTAGAAGTTTAACGGTTATCACAAAACTGCCACATGTTAGTCTCATACATCAGGAATTTAAGAAGCCCTGCCTAGCTGAAGGGCAGATTTATTGAACAGTACTGTGTACATTAGATCATATTTTGTTGTCATCCTAGCATGGTTTTTGACAGAAATAATTGTTTCCCAAATTAGAGTGGAGACTTTTTTTGGATTTTTTTTTTTTTTACTCTTCAGAATTTATGTCCAATCTATTAGACAGTGACTAACAGCTCTCTTGATTTGGGATATTTTACCTATTATTTTGTACAAATGTTTACAGGAAAACTAAGCTGGGGTCAGTTCTTTTCTCCATGCCCTATGTCTTCCAAACTTGTTGCCTTAGGAGAACAGGAACCCACTTCATAAATCTTTAGCTGGAGTTGATTGCAAAAAGATTCAGCAGACCTGAAAGATATATTTCTCCTTGGTTATACACACAGAACCTGGCACCATTTTTTTTTTTTAAATTGTGAAAAATCAGAATGTAGAGAAGAATAATATATTACTTATCACTGGTAAGGCAAAAAAAAACAAACCAAAATAAAGCAAAAAAACACCAGTATCGAAAATTCAGTTTTATCAACATGGATAACAAGGATTAGTGTTATTTAACCAACCAGCCATACCAGGAGACAGCACAGAGTATACCACAAACTCCACTATGATAACAGTTGTTTTCAGTTACTTTCCTTTGGAATTACTGCACAATAGAAGCAAAACTCTGGGAAAGAATGTAGTTAGAATAGGGGATTGCCTGTCTAGGTTGCAAGGTGCTATTCTTAGGTACGCTACTTTCTCATGTGGCCTTGAGTAAACACAAACTTATCTCATCTCACTGAAATTAAAATCTTGCGTCTGATTTCAATGGAAATAAAAAGCAACTTATTTTTCTTATAACCAACCTGTTTTTGGTGTGGCTGGAGGGGGAGGTAGTGTATCTCAGTTTCATCCTCAACACCGTGGCCTTGACTTTCAGAAGTGGTACTTTTTGTTGAGGTCAAAGACTGCAAGATTCAAGTTGTGATTGGGCATAATAAATAATTTACTCATCTCTACCAATGACAGATCCTATTCCCATCTATGTCCTATGTACATTCAAGCTCTACAGTGGCACAACATCATAGATCTTCCATTATGACTCCCAGCATACAATTAAGAACTAGGAATGTATTCAATTCACTTTTCCTCTGCTTGGAATTCAAGACAGGCATATTGTTCTCATAGAGACACTGGATGGCATTTGAAAAAATCCATCAGATGGTGCTATCACTTTTAATTTCCCTAAACAAAAAGATATTTTTAATACAAAATAAATAACAAAAGAGAAGCATGTGGGACTTGAGAATAGGAGTAGAACTTTAAACTTAATATATTCAAAGAAATGTATTTTCTACCCTATAACTAGCTTTAATAAGTGATGGGAAACAATTATGAGGTATTTAGAAAGCCCAAATATATTTTAATCCCATACATTTCTGTACTGACCCTACAATTGTGTAATATTTTTGGGAAACTTGTCTGCCTTCCAAAGGCCTAAAATGATTACAGCTGCCTGTTTTCACTTTCAAGGTCCTTCATAGCCTGTCCCTCTCAGCTCACATCATAATGCTGATTGGCTTGTCCAATTGGCCAATTGTGGCAGCCTTCATCTCTTGCTTATTACATTTTCAAACAACCATCTTTATGCTTTCTCCCATCCTAACCCTGTAAAAAAATCTATAAAAAAATGTGATAATTTATCTATTTTCCAATCCTGTCTTTAAAATTTTAAAGTTTTCTTTGCTGTGATGCCTACAAAAACGTTACAATGGTTAGATGCTGATGTGCCAAGATCATTCTAATATTGTCTCATTGTTTCCCTGTATTCCCCTGAATAATCATTACCACCTGTTGCTCTCGTCTTAGTTTGCAGTTTCTTTGGATCCAGGACTGTCTTTTTGATCGTTGTGACACAGTGTGGACAAGAAAACAATGGGGCAGCTTTAGTCAGCATGAAAGGCTGACTAAACAGTCTCATAACAGTTTCAGCCAAGTAGTTGTTATTTTTCCTTTTAGCCATCACAGCAAGGAGAGTTTAAAGGAAAGATTTCAAGGGGGTTAAAAAAGCTTAAAGGGTAAGCACATAAGAAAGTATTGCGGTGCTTGTCCATGACTAAGAGTTAGTAAACACTATGATAATACATACAATTAATAAGTAATTGAAGATTCAAATGTTTAACTTTTCATTTGCTGATATAATGGCTGAGAACTGCAAAACTAATTAATGATTTTGGTTCACATTTTGGTGAATTAGAAACTAATCCAATTCTCAACAGTCTCCCACTGACTTCAGTAAGTCTTGAATCAGATTTCCCAAGCTGGATTCATTTCCCCTAGAAGGTGGAAAACTGGCTTGGTAGACATAATAAAAGTATTACTTTTCATGTGCAAACATTCATAAAACAATAGTTGATGTTTCCAAACTCCTCTGTTCTTCATTTTTGTAAAGTCCATTCAGACAGATAATATTAGCTGAGGCAATGGGCCCTTGATGGATTTCAAATTTATCACTAGCTTTCCCAGCCTAGCCTCCAGCACTACGTTGCAAGGACTGTAGCTGCTGTAGAAGATGCCTGAGGGTAAGTGTGCCATCATGAGACTTAGTCCTTCTGTAACTTTCTTTCTTTCAACATCTTGCTTCCCATTTCAGTTCTCCTCCTGTAATCACTCATTGTCTTACTACAGCCTAAGGTGTGTTTTGAGGATTGAAAGATCATCTCAGGCTGTCACTAGAGCTGTTGCAAGTATGCAGCAGTCCATTCTAATATATTTTCTTTGCAATAAAGAAATAAAGTAGCCTCATTTTTCTTAGCCATTCATACAGTGGAAATGAAAAAGGAAAGGAGATCCATCTGCTTAATTGCAGTTCAGTATGAAAACAGAGGAAAAGTTCAGAGTGGATCAGGATAAATGAACGGATTCATATTTGTGATATCACTAGAAAGGTCATAATGAAAAAAAATGGCTAAAAATGGAGCCTTAACAGCTCTTCAAGGAATTTAATTTTTAACCCTCAAACCTACCCCCCCCCCCCCCCGCCCCCAAAATCTCAAATAGGAAGAGGCATTAATATTAACTTAGTCATATCTAAAATTACAAACTAAGAACAAGTTTCATTTAGGACATCAAAGCTGGGTCTCTCATTACACAGCTAGGGTCAAATTCTCTTTAATGTTGTAGGTATAATTCTGAGAAAAATTTAGCCCTTAGAATAGCATTATGAACAAAATACTGACATTCTCCATGAGTATAAATATTCAGCTGACGTAGATGAAAGCAACTATTCCCTATCGTAAATACAGCCCTACCAAGTGTGAGTCCTTGAACATGCTGTACTGATTGACATCAGCTTGTTCTTCTGACAGCAGCATGACATTACATCCATGACTGTGCATTATTTTTTGTTAGCTGCTTTCTAAGAGGGGTGGTAGAGGAGCCAGAGCTAGGCTGTACTATATAAACCTAAAAATATATATATATTTTGCAGTAAATAATATTTTTGTTTTACTAAGGATATTAGCAGCGTTATTCCCATTTACTTTAACAGGCACTATGGGTGCCTATACATGAGCAGAGAGGCTGCTCCAACGCACTGGAATTCCAGTACGTTGGAGAAAACTCGATTAATCAGGTCTGCTGGAGTGTGGCAATTACCATGCTCCCGCAGCCTCCTGCATCTCATGTATCAGTGTCCCTGCACTTCAAAATGGCAATGGGAGCAAGTTATCTAAAGCTGATTCAATGAGGTTTAGATAAAGTGTCTCCACTGCCATTGTGAAGTGTAGGAATGCTGAAACATGAGGAGCTCCAGGTACTTTAATTAGAGCAGCTCCAAGAGCCACTCTAATTAAAGAGTTCTCCACCCCTCCACCCCCCAGGAGCATGCATATAAACACCCTATGGCTGCTTATACATGCCATAGGAGGTTATTTCTGTTTAATGCTCCCTAAATTAAAGCGGTGGGTTTTTAAAAACCCCACTTCAATTTAAACCAAAGTAAATCCCTTTGGCATGTACACAATGGTCGGGGCCGATCTTTACCTGCCTCTGCGGCAGTGGGGGGGAGAGAGGAAGGGGGAGGGTGAATGCCGGCGGGCCAAGTGGTCCTTGAGCTGTGGGGGAGGAAGTGCTTCCCTCCATGGCAGTGGTGGCACCTCCCAGGCAGAACCTGCCCACAGGAACCTGGCCCAGGCAGTCCCAGGGGGCACTGCAGCTGTAGAGGGAAGCACCAGGTCCCCGCAAAGCTCAGGCAGGCAGGCAGGTTCCAGGGAACAAAAAAAAAAAAAAAAAAAAAAGAGCGGGGGGGGGGGGGGGGGAAATATATATATTAGGGTCACTGCTTTTTTTTTCTTCAGTGTCACCCCCACCCCCTATATCAGGGTCACCCCCTATTTCAAATGAGGCTTTAATGCTCTTTTATTCTACATGTTAAATGATTGCCAGCACTTAGGCAGTAACAAATCAGGGTGCAGTACAAAAAAGGGATAAAATATGATGAGAAAAAAATTGTTGGTTTCAAGGGTTCTCAGCCACAGCACATTAAAAAAATACCAGGCATTTCAGGAAATTACAAGAATCAGCAGAATCCTACTTTTGGTTAGGATTTTTTTATTAACTATAAACAAACCAGAGAACTAGCCATGTGGAACCATATCTTCCTCATAATTCGCCAAACTTTTTCATGTGATAATACATTGAAAAGACAGGTGCAGACAAGTCATACAACTAGATTGCAGACCCACTGTCACAGAGCACTGAGGTGCCCTGCTCCCAAAGAGGGGAAACTGCTTGGGCTTCCTCCCTAGCAGGGAATAAGGAGTCCAGCTGTGGGTTGCCGGGGCAACCAGGGAAGGTCAGCTGACCAGAAGGGGCAGGGCCTGGTTCCCTTATAAACCCTAGGGGCTGGGGCCAGAGACAGTTGACTACCAGCAGCCAAGGGGGAAGGAGCTCTCTGCTATGGAAAAGAAGGAAAGCCTGACTGAAGGGGCAGCGTCTGATTTGGCTGAGGGATAGACTATTCCCTGGTAGGCTGGACTGTTGTTATGGCCGGGTGGCTTCCATTTATGTTATAGCCAAGTGGCTTACGTTTATGTTGTTGTTTATGACTGGTGAGGCTATTAGGGGTTGGAGGAGGTCTCATAGGGGACTCACAGTAGTGTGGGGACCCCAGCGCCAGTGAGTGTGCAGCATTCAGGGTGCATAGACCCCAGCCCCAGAGAGGGGCAGTTGAGAAGCCCCAGTGCGGGCGGGGTGAGCCCCGGAAAAAGGGGCAGCATTGTGGTGAGCCCCGGAGAAAGGGCCAGCATTACTGAGGTGCCCCAGAGGGGGGCAGCGTTACTGAGGTGCCCCAGAGGACGGCAGCGTTACAAAGGAGCCCCAGAGGGGGGCATCATTACTGAGAAGGCCCCAGAGAGGGAACATTGCTAAGAAGCCCCAGTGCGGGCGTGATGAACCCGGGAGAGGAGCAGTTGAGAAGCCCCAGAGAGGGGGCATTGCTGAGAAGCCCCAGTGTGAGCATGGTGAGCCCCAGAAAAGGGGGCAGCATTACTGAGGAGGCCCCAGAGAAGAGGGAACATAGTGAGATAGGGCCGGGGACAGCCCTAGCACCAGAGAGGGCTCATATCAAAGGAAGGAAGGCCCAGAGAGGACAAAAAGGGGCCAGATTGTAACAAGGCTAAGACTTAACGTCTATTCCATCGGTGAGGCATGGGCTGCGG
>NW_005841903.1:3108236-3116051 GCF_000455745.1 Alligator sinensis
CCCCGGGCCTCGGGGCAGTCCAAGGGCAGCCTCCCGCTAATTAATGTCAATTAACCAATTAACAGCAAGGCATGGCAGGCGAGAAGGTGGGCGGTTGCCCCAGGAACAGGTGCATGGGGCCACGTTTAGATCGGCCCAGAGAGAATACCTGTTACACCCACTCATTATTATTATTATGTTTCACATCATTGGCTATGATTATATTTTTTTTCTATCTGCAGTTGCCATTAAAAGCCAGCAAGTCTAGTTCCACCACCTTGATGAATGCTGTCTTTTGCATTTTTGCCAACAGGGATCTTCAAAATTATGCATCAGAAGCACCCTTAGTGAAGGCTGATTATTGTTTTAAATGCTAATGGAAGAATTCTTTTCCTCTTTGTGCACCTCTGGGGTTTAGAAAGCTGCTGTATAAGTGGCCTTTTTGGCAGTTAAGTGTGATTCACATTTGTAGTCTCCTGAAGTGTGGGCACACAAGCATGCACATAATTATTAAGCATGTGCAGCAGGCTACATACTGGTTAGGCAGGTATACAGCTATATATACATGCCCCCTGCAGATATGTGAGTCATAAACTTTTAGATGGACAAAAACTAACAGTAGGGATAATTACCCTCCTATGTTTTTGCCTCAGTATTTGAGTAGTTTGGGGACCCACTCAGGAAACAGAAAACCTAGGTTCAAGGCCTCCATCAGCCAAAGTGCTTTAGAATCTCCAGGTCTCACTTACCAGTATCTTGCTGGGTTAGGCATTATCTAGTCCCTTCTCCAGTGCTCTTTTGGAAGATGGCAAGAGAGAAAGGAAGAAGGATATGAAGCCAAAAGGGGAAAAAAAAACAAGATAAAATGTGTTTGTGACAGATATGGATGCTACTCTGGAAGAAAGCAGGCTCAGGGTTCCAGACTGTACCCTTGCTCCCAATAGAAACTTTAAAACTGCACACTATGCAGGCAATTTCCTGGATATGTGGACAACTTAGGTATTGGGGTAAAATATGGGAGACCACTCCCCCACACACAAAAACACCACTTACACAGCTGGGTAAATGCCTGTACGTAGGATGCCTGGATTGAGCACAAAATGCAATATCAAGTCCTGCTCCCCCTCATCCCGATGTCTATCTTTCCTGCCATGACATGATGGAAATTAAATGGGAGACACCCAAACAGGTGGGAGGCTTACCGGTTTTAATGAGGGCTATTACAGATTGTGAAACACTCACCTATGGCTGGCCTCGGCCACTGTGGGCTGACAGTCTGGTTGAAAGGACACTACTCAGTTTGACTGTTTGAGTCCAGCAGGGTATGCCCTGGCCCTTCTGTACTGCAACTCCAGGCCCGACTTCACCTGTGCGGGCTAAACACAGCTAGTTGCTGGTGGACTGCACCTTTACAGCCATTGGCTATTGCTGTATCAGCCTCTCTCCTCCCCAAGTCAGGTTAAACTGTTCAGTGTGAGTTAATTGTTCGGGCATCTCCTCTGTAACACACCTTTTTATTTAACCAAAAGAAAAGTCTCTTACTTCAATTCACTGTCATGCTCCAACACTCCTGGCGCTCCTGTCGTTCTGCTGCACACTGTCCTGAGAGTGGGGGGAATGACTTCTTCCCTCGCTCTCCCTCCCTGGCTACGTCTCCGCTTAGAGAAACCGCTCACTGCTTGGGTGCCTCATGCACCACTTCAATTCCCTTTCCGGGGGGTAGGGGGGTTGTCTCTTCACTCAGCTTCTCTCTCCTTTATACAATGTCTCTAGGGAGTAATTAGCACCTTCCTGGTGGCTTGCCACTGGGAAGTGAGAATCCTTAATTGGCAATTAACAAGTCCATATCCCGGTATGCCACTGAGCTGCGGGTTCTCAACGATCATGCCTTCTCTTCAGATGCCTCCATAACAGGGTCACTGCCTCCCTGTTACATACCTCCTCATTTTGTTAGAAATGCCCTAGCTGGATCATTTAATTGCTGCCTCTCATTTAAGATCTCTGAGCTCTCCTCCAACTTCTTGTGATATATCAGTCCCTTTGGTCGGGGAGGTGGACAGGAAGTCAGCTACCACGTTTTTCTTCCCAGCTTGGAATTCAACTGAAAAATGGAATTCAAATTAAAAGGTTGTAATGCAAGGGCCCATCACAATATTCACGAGTTATCCATTTTGGCCATTTCTAACCACCTTAAAGGGGCATGATTCGTAATCAACACACATTTTTGACCTAGTAAATAATATCTAAACAGTTCAATGCCCCACCTGATAGCCAGACATTCACGTTCTATTGTTGAGTACCTGGTCTCCGTCTTTGTCAATTTCTTGCTCGCATAGGCTATGGGCCTTTCTGCTCCCTGCCACTTTTGAAACAGCATGGCCCCCGTAGAGCACCCTGATGCATCCATCTGCAGGAAGAATGGTTCCTGGAACCTGGGGGTGTATAATATAGGTGCACTGCAGAAAGCTTGTTTGGTCTTCTCAAAGGCCCTCACAGCAGCTTCTGACCAATTTAACAACCGGGGTTTCCCTCTCATCATGCCTGTCATTGGGGCCATCATTTCTGAAAAATGTCAGATAAACCTTCTATAGTAGTTTGTGAACCCTAAGAATGATCTAAGTTGTTTTAAGGTCGTGGGTAGTCAACAGGCTTTTATGGCTTCCACTTTATCAGCTAAGGGCTTTATCTGACCCTGCCCTACTTGGAAGCCTAGGTACTTGGTCTCATTTTAACCCAAGCTACACTTCTTAGGGTTAGCTGTCAGTCCTGCCTCTCTTAGATCCTGCAAGACTGCCTGTAAATGTTGATGATGTTGCTCCCAGGTTTGTAAAAATATTATAATGTCGACAATGTATGCCGAAGTGTAATTCTGATGAGGGGCCAACATGTTATCCATTAAGCATTGGAACAAAGCAGCCTCCCCATTTCATAGTTTCATAGTTTCTAGGGTCGGAAGGGACCTGGGCAGATCATCTAGTCTGACCCCCTGCCATGGCAGGAAAGAGTACTGGGGGTCAAACGACCCCAGCAAGATGGTCATCTAACCTCCTCTTAAAAACCCCCAGGGTGGGAGCCTGCACCACCTCACTTGGAAGCTGGTTCCAGACCCTAGCCACCCTGACCGTGAAGTAGCGCCTCCTGATGTCCAGCTTAACCCTTCCCTCCGCCAGCTTGTGACCGTTATTCCTGGTCACTCCTGGCGGCGCCCGGGGGAACAGGGACTCCCCCAGTGCCTGTTGATCCCCCCTGACTAGTTTATAGCAGGCCACAAGATCCCCCCTCAGCCTTCTCTTCTGGAGGCTGAACAGGTTCAGGTCCCGTAACCTTTCCTCATAGGACCTGCCCTGCTGTCCCCTGATCATCACCTCCTTGGTCCTGCTTGAAATGCATCTGTGGATGCACGACAAGGTACAGTTGGCCTTCCTAGCCGCCTCCCCACACTGCCTAGCCATGTTCATCTTGGAGTCAATAATGACTCCAAGATCCTTTTCCACCTCCGTGCTGACAAGAGGGGAGTTCCCCAGCCTGTAGGTATGGTGCCGGTTGTTCCTCCCCAGGTGCATCACCTTGCACTTGTCTGTGTTGAACCCCATCCTGTTCTCCTCCGCCCATCTTTGTAACCTGTCAAGGTCCGACTGTAGCCTGTTGCTCCCTTCTATTGTGCCCACATCCCCCCACATCTTGGTATCATCAGCAAATTTGAACAGGGTGCTTTGCACCCTCTCATCCAAATCACTGATGAAAATATTGAACAGGGCGGGCCCGAGGACCGAGCCCTGCGGGACCCCACTGCCCACGTCCTTCCAGGCCGAGAAGGACCCATCCACTACCACCCTCTGGGTGCGGCTCTCTAGCCAGTGGGCGACCCATTGGACTGTGTGGGTGTCTACGCCACAGTCCCCCAGTTTCCTAATGAGAACGGGGTGAGAGACAGTGTCGAAAGCCTTCCGGAAGTCCAGGAAGACTATATCCACTGCTACCCCTGCATCCAATGATCTAGTGACCTGATCATAGAAGGCCACCAGGTTTAAACCAAACAGCATCTGTCTAAACTCAAAAAGGCCCCAAGAGGTCCCAAAAGCTGTCTTTTCTTTATCCTGCTCCTTCATGGGTATTTGCCAGTAACCCTTTGTTAAATCCAGGGTCAATATATACCTGGCCTGCCCAATCTTTTCCAACATGTCTTCTATCTGGGGCATGGTGAAGGCATCGAAGGCCACCACCTCATTAACCTTTCCAAAATCTACACAGACCCATATGGCGTTGTCTGCTTTCAGAACTAGCGTAAGTGGGCTTTGCCAGGGACTTTGGGACTCCTCTTTAATTCCTGCCTCAAGAATTTGAGCAAGTTCTTGCCTCACAGCCTCCCACAAATGTTGGGGCAGTCTCCTCCTATGGTCTCTGACCACGCACCCTTTGGGAGTCCTAATCTCTGGCCCTCCCCGGCCTGGCCTGGAATACAATCAAAGGATTCCCTGATTAGTTGTCTGAGCTCCTCTTTCTGCCCCATTGACAATCCATCCCCTATCCAGGTTCTCCTGGCTCCCACTGTGATATTCTGGGGTCCCCTACTTCATTCAGATCTCCTACATCTTCCTTCATTAACCAAACCTCTCTACCATTCCATTTCTTTAACAAGTTAATGTGGTAGTTCTGCCTCCTCCTCACTGGCTATGTCCTTTGGACCTCATAATATATGGGTCCCAACCTCCTAGTTACCTGGAACAGTCCCTGCCACTGGGAAAGTAATTTATGGCTGTTATCAGGCAACAATTCTAGAACCCAGTCCCCTACATGCAGGTTCCTCTCCATGCACGAGTATCATAGTTTTGCCTTTGCCTTTGTTGACTCACCCTCAAATTCTCTTGGACCACCTCCTGAACTTTCTTTAAACGCTCTCAGAAATCCCTTATGAACTGGGTTGTCTCTCTCCTGTTGGGGTGTCACTTGGACCAGCCCTCACAGACCATATCCAATACCCTCATGGCTTATGTCCATAGACAAACTGAAACGGGGTACACCCCATTGAGGCCTGTGGGGCTTCTCTAACCGCAAACAGCAATGGGGGTAACATTAACTCCCACTTCCATGGGTCTCCCTAAATACACACCCGGAGCATGCCCTTTGAAGTTCTATTAAACCTCTCTACTAAACCGTCCATCTGGGGATGGTAGACGGAGGTTTTAAGTTGCTTTATTCTGAGTGTCTCACACACTCCCTTCAGTACTCCAGACATGAATGTCTTGCCCTGATCAGTCCAAATTTTGTGAGCAATACCTACCCTCGATACCCACGTTATCAATTCCCCCGCTACCTTTGGCACTGTGACATTACGTAATGGTATGGCTTTGGGGAACCATGTCACATAATCTATCATAACCAGGACATACTGATACCTGGCCGTGCACTTAGGAAAACGTCCTGCGATATCCAAAGTGATCCTCTCAAGGGCACCTTCTGCCCGGGCATTGGCACCAAAGGAACTTGCACAGGCTTATAACTCAAAATCCTCTGACACTCAGGACATTCTTTGCAGTATCTCTCCACTAATTTATAAATCCCTGGCTAAAATACTCTCTTGTTTTAAATGTGCCTCTGTCTTGTCATGGCCTAAATGGCCTCCCATGGGCAGCTCATGGGCAATTTCTAACAACCGTGGCCAATAACATCTTGAGACCAAAATCTGTGGCACTTCTTCCTCTCCCTTGCCCTTATCTATCTGATACAAGATCCCATTCCTTACCTCAAACCAGGGAAGTACCTCCATCAACTCAGGTCTGAGTACCTCTTCCTCCCTTCAGTCCAGGCTGTCTTTGTAGATGTTCTGGAACAACGTTTTCCATTCTTGGTGTTCCTGAAACCAGCCTTTGCCTATTATCTTGTCTAAGTCTATTTCTACTTCCTCCACCCTGGCCATTTCTGGGGTTACATCTCCCTGGCCAAGGCTTCTGCCCCCTGCCTAACATAATCTTAGGCACTAAATTCCCCCATTACCTTTGTGACGACCACCTTTAAATGTGGCCAGTCTGTTCCCAACAGTATAGGGCATGAGAGTGATTCAGCTAGACCCACAGCAATCTCTACTGTTTGGATGAGAATTGTTAACCTCATTCTCTTTCTCTGATAAGTATAAGAGGCCCCATGTATGCACACCATATTTACTGGGGTCGTCGTCTTCCCCATTTCCAGGTTTGCTAAATCGGCCCTTAGCATTGTGTGAGTGCACCTGGTATCAACTACTGTGAGTACCACCAGATCCCCTATCTTCACTTCCATGATGGGCTAGGCCTTATGCCATGGTCCCTTGTGCCTCCTGAAACTACAATCCATCTGCTCCTCATGAGGGGGCTCATGTGCCCCTTCACTTCCTCCCCTTTTCTTGCAGTACCTGGCTATGTGCCCCCTCTCTCTGCACCTGAAGCATACCACATCCCTGGCACCCCAGCTTCTAGTATCCTTAGCACTTGGTCTTCTACCCTCATTACAGCACCCTTTAGCTTGTCCCTCAGCCCAGACTGGAGGCCCTGTATTCCCTACCCTTTCCCTTCTGGCTGGTTCATGCTTGAATGAGTAAAATCCTCCACCACCCTTAAGGCCTCAGCTAAGGAGTGGGGCTGATGGCGTTTCACCCACTTCTGAGTATTCCACTCCAGGTCCCTCACAAACTTCTCCAGAACTACTACATCAACTACCTCTTCAGCTGTTTTGCCCTCAGGCTGAATCCAATGGGTGGCTGCATCTTTCAGAATCTGAGATAATACCCTAGGCCATGATTCTTCCACTTTTTTCCTTGCCCTGAATTTTTGCCTGTAAGTCTCCAGGGAAATTTCTAACCTGTATAAGATGGCTTCCTTCACTTTCCCATAGCATCTGGCCTCTTCCCGGGATAAGGCTCAATATGCTGCCTGTGCAGGCCCGGTCAGTAGAGGGCTTAATTGTATTTCCCACTCCTTCATGTCCCATCCCACAGCTATCGCAGCTTTCTCAAAACCTTCCAAGAAAGCCTCTTCATCATCAGACATGGTCATTTTAGGCATTTTAGTTATGGGTCAGGCCTCAAGTTTCTCATTAAGCTCCTGCTGATGGGACAATAACATGATCCTGGCCTCTGCCTCTTGAGCTTGCACTCTCATGAGCTCTTCCATCTGGGCCTACTGCCCTTGTAATATTCTGACCATCAGGGTATGAGCTTACTGCCAGTCTGCCGGTGGTTGTGGATCCATATTCATGGCTTCCATTCCAAAATGTGTTAATTTCCCAGCCAATGAACCAAAACTTTGTACGTGGGATGCCTGGATTGAGCACAAAATGCAATATCAAGTCCTGCTCTCCCTGTCCCGATGTCTATCTTGCCTGCCATGACTTGATGGAAATTAAATGGGAGACACCCAAATACGTGGGATGCTTACTGGTTTTAATGAGGACTATTACAGATTGCAAAATATCCACCTATAGCTGGCCTCAGCTGCTGTGGGCTGACAGTCTGGTTGAAAGGACACTACTCAGTTTGTCTGTTTGTGTCCAACAGGATGTGCCCTGGCCCCTCTATGCTGCCACTCCGGGGCCCACTTTCGCCCGTGCGGGCTAAACGCAGCTAGTTACTGGTGGATGTCACAACCCAAAGGGTGTGATTTTTGTTTTTGTGTGCTTCAGCACTGCTAAATTGTTCCCGCTAAATTATAGCTTCTTTGCACGGTGGAGTTTTCTGCTGCAAAAGAGAACCCCGGTGCAAGGGAGAATTTCCCGCCAATTTGAAGCTTTCTTTGCAGGGTGCATTTCTTTGTTGCAGCACAGAAATGCTCATTGCAAAGAGTTCCCGCCATTTGTATGCTAATT
>NW_005841903.1:3116182-3121401 GCF_000455745.1 Alligator sinensis
GGAGCCTAGCAAACTTCGTGTGAGTTTATTCAGAGCTCTTTCGGACGAGTACTTTCTTCGGTTGACACGACGGGCTCGCGTGTTCAGAGCCTTCAGCCGGATTGGGCTAGAGTTCACGAGTTTAGAACTCTTGTCCGCCTCTTTTCTTTCCTGTCTGTAACCGCAACTCAAGCAAGTTTTTCCGCCTACACCACTGCCATCTCGGTGTAAGTAAACAATCTTTTAAACTACCACTAAGCGTTTGTACCTAATTCCAGCTCAACGGCCTTCCCTCTCTGACCCGGCATGCCCGGGCTGCTGGCCACAGCCCGCGTGCAGCACGGAAAAGGGCTCAGGTCGCTCCCAGCCTGCACAGTGGACTGCACCTTTACAGCCATTGGCTATTGCTGTATTGGCCTCTGTCCACCCCAAGTGGGGTTAAACTGTCCAGTGTGAGTTAATTGTTCACGCGCCTCCTCTGCAACATGCCCCCTTTTATTAAGCCAAAAGAAAAGTCTCTTACTTTGTCGGCTTCAATCTGCCACCATGCTCCAACACTCCTGGTGCTCCTGCCATTCTGCTGCATGCTGTCCTGGGAGTGGGGGAACGACTTCTTCCCTTGCTCTCCCTCCCTGACTGTGCCTCCACATAAGGAAACAGATTGCCGCTCAGGTGCCTCATGCACCACTCTGATTCCCCTTCCGGGTGGGGGGGGGGTCTCTTCACTCAGCTTCTCCCCCCTTCATACAATGTCTCTAAGGAGTAATTAGCACCTTCCTGGTGGTTTGTGCTGGGAAGGGAGAATCCTCAATTGGCAATTAATGAGTCCATATCCCAGTGTACTGCCAAGCCACGGGTTCTCAATGATCGTGCTTTCTCTTCAGATGCCTCCATAACAGGGTCACTGCCTCCCTGTTACAATGCCCTTTAAGTGCATATAATTTTAGCCCTTCCACTGGGCACCAGCTGGCAGCAACAAGGGCTGGGTTCAGTGTTTTGGTTCTAAATATATTTTACCTTGTCCCCCATCCAGACCACCTGGGAAACATTAAATGAATTACTAGGGTGTCCCGCATAAACAAAAAAAAAACCCTCATTGCAAGCCGTATAAACACAAAAGACAGATTTATTACAGAAAACAGAGGGAAACATCAAATGCAATTTAAAACACTATTAACTACAAGACATATAGTCTTTAGGCTGCACTGCACCAGAGAAAGCTGTTAGAGAGTATGGGTCCTTTTGTGGTGCAAGGGGGGCCCCTCGTTACTCATGGAGGAATGGTAGCGTGCCAATCTTTGCTTCCATGGAGAGTCTATATGTGTATGGAGAGTGACTGCGGCTCCAGACAGCACGCACACACCCTAAAACTTCTGGGTTGGATTATATGGCCTGCTGAAACAAAATGGGAGGAAAAACTCCAAAAGGAGCCAGGTTGATTAATGGCTGCAGCGAGCCTACCACACAGCTTGACTAAAGCTAAGGACCATCAAAAGAAACAAGAGGAAAAACCAGGCCTACTACCCTCTTAGCCTGAGCTGCAGGTAGTTCGGGTCACAGCTGCCCGGAGAGCAGAACGTTGCAAACCTCAACCCTGGCCCCAAACAGGCAGGAGTAAAAACTCCCAGGTTTCAACCCTGCTTAAACTGCCAGGCCTAACTCCTGGACAGAAAACTAATGGAACCAATACTCTTTTCCCCAGTATTAACCCCTTAAAACCTCAAAGGAAGAAAAAGGGGGAAGAAAAAGAAGAGAAAGGAGTTCCCAAACACTGGGACAATTCTCCCTCTCTTCCCTCTACCTGAGCTTCCCTTTTTGCTATCTGCAGCCTCTTCTTCCTTAGAAGAGACATTACTCTTCAGTGGCCCCTAGCTACTTCTCCTCCCCCAAACCAGCCTAGCTCACCTTATATCCCTTTGCACGATATTACCCTGTTCTTGTCCAGTCAGGGAGCTCCACGCTCCAATTCCTCTCCCAACCAATCAGCCTGAAGAATCCTCTGCTTCCTCTGGCCAATGAGGCCAGAGGATTTTACATATTTTCCCCAAATAAGGACCCTAGCTTGCCATGTGCTAAGCACATGGCCAATACACAGGAGCCATCTTGCCCACATCAAAAAAGTATACACCAAAAACACAATAAAGAACCCAAATGTGTGTATGGGTGTCACATAATGACATAAGATTCCAACCTAAATGCTTGCTGGCTAGTGCTATCCCTTGAGCTAGTGACAGCCCTTCTGCTGTAGAATGTTTTAGAGTGTAATTATGATTGTATTGAAAGAATGTACTCTTCTTGTCATATGCAATACAATGTAGTCTAAAGGGTAGAGCATCAAAAGGATAACTACAGATCTTGGGTTCCAACAGGCAATGACACCAGCTTGCTGGAACACCTCAAGCAAGTTGCTTCACTTCTGTGTGTCAGTTTGCCCACCTAAAAAGACGAATAGAAATATTTTCCTTCTTTGTAATAAGTTTCAAGATCTTTAAGGTCTAGATCAGGGGCAGGCAAAGTCTGGCCCACGGACCACATCAGGCCCATGGTAGACTCCTTTTCCCAGCAGCCCCTGACCGCATCACTGTAGTCAGTTTCCATGCACACTCTGAGAGCAGTGGCACTGTGACAGTGTAGGGCAAGGGTTTCCATGGAGACCAGCCCAAGTGGCACTGGCAGGGCGTGCAACTGGACAGGGAGCTGCTCCAGGGCGGAATCTCATGGCGGTGACAGCATGGTCTGGAGGAAGAGCTGTGATCTGCTGCCCACACACCCCAGGTAGGGGCGTGCAGGCAATGGATCACAGCTCTGCCCCAGCTCTGGATGATGCTGTCACCATTGCAGGATCCAAGCCCTAGCCCTGGAGCAGCTCTCTGCCCAGATGTGCACCCTGCTGCATTGCTGAGGCTGGTCTCAATAGAAACCCTGGCCCCATGATCGTGTGGTCTCCATGGAAACTGGCCATAGGCACGAGGGCAGGGGCTGCCGGATCTTCTGTTTTACCCACCACTGGGTGTGTGTGTGTGCGCGCGCGCGCCCACACACACACACACACACACACACACATACTCACAGCCCCCCCACAAACCTCATACCCATTAGGCCTGTGCAAAGCAGCAAGTATTCACTTCATATTTGGATTCAGTTGGACCATGCCTGGGCCAGACAAAGACAAAATATAGCCCATGGGATCTAGCCCATGGGCCATATTTTGCCCACCCTTGGACTATAGATATGTTAACACTGGTGTCTCCTCAGAATTCTCCAAGGCTCATCATCTTAGCCAAATATGTGACCAGATGTTTCCTTTGTTTAAGAAAGGGAATTAGAAAAAACTATCCTTCTCAAGTTATCCTCTCTCTGTAATAGCAGTTTGATTTTAATCACATTTAACCTGATCTTGCAAGCTCCTGCTCATTCAAGTAGTACCACTGATCCACATCCTAAGCCTACATGTTGATCTATCCAATAGGTGGAATCATTACAAACCCCAGGTCAAGATTGAGCTTCTCTGGACTATGCAACAGAAGGGGTACACTAGTTGTTATTTCTGAGCAGTCACTGGGGACTACTTCTATAAGCAAAAAATATTTCCCCTAGTAAATGTTTATCAGATTTTCCTTGATTTTGTCTTTCACAGAAAGTGTATCCTTTTACAGAATGAATACAGCTACATGTTCCTTTTTGGATATGCCTAACTGTGATATAATTCTCACGTTATGTGCCAATAAATTGGATACATACTAAACTACTTTAGCTGGGAACCATTTTTATAGTTATACTTTGAACAGTTAAAGTGGGTGTGACCTTCCTGTCATATATATCTGCTCTGTACACTGGAGTCCATTTGATGTGGGCATAGGAATGAGCAGGCACTGGAAATGTTTATGTATACAAGGTGTAATCCTGTAACCCTTTAAAATCTTTACTTAGTCAAGCAGTTCCACAGAGCAGAGAATTGCTTACATATTGAATTTGTCCTTCCTCTTTTTTTCTTCTGTTACAGTGCTCACCATTATTTAGAAACCTGTAGCAACAGCTATCAGTTGTCCACCAAATTTCCATTTTTGTACCAGATCCTCAGCTGGTGTGAATTGGCAGCATATTTTTTAAGTCAATGGAGCTATTTTGACACATACCAGCTGACAATCCATTTTTACATGCACGCAAAACTTACAGAAACTGCCCATATATTTGTGAACAATTTTGTGCCTTTATTTCAAATATTTTTTAAAGCTCCTTGTCTGGGAGTGTGTAAAACTTAAATAAAAAGTACAGCTGATCCATATTAGCTAACTAAAAAACTATACGCTCAATCTAGACGTTAAATATTTTATATCTTTTTGTAGATACACTATTACGTAGAACAGTATATAGTATAGTGTTATAGTAACATGTATTAATCTACATTATGCATAGAAGAAAATTGTCAGTTTTACTATTTATATATATATAAATAGTAAAAAGTATACATGTATATGTGTATAATGAAATTCATATATATGATCTCCACCTATACACACACTCTCTTTCACCTGGTCCCATGATACATTCAATTGGTTGTGCAAATTCTGTTATTTGAGAATGCAGATGATAATGCTCACATAGCTATATAATAAAATCCTGCATAAAGATCCACGTGACTTATCTTTGAGTCCAGGGGGCTCTTAAATATATGCTGGAGCTCACACCTTTATACATCCAGTTTTGAGACTGTGGTTTGGCCCGGATTATACTTTGATGAAATAATGTAATGATAGATACTATTATTTAGAGATGCTCCCTAACTTAGAAGACTAAGCAGCTTACAAACAGAGAGGGTCCCTCAGTTAGAGGTTAGCTAGAGAGACAAAGGTACTGCAGAGGCTTGTCTACTGCTTCATAGCATACTTGATGTTTAGTTCTTCTCATTCTAGAAATGCTTGTTTTCCTTTTCTGAACCCAGTGTCCAATACCAATAATAAGTTCATAGATTCATAGATTGTAAGGGGCTGGAAGAGACCTTGTAGATCACTAGGTCCAGTCCCTCTGCACTAGGCAGGAAATCACAACTAGGGTCAAGTGACCCCAGCAAGGTCCAGTCTCCTTTTGAAGATTTCCAGGGTAGGTGACGGTACCACCACTGGAGGGAGTATATTCCACAGTCTGAACACCCTGACTGTGAAGGAGTTTTTCCTGGAATTGAGCCTGAAGCAGCCTTCCAGGAGTTTGTATCCATTGGTCCTGGTCTTCCCCAGGAATGC
>NW_005841903.1:3121721-3123266 GCF_000455745.1 Alligator sinensis
AATGGTTAATGAATGTCAGCATGTTGTTTGCCCGGCTGGCCACAGCATCGCACCACTGGCTCATGTTCATACGATGGTTGATCACTACCGCTAGGTCCCTTTCACCCATGGTGCAAATCAAATTGTCACCAAGCCTGTAGGTATGTTGGGGATTGTTTACCCCCAGATGGAGCACCGTGTTAAGCAGAGGCCCCACGCTTCCATTTCTTTTCCTTCTGCTCCCTACATACCTAAAGAAGGACTTCTTATTGTCCTTAATTCCTTTGGCTAACTTAAAGTCAGTTGCTGCCTTGGCTTTCCTAATAATATCCCTACAAGTGCAGACCACTGTTTTATAGTCTGCCTTGATGACTGTCCCTAGTTCCCACTGTGTATATGCCTCTTTTCTTTTTCAAGAGGATCACGATGTCCCTATTGAGCTAGGAGGGCTTGCCAGCCCTTCTGCTACTTTTCCTCTTCATGGGAACAGTTTTCTTTTGTGCTTCGAGAATCATGTCCTTGAGGAATGGCCACTCTTCATGCACCTCATTTGCCTTCCATCCCTGGTCCCACATTGCCTACCCTACTCATGCCCTGAGCCTGTTAAAGTCAGCATTTTTGAAGTCCAGGACTTCAATCCTGGTAGTTGATTTGCCAACCTTCCAGTGGACAGTGAGCTTGATGAGCTCATGGTTACTGTCACTCAGGCTACCTTCAATGTCCAAGCCACACACCAGATCATCTCCTTTGGCCAAGGCCAAGTCTATGAGAGTGGTACCTGTGGTTGGCCCTTGCACTTCCTATGTCAGAAAGAGCTCCTCGATTACAGTTAAGAAGCTACATGACCAATCTGACTTAGGTGAGCGTTCCTCCCAATCTATGTTTGGGTAACTGAAGTCGTCCATGACAATCAAGACCCTTGCATGTGCGGCCTCCGTCAGTTCTCGAGAGAACTCCAGATCAAGCTCCTCCCCTTGGTTCAGTGGTCTGTAGTAAACGCCTACAGTTAGGTCTCTCTCACCTGCCCACCTCCCCCCCCACCCAAAGCTTGACCCAAAGTGTTTTAAGCTGATCATCTTTGGAGCCAATGTCCCTCTCTCACAGGAAACCCGGCATCAGGAGGTGCCTTCTGGTTTGCCGTGGTAGCTTTGAGGGCCATGGACATTGATTCAATTATGGCCCATAGCACGTCCCTCCCCTTGGCCCATTAAAAGGCAGGACTCTCATTACCCTTAGTGAGGATAATTCTCCCTAATGATAACAGGGTTCTTTTTTGTTACTCACAGATCCCCTGCCTCTGCCTTCTTCTCTTCCTTTGCAGGTCAGCGGATTTACCAAACGTCCATGTTCAGCAGCAAAAGCAACACAACTCTGTCCTGGCCACTGCAGGTTCTCAGGAACTATCTCACAGGTGGTTAACCAATGCCTCCATACCAACACCAAGTAAGTCTCCCTGGTTAGTTTTCCCCTTTCCTGGGGAAACTTGTCCTCAACTTTAGAGGTTTTTCTACCTCCCAACACCCAGAACTCCAGGGGCCTTCTGGGCTTCTACTTTCTGCCCCCCCC
>NW_005841903.1:3123282-3134907 GCF_000455745.1 Alligator sinensis
TCTGCCTTTAAAGGGCGCATGCCTATGACAATGGTTCCCTGCTGCTGGACTTCCGGTACTGGCTTGTTACTGAAGGCAAGCATAGCTTGGCCAAGACTCAACTCCCTGCTACAAGTCTGTACTTAGATTCACTAACTACTGCAAGGTCTGCACCTGGGTGAAATAAGTTAGATCAGGTGGCCATTTTTAACTTGATCTAACCTCCCGATAACCTACCTTTATGTCTCTATGCAGTCTGAGACACATGGCAAGATGGAAAATAAATGTAGAATTTTACTACAGGAATTTTATGAATCTTAGAAATATCATTCATTTAAACATCTGAGGTATTTATCAGCTTGACAACAGGTTGTAGATAAGTACCACCTATGTGAAGGACTGAATAGACTACTGAGTTATGTCCTCCTTTGGATTCTTGGTGGTCTGCTCCCAATATTAAAAGTTAGAATGGTGCCATCTTTTTTGTTTTTACCATTTTAAAATCCCTGCTAAGCTCCTACCTCTGTGGCACCCAAATTACAGCAATATTCTTAACACACCCCTGACAACCTTTGCACATAAAATTTCCCTCTTTCTGAACTGAAATTTTCATTTGGTTTATTCATTACATAAAAACCACTGCACTGAAAGAATGTTATTTAGGTTATATACTAAAGAATTCAGAAGTTAGGATTTGACTGGGTGGAGACTGGGAGAGTTCATAGAATCATATCATAGCATTGTAGAAAATTAGGGTTGGAAGGGACTTCAAGTCATCTAATCCACCCACCTGCTCAAACCAGGACCATCCCCAACTAGTAGGGCTCTGCGAATCTTCAGATAGCACTTCGGATCCAGTGCCACTTCGGACGCTTCGGCATCTGAAACGGCATGTCCAGATTGAAGCACGGGCTCAGTTAAGCTATCTGAAGCAGTTTGGAGCGCCCAAAGTACTTCAGATGCTTTGGATGCTTCGGACAGCTTAACTGAGAGTTAGAAGAGGGAGGAGGAGCGGGGAAGGGAGGGAGAGTGGAAGGGGGGAAGGGGGAGCAGGGGGGAAGACTGACATCTGTAGGTGGCCAGTGAGAAGGATTTCTCCCTGGCTGCCTTTCCAATGACAGCATCTGTGGGGTGGGACTGGAAACAGCATAAAAGCTTCTGCTTGGAGGCATTCTGTACCTTTTCCAGCTTGTTCCCTGTCAGGAACTGTGTGAGAAAGGAACACTCAGACTGAGGCATTGCAGCTTGCTCTGGCTCAGTAGTAGTTGAACTTGCCTGCTCCTTTTTCTTGTTACAAAAGATTGGGTAGGATTTAGCTTATCTTAGCTTAGCTATTCAATTACTATTAGTAATACTATTCAATTAATTTCTTTGAATTTATATTTGCTCTTTTTTTTTTGGAAACTGAAAAAAGAAAGCTGTGTTTTCCCTGCTAGTGTGATCCATCACTGTGCAAGGAGGCACAGATTGCTTGCACGCATGCACACACACAGACACACAAATACACAGAAACAGAAAGAAACTATAAAGGGAAAAATCAGACATAGAGAAAAATCAGATAAAAATCAGGAGAAGACAGACAGACAGCACACAATTTTTACATCACTCTTAACACTGAAGCAAACAATCAAAGAAGAGACCAGTGCATGCATGCAACAGAGAAATAAAATGCACAATACAAAAGGATTCCCACACACACACACACAGACTTTTCACAGCACAGGAAAGATCAATATGAAGCATGATGGAAAGGCAGGTGCCAGGTCTTCTGGCAGGGGAGGAAGATGGGGTAGGGGGAGAGCTAGAGCTGCAAGTACCTCCTCTCCCAAACACAGACACATTCTGTTCCCAAGCAGCCATGACATCAGAGCTGCCAGTAGAACCCAGGAGGTGGGAGCAGTGTCTGTACCGGACATCCCTGCGCCTGCACCACCTCCCCTCAGTCCAGAAGTGGGCACCAGCAGTGGAATCACTGTCTCCTCCACCCCGATTTCAGCTCTCAGAGTGAGCCTGCCACTGCCAGAGGAAGAGCTGGAGCTGGAACCAGGAATGCTGAGCACTGGGGACTGACAGGGAATCAGAGTTTGTGCTCCACACCCCTCAAGTTTCCCCTAGACCCAAGTCTCCTCTGGAAAGCAGCACCTCAGAGGAGGCTGAGGTTGTGGAGGCAAGTGGCTCAGTTGAGGCAGTTCCTCCTGCTGCTGAGCCTCAGCCTGCTGAGGAGTGGGAAAAGGCTGGCTCCTCACCCTCAACCCAGAAGTTGGGGAGTAGTGTAGTGTGGGAGCATTTTGAGGTGGCAGATGATCCCAGGTCTGCCAGCACTGCTGAAGGCACATGAGACAAGGACTGAGACACTTCTCCACCATGACAATGCTGCTGCATCTGAGGAGGCACCACCCCCTTGCCCTTCTTCCTTCTCAGCCTAGCACCAGTGTGAGTGTGCCGAAAGAGAAGTCCCCCACTCACTCCAAAGCTACCTTCCCCACAAAACAGAGGCAGGCCACCCTGGAGCAGTGGGGGAAATGTGGACAGAAACGGGGGTGCATCCCCAAGGTGAGCAAGATCACCCAGAGCATCGGGCAGATGCTTGCTCTGGATAGCCAGCCCTTCTCCCTAATTCAGCAGCCAGGGTTCAAGCAATTCATGGCACTTCTGGCCCCATTTTGCAAACTGCCCACACATACCACCTTTAGCAGGACGGTGGTGCCCTCCCTGTATGAGGCATACAGGGAATATTTGAGGGAGAAGCTGTGCAAGACAGGGCCGCAGGTAGCTGTGCACTTCACCTCCGACATCTGGAGCAGCCGGGGTGGTGATCACACCTACGTCTCCCTCACAGGGCACTGGTGCAATCAGTCAGGCCATCAGTGGGCTGTACTGCAAGCTGAGGTGCTGGATAAGTCCCACATGGCAAGGGAGATCATGGGGGCCATGAACCGCATGGTGCAGGGGTGGCTCATTGGGCAGGCTGAGTTCACCCACGGGTTCATGGTCACTGACAATGGGGCCAATAAGATGAAGGCTGTCCATGATGCCATCTTTGTTGGCATCCGCTGTGTGGCACACAGGCTGCACCTAATAGTGAGGGGTGCCTTGGAGGGGGACAGGGCTGCCAGTGGTGGCACCACCACCACTATTGCTACAAGCCAGCTGATTTCAAAATGCAGGAAGGTGATAGGCTAGTTCCACCACAGCATCAAGCGTGGCAAGATGCTGTGGGAGAAACAGGTAGAGCTGAGCATCCTGCAGCACAGAATCATGCAGGATGTGGAGACTCAGTGGAACTCCACATACCTGATGCTCAAAGGGTTGGTGGAACAATAGAAGACCATCCATGAGATGGCCTTCCTTGGGGAGATTGGGATCAGCGGCCCCCTGAACAGAGTTGAGTGGGGTACCATCTCCTAGATCTTGGTGGTTCTCAAGCCCTTCCTCGAGGCCACCGAGACCCTTAGTGCTGGTGATGCCTTCCTCAGCCAGGTGATCCCCCTAGTGAGGGAACTGGAGAACCAAATGGAGAAGTTCCAGGGGAACAATGTTCCTGGCCAGGGCAGGCCGCTATCACCAGATGTGCAAGCACTGGTGAGGCAGCTGAAGGAGGGCATCAGGAGATAGCTGGATCCCTTGCAGTCCAGTACGATCCACATGATGGCGGGCATGTGCGACCCAAGGGTGAAGGGGAGCATGTGCACTTGCACCCTGAAACCCTTCATCACTGGACGCAGGTGCTGGTGAACAAAGTCAGGGAGGCTGAAGTGCAGAGGCAAAGGGATGTGGAAGCGGGGGATTCACTTTCCCAATGCCAGCACTCCCAGCACCAGCACTGATGCCAGCACCAGCACCAGCCAGTCTCTTCCATGCCAGCCACTGCCTATGTGGGCCAAGGGCATGGCTTCAATGCTGGGGTCCAAACGCACCAGACCCCAGCCTCAGGCAAGTAGCTCCAAGGCTTTGGTGACTACCTATCTCACTGAGGATGTGGAGCCACTGAACTATGACCCCTTGGCCTACTGGCCAAACCACAGCCAGATGTGGCAGGATCTGGCCACAGTTGCCTGGCAACGCCTGTCCTGTCCACCGACCAGTGTTCCAAGCGAGAGGGTGTTCAGCATTGCTGGGGATGTTGTGACACCCCACTGCACCTGCTTGGATCCTGCTTTGGTGGAGCAGCTGGTGTTCCTAAAGGTGAACCTCTCACTGCTGGGGTTCCCCAAGCTCCACCTGCAGATGGACTGAGTCCCACCCTCCTCACTCTGTCTGCACCAATTTCCTTTTTTGAGTTTTATAAAAGCCGAGTAATGCCCTGCTCTCAGCTGGAGGGGGCACTAGCTGTATCACCAGCCAGCAGGGGAAGAACATGTCCCTACTGAGCTCATTCCCTTGCCAGGATGAACTTGGAGGGATGGGATTGAGGCTATGGGGAAGGAGGAGGCCCCAGGTCCTGGCCATGACCACTAAAACTGTACCCTGCCAAGGTAGGGAGGCACGGCAGCCCCGTAAAAGCCAGGACCAATATCCCCTGGTGAAAGGGGGGTAGGAGGTGCCATAACCTCCAGCTAACACACACATACACAAAGTCCTGGCTGGGGAACGCCCAGACCTGTCACATCTTTGACAGGCCTGACACTTGTTGGTTGCAGTGCAGTTGCGAGGCTCCCGGTGAGCTCAGCTTAGCTGCCCGGGATGCCAGCTTTAGGGTTGAAAACCCCTTTTTCAGGCTGAGGAAGTCCCTGCAGTTGGTCCTGGATGGAAGGAATAGTAAAGAAGCCAGAGGGTTGCTTGGCCCACAATGCAGGCAAGAAAGCCAGTCAGTGAAAATGGAAATGGAGGCATCGGGGGTGAGGGACAAGCTGGTTTGGTGGGGGGGGGGAGGGGGAAAGTGCTTTGCATTGTAATTTGTTCCCTCTCAGGATCAGGTCTGAGAGACTGGAGTCTGAGTGTTTTTTTGGTGAGCCCCACAGGTAGCTGGGTATTGTTGTCTTTAATAGATTCTGGTCTGCAGTTTGTGGGGGTACTGGAGATAGTTGGCAGGTTTTGTGTTTTGAGCTGTAGGAAGTTGGCTTCAGTCCTGGTGATGAGGCTAGGTGCTTGTTTGAATGTACACACCACTTTTCAGAGCTGGGCCTATGAACTGCACTTCATTTGCCTCCTAGGTAGTAGGTACAGAAACTCATGGACTCCATATACACAGTAGATGTTGGCACACTGCGACCGGCTAGACATCTGACACCCCAGGTACTTTTACCTGCACTGCTACATCCCCCTTTCCCCCCTACCCCCAACACCAGCCTGTCCCTTCCCCATTGATCCCTCCATTTCCATTTTCACTGACTGGCTTTCTTGCCTGCGGGGTGAGCCGGGCCAGCCTCTGGCTTCTTTACTATTCCTTGCATTTGGCACAAACTGCAGGTACTTCCTCAGCCTGACAAAGGGGTTTTCAACCCTAAAGCTTCCAAAGATACATTTTTGCCTGTCAGCAGCTTGAGGTGAAGGGCCCCGGATGACAGACTTCCCCAATGAGACACACACAGCTGGCAGGCTTTGTGGTCTGGCAGGGCCCCGCACCCAGGGCCGCACTCGATTTCACCCCCCTCAAGACAGACGCAGTTGCCCAAGTACCCACCTACATCACGAGTTTTGCCTGTCAGCAGCTTGAGGTGCAGTTCCCCCCAAACCCCTGCACCGATCTTCTTGAAACTTGGCATGCTTTGTGGCCTCACCAGGGGCTACTATCCCTGCAGTTTTTACCCCCCCTCCCCATGGTGTAACACATACATGTGACATGAGTTTTGCTTTCAAGAATTTAGGGTGCAGTTCCCCCCAAACCCCTGCACATATCTTCTTCAAACTTTGGAGGCTTCATTCTCTCAACAGAGGGTACCATCCCTGCAAGTTGCACCCAAATCAGAGATAAAACAAGAAAGTTATAGATATTTCATTGATCCCCCATTATAGCCTATAGCCAGATCTCTGAAGCAGCTCTGAAGCTTCGGAGCTGCTTTGGTCAGATCAAAGTGGCAAACTGATCCAGAGCTCAGGATCAGATCACTGCCATCCAAAGTGGCAGGACCCAAAGCTGGATAGAATACCTGCTGACTCGCACCGGCCTACCAACTAGATCATTCCAGCCAAGGCTTTGTCAAGCCAGACATTAAAAACCTCCAAGGATGGAGATTACACCACCGCTCTAGATAACCTGTTCCAGTGTTTCACCACCCTCCTAGTGAGAAAGTTTTTTCCTAATATCCAACCTAAATTTCCCTTGCTGCTACATGAGACCATTGCTCCATGTTGTGTCATCTGCCACTACTGACAGTCCAGCTCCATCCTCTTTCGAACCTCCCTTCAGGTACTTAAAGGCTGCTATCAAATCTCCCGTCAGTCTTCTCTTCTGCTCACTAAATACATTCAGTTCCCTCAGCCTCTCCTCACAAGCCATGCGCCCCACCACCGAACCATTTTTGTCATCTTCTGTTGCTCATTTTCCAACTTGTCCACATCCTTTCTATAGCGGGAGTTATCAATTCACTATGAATGTCCTAAAAACGTTACTTGCTTGATATTATCCTGCCTGATTGAAGGAGTTCAATCAAAGCAGACTGTTCATAGGAAACCAACAAGAAATGAAACAATGACAAGGAGGCATGCAGGTAAGTTATTTCAAGAGAAAGACCATCTGTGAGAAAACAAGGGGGAAGCTCTTAAGCTGAGAATGCCCACTTGTCTGGACCCAACTAAGCTTGGATGGTATATTTTTCCTAGGATCAAACCTGGAGTCAAACCCTTAAAAATCCTGGCCCACAGAGGAGATGGGACAAGCCAGAAGGTAGTAGTGGGAGACTAATTAGGCAGCAGCAGAGTGTCACTGACAAAGACACAGAGGATGATATGAGTCCTGTCTGACTCAAGCCAGAAGCAAGGGGCTTCCAAAACTGGCAAGGAAAAAAACCGAAGTATTTTTTAAATGAGTTTAGAGTCACTTGGGTAAGCCACCAACCACAGGATCCTGGAGGAAAAGGGTTTATGCAAGTGCCAAAGGGTTTACAAGTACACTTGTGTCAGTTGTGTTAACATAGTTAGGAAAGATGCAGACTTGCCATTCATCGATTCATTCCACAGCTTCTTGAAAACTTGGACCCATATTTGAGAAAGGTGTAGGAAGCCAAGCCAAGCCTTGTAGGGTAAACTCAAAGCTCACTGAAGAGGTGACATGCCGTTTTAACATGCCAATTTCCCTGTAACAGTGACAACCAAAATCAAAATTGTCTGTGCAACCTTAGTTCAAACCCCATAGGCAGATGCATTATCATGCTATGCTTACTTAATATGATTAACCACTATTTTACCACAAGATCTCTGCTTCGTTCAGTACATAGACTAGATTATCTTCACATAATGAGCAATTATTCTATATTTTGTTTTCCTGTCTTTACTCATTGTGCGGTCCCATGACTTATTTACTGCACACTAGTCAAACTCCATAGACAGAAATATGAATTTTCCACATGGGCATTTCTATGGTGCTTATCGCCATAGTATCTGAGTGCTTCATGACTACTAATTAAACAGCACAATAGGTCTATGAGGGGAGAGGATGGGATATTTTTTCCTATTTTATACATGAAGCACAAAGAAGTTAAAAACAAAAGTATTACTAATTTTCAGTGCCCATTTTCATACATCTGAGACCCAAATTCACAACTTTTGACATTAAGAAATAGTTTGAATATGCACAATTCAACTCCCACTTATATCAGTTGCAGTTGGGAGTGCTCAGGACTTTTGCATATCTGACTTGAGAATCTCAAATAAACTGCCCAGAAAAAAAACCAAAACAAACACATTCTGACCCTCTCTCAAAAGTCTGGTTCATGCAACTTGATCAGCATCACATTGGAACTCTTAAGAGCACACGGGGGGACAGAGTAGTGTTCAATGATCATTCAGGATCGGATCCAAAAAGGTATGTAGGCATCTAAATTCCCAGTAAAACTTGCATTGCCTTCAATAGGAATTTTGTTGTCTAATTAAGAGTTAGGTACACAGATGTCTTTTTTTTTATTTACTCCTCCAAGTTTTAGGTGCTTGCAAGATATTTGTTTTATCCTGTGACTGATTTTAACTGGCTGTGCACAACCAGAGTTTCATAGTGCCACACACAGATCCTCTGTCTGGGAAGTTCAAGAATTAATATCATGTTTTCAGTACTATACCATATCCCCACACACAGTTTGGGTGTTCAGAACGGTCATTGCTGAGAAAAGGTCTCTTCATCACACCCACTGTGGTCTAAGTTATAGGGCCAAGAACTCACCCTTGAATAGGTATATATTGCAGATTTTCAAAGACTTAAATTGTCCAGATTCGGGCAGATGTTTACGTGGATGGCAAAAATGTACATTCTACATTTGAAAGCCCCTCTCCCAAAGTACAAAGGATTTTCAAAGGTCACCAAAAGTTTTAGTATGGACACAACACTGTATTTCCCCTTAACCGCACGCAAATATAGCCAACCAATTTTGTTTGAAGTGTGCCAAAAAGATTTTCCATATAAGGGATCAGACTCCCGGTCAATCTGAACACAAACAGTTAACGTTTGATAAAAAAGTTGTGAGCAACTGAAAACAGAACACTATAATAGGAGGCACCAGATATTTTAATAGGTTTCCCTACTAGTGTCATCTATAATACAGAAGGGAAGAACAAATTAGCCATAGTCTGGAGACCTCAAAGAATTTGTCACTTTGTTGAAAATCAGATTTCTCTTACTAACAAGTACAGGATTTTTACATGACATATTGAGTAGTTTATTTCTTTGAGATGCTGGTCTGTATCTCAGAGGTATCATAAGTACAGAACCATGTAATGTGGCTGTTACTATAGCAACAACTCATTTTCTAAGGAAAATCAGAATGGATAAGTCAAGTAAAACCCCAAATAATTTCCTGTGACATAGGTGGATAAGTTATTGAAAGCAGCACCCTTAACCAGTCCCATTTCTATTGTTTTCTTTTTCTTAGCTACATGTGTTCCACATATGAACTGGCAATACCAATTTTCCTATTTAGATTCATTAAATTAATACATCCTAGGTATGTAACAGAGACATCTTTCCTGTTATAGTGCATGCACAGCAGGAAAGGACTGGATCATTTCTGCTAAAAGAAATGGCCTCTCCATATACAAGTCCAGTTTCCTAAGAAACAGGGAGTGGGAAAACAGCAGGGTACTGTGAGTGCATAACATTTTGACTCCCACGCTGAGCAATGTAGTAGTATATTCAAAGAAAGGCACTGTGCCACCCACTAAGCATTTTTTACAATTAAAATATTTTTCTATGGACCAACATTCTCTAAATAAAATGTGATTTCAATATTTCTTCTATCAACTCACTTTAGCATTGGTACTCCTCCTGCATCATCCATCTTCTCCCCTGATCTATTTTGGTAGCCATCTTCTGATATGACTTGTTTAAAGTCCTGATTTTTTTTCTGCAGTTTTCACACCCTACAGGCTTCTTGATGTTGACACACAGACATGTACACACACACACACACACACACACACACACACACACACACGAGAATAGAGAAATTAACCTTGTTAAACTGATCCCTACAATTCAAATCCAAAGCAAATCCAATAACCTTACCCCACACTATTCCTCCAGCCCATGAGGCATCATATTTAACCCACATTAAACCCATTTCCTTGCTTGAGAAGAAGAAAGATCTGCTCTATCATGACAACCTTTTCTAAATGCCCCTAAGTCTTCTTCAATGTCACCTTCCTTCTAAAGCAGGGGTTCCCAAACTTCAGTATGCATATGCCTGGGGGTATGCAACACATCTCTGGGGATACATAGGAGAAATTGTATAATGGCAGATTTAATTTTCATCATAATAATAATTGCTGGTAGGGTTATGCAGGCAGCTGGTAAATCTGGAAGGGAGTACCCAATAAGAAAAAGTCTGAGAACCTCTGTTCTGGAGGCACAGACCTTCAACCACTAAAAACAAACCTTGATCAACAACTACCCCATCCATCGCCTCCTCTCTTGCACCAATCACCAAGTCTGCACTCTGGATGACTCACCCAGTTTATATTATACCACCCCAGGCATGAACGGTGTGTACCCCAGCAGCTTGGGGGGCACGGCTGCACTGGTGGTGGCGCGAGCACAGCAGCGGGAGCATGGCAGCAGTAAGTGCAGAGCTCTTGCAGATGCTGCCAGCACTGGCGGGGGGGTGGCAAGAGCTGACCAGGGGTTGGTGACCACCTGCAGGTGCCACTGGCAGTGTCAGTGGTGGACAGGGGTGATCGTGGACCACCTGCAGATGTTGCCAGTGGTGTCAGCAGTGGGGTGGCAAGTGGCGACCACCCACAGGTGCCACTGACAATGTCAGCAGCGCATTTTTGCAGAGTGTGCATCGCCATGCTCAGGGGGTGCACGTGCACCCACGTGCACCCTCAACGCATTGCCCCTGAGCCCGGGGGCTCTCCATTACCCTATCAGTGTTCTTTCTCTAAGGCAACTGAACCTTCAAGAAGGGACCATACAGAATTGTTTCCTACAGGTGAGTTATTATTTAATCAAACAATAGGCTTGAGTAAGAGAGCACCCACCATACTCATGATGAAGAAATGTTGTTTCTAGAACTCTCAACAAGCTTCCTTTTTCATACTGTTATCCCTGCACATGGAATATTTGCACCCCATAAGATATACATTTTAGATAGGATGATATACTACTGGACCCAACAGGATGGATGGTATGTTTCCAAAAACTCTCTGCAGCCTCAACATGAAAGCAATTAGATATACCAGAGAAGGGTCTGACTGTACTCTTTGCTACTAGGGCCATGAATGCACCAGCAATTACTTTGTATGAATATGACAAGAGAAATTTAAATTTGAACTCCACATGCAGCCAATAAATCTTACATTAGCCTTTTATTTAATAAGAATGACACCTCACACAATGCCTGTGAGATCCAGAAAGGAAAAGGTCTAAAATTTTCTATAACTCCCTAATCAAATGCTGTCACTCTATGTGAAATTCAAAGCTCAATATTGCCTTCCTCTTTGAGCTCTTTTCCTCTTATAATGAATGATATTCAACCAATTGGGAAAAAGAAGCAATACCATATGATTTAGTTGACCAATTACAAGTATTTGTCAAATTTAGATTTGGAATACTTGTGACCATTTGATGCAAATAAGTTATTTGAATTAAAGCAACATAGTAAAGAAAAATGCAGACACACACAAAAATTGGTTGAGTAAATTTGAATAACAGATAAGTGGAAGGAAACTGTCATCTGATAGAAAACTTTCCACATGAACAGAAAAAGGGGCTTCAGTAATTCATCAACTAAGCTATTTGCTATGAATTATTCATTCACTTCTACTACTAAGACTTTTGTGTACTTAGTCACGCAACTCTGATAGGGAAACAGACCATCAAACTAGTGTTGGGAGGGTCTTCTTGGCTCTTATATTTTCTAGAAGTAGAAGGGGAGTTAGAAATAATTATATTGCTCCATTTTGATCTATCTCTTTGCTGGTTTACTGAAGGGTACAGTATCTTAGCTTCTCCTTTCAAAGACCAATTTCCTCTGGGAGTTGGGGGGGGGGGGGGGGGTT
>NW_005841903.1:3134917-3143277 GCF_000455745.1 Alligator sinensis
GTTCTTTTCCTCTTGATTAATAGGGAGCTTGGTGCCTGAAGGTCTCCAAGGCTTAGAGGTGGACTAGGAGTCTGTAGATTATGACAGGTTTTTTCAGCACTGTACACAAGATGAAGGGGACTTGTGTATGGTGCTGTACAGTACAGTAAGTCAAGGGAGAGGTGGAGTCAAAAGAGTAACAATTTAGAAAGAGACTAGGTTTTGATAAAAGGCCAAAAAGAAGACAGAGAACTACTTACCGCATAAACAACGAAGAATTAAGACATCAGCACTACGGGTCTGTATCCCAATTCCTGGAGTTGAGATATTACATCAAAATATTAATTTTTAGTTAAAAAAAATGTCAGTTCTTATTGTTGCAAAGAAAAGTTGAAAAAGTGTAACTCAAGAGTAACAAATACAATGTCTTCCCTGGTTAGTGGAGAGCCCACAACAGTCTCTAAGATATATAGACTGCCTTGTACAACTGCACGGGAGTTTAACTCTAACACACACTGTTTTCAGGAGCCATGCAAATGACTCAGCGACAGATTCTGTGCATGTGGTAGGAAGAGAGAATCATTTAGAAGATTGGGCCTGCCACTTACATAAGCAGATGTAACTCAACTGCTAGATCAGAACTGATGGTTTTCCCTAATACAAGTCACTATTATATGGGTCAAGGAAAAAAGGGACTCTTTTGATGGAGAGGAAGGCCTCCTGCCACTCAAAGCTGTGGGCAAGTCAACACAGCATGGAAGCCAGGCCACACAGAGCCCCTATCAACAATTGGTGCTCTACCATCCTCTTAGGGGCAAGCAGAGTGAATTAGAGCTAAGTAATATCTAATTGTGGGAGTAAAGTGACCAGCTTTTCAAAATGGAAAGGAAGGGCAACAGTCACCACTTCTGCTCCCTCCCCACCCTCCCCCATGGCATGGCCAGAACAGAGCCTGTAAGGGACCATGGCAGGGCAGCAGCAGGGGCAGCAGCATGGAGTTATGCCCCCCAGCGCAGCTGGCATGTGGATCCCAGGGAAGGGCAGCAGGGTGGGGAGCCCCACGCCTGCAGCAGGCAGCCTTCATCCACCCCCACCCATGTACATATCTGGGGGGTACATGCCTGCCTATGTCCCCCTCCTTGGGAGTGCGCATAGGAACAGGGCTGCCCCCCCCACCCCATATGAGCCACCTGTAGCTCTGTCCCACTCCCTGAACCAGACCTGCTGCACTGTCCTGGCTGGGCAGCACCCCCAGCCCCTGCTCCGCTCACTCCCTCATCATGGGGGCCTCAATCTGCTCTCCCATAGACTTACCTGCAAGCAGCTGGGGGAGCTGCTCTCCACTGCTGCCTGGGGCTATATTCCTGGTCATGTGCATGTGTGCATGCGCACACAGGCACGTGGTACAGCCCCTTGCAGGCTGGAACTCTTGTCAGTCTGCAAAGGGAACCTGCTGTTTCATGCATTTTTCTACAATGAACAGAAAACCCGGCTCCCTGCACAATACTGGAAAACCAGGACATTTGCTGTCCCAGAGTCATGCAACCCAGAACTGGGACTTGATGTTCCCATTTTGGGACTGCTCCACCCAATTAGGGAGGGGTGGTCACCCTGTCTGGGAGAGCTGTTGAAGGAGCTGTGGCGGAAGTATTCATATGATTTACCTCTGTTTCTGTATGTCCTTTAACCTATGAGCAGTGTTCATTAAGAGTAGCATTCTGCTAGATCCTGGTGAGAATCCCTTATTTCCATCTATACATTGGCTCATCAACTTAGATCTTTCAACAAATATGGATTGGGTTGGCAAAAATAATTGAAATTGGGAGAGTGGTGTTTCATAACGAAATGTTGCATACTTTGTAATAGGCCCCCTGCCCCATTACTAAGGGAGAGAGGGAGCCCAGGTTCAGCTGGCCGACCCCAGGTGCAGCTGACAACTCACAGGCCAGGGGTGGAAGTAGCAGATCAGGTGACTTAGGGAGAGGCTTATAAAAGCAGGGCCCAACCCAGAAGGGGAAGTCTAGCCCTAGGAGCTCCAGGGAAGAGTTAATTTGGGCTGCTCACAAAGGAAGGACTCTGTACTAAAGGGGAGCTAGAAGGAACCCTGAACCCTAAGCAACAATGGATCTGTGCCTCAAGCCTTTGTGGTAGTGCTACCACAGGGTGAAATTAACCCCGGGAGGGGAGCCTTTTGTTTTGGGAGTGGATGCTTATGTTTAAACTGGAGGATTAGGTGTGGCAGAAAGGGGAGGACTGGAGGCCACTGGAGTGCCACAAAGGCACCCAACACAGAGCACTTCCAGGGCCTGAAACTCAAGCACTTCAGAAGAAGGACTGCTGCTGGTTGGAGGACTGAGTACCTGGCAGCAAAGGCTGGGTGGGGTGCAAGCCCAGAGCCTGTAAGGGGTAAAGCCAGGGAGGACTCAGGGGCCCAGAACACACAAGGGGCAAGCTGAGGCCTGGGATCCTGTGGTTCTGATACAGTGGACCTTGGACAGAAAAACTCAGCTAGGTTAAAATAGGCCCTGGCTGTTGGGGGTGGGTTGAGGGAGCTCAGCTCAGACAAGGACCTACCCCAAAACCTACTTTGCCTCCTAGGGCCCATTTCCCTATGAAATTGTAACATCAAGGCATGGCAGGAAGGATAATAGAGTGGGTGTACCTTGAAAGGCCACAGGAGGTAGGGTCCAGGTGGCAGCCAGGAGAGGAGACCTTGCCACTCCAACATCTGACACATCATAAGCTTCCACAAGGGCTGTGCTGGGGCTCAAAAATAAAGTACAACTAACACTCAAAAAATGATAATATGAAAGCCATGCACAGCTGATATAAGCATAGAACTGGAAGCCAGAAGATGGCCTATCTACATTACTTCTGAGCAGCTCCCAGTCAGCTTCAAGGAGAAAGGTGTTTTGTTTAATCATGAACTCCTTCAGACAAGGCATCTCCCCTACAACAGGCTTCTTCAACACTACTTGTAAGCCTTTGTAGACAAATCAAATAGCTGCTGTATCAGACCTCTATTTCTGTCAAGAAACCAACAATTCATCCATGAAAAAAGAACTGGAAGCTAAACCTCCTTCATAATCTAATCCTAACTGACCTGTGCCCCTTTAAACCAAGCCTCATAACTTTTTCAGGAGAAGCCAGATGGAGCTAAATGAACCAGAAGTATCTCATTAACCTTGCCCTAGCCAGTGTGGGATTTTTATACCACACTACTACTAGAATATGTTAGTGCCTATCTAGATGACCTAGGGAGAAATTACCTTAAACATTGTGTATAACATATACTTTCCATGAAATGTTTAGCCAGCTTTTTTAAGCATTGGATCCTGGAGATATAAAAAGTCAGCACTGATGTAAACTTAATGTGATGGTAAACATTAAGGGAAAGAAAGAAGGAAAAAAGGAAGGAAGACAGAAAGAGAGAAAGGGAGAAAGAGAGAAAGAAAATCTAGGTATAACGATAGTTCCAGGGACTAATAACTAGGAAAAGCCACCATAACAATTGATCGTGTTTGGTTTACTTCTGAGCAAACCAAAAGAACCAAAAACTGAATGAGCCTGGATTTAACCAGCTAGTAGTTATGTCTGAAGTACTTTAGTGGGTTAGTTTAGGAAATATGGTTATTATCAGTCCCAGCTTTGATAGTATGTCTCATCATGCTGAAGTTTCCCTTCTACTTGGCATTACATTGTGTTACAGTATAATACTCAGCTAATAAATATGTATGCAGAATTTTTATTGCTTAATAGTTGTAAGGTTAATAGTCATGGTGAATGCCTATATTTAATATGTCAATGAGGCTGTGAAATGCCAAGCTGAATAGCTTTAATGCACATTAGTTCTACTTGTGAATCTACAAATAAGAATTTTGTCAGAAATGTATTCAAACCAAGATCAGTATTGATTTTGGTCCTGGGAAAAAGCACTGGACTGTGATGGTTTAAAATGATAAATGTCTGGAGAATTATTTACCAGTATTGATGAAACGTGGTAGATGTAAGTCTGGCATCATCACACTGATCCTGAACATTAAGAGCAAATATAACACCCTAAGTATCTCTGGCTAATCTCTTCTTTGATATCTATATCCTAATGAACAAAGAAACTTGATATTTTTGATACAATAGTGATAATTAATAGGGGGAACAGTGTGCTTGAATTAGGTGAGCATGCAGTAGGATGGCAGACTAGCACTCATTTATATATCTTCACTTGTTTTGCCACCTGTTCTTCCACCTGCAGCCAGTTCTCTCTAGAGTCTTAGTTGTTTACAGTTCATGCATTCTTTTCCTCAGAAGCAATCTTGTCTCCTTTGCACGTTCTGATGTTATGGTACTTTGAATATTGCACATAAAGTTATCTTTGAATCATTTTATGTAATGTCAACTTAGACAAGCAGTGTTGTGGGGAGGAATGAACCTAGAAACTGGGAATTCAACCAAGGTGGACTGATATAAGACAAATGTATTTAAATCTCAGATTTTAATCATGATTTATCTCAACAAGAAGGAAATTGTCATTAAAATAAATGATTTTTAATCTTGTTTTGTTTTTTGGTCATCAGGTTTGATTTCCTAAGTACTCATTCTTAGTGGGTCATTTAACCATTAAAATATGTTGGTTTGCAACCAAATAGAGCCTTTACACTAAGCTGGTTTTGCTTTTTGTTAACCAGAGGACATGCTATGTTTATACCCATTCTCTGAGCAATGTGAACCATACAGCTCTTATTTATTAGATGATGATTTTTTACTCAGAATTTGAGTGAATTTGGATGGAAACTGGAATGCAATTAGAATTACTGTTTCTTTTAAACTTCTTTAAATGTATATATTCAGCACATTTTAAGGGTTTTTTTTAACTATTAAAAACAATTTTATCCAAACACATTTTAGACTTCAATCTACCTGGCTTATTAAGGGCCTACAATACTTAGTGCTGACAGTTAATTGGTAGCACTCTTAAGCTCCTGGCAGACATTCAGCTACAGGTGCCATGGGATTTGATGAACAATCCCAGCAATCATTCTTCCTCCCATGCATGAGTCATGCAGAGGAATCAGATTCCCATTGTGCCATATTGCCAGCATAGGAGGAGCCTGGGATCATGATTCCAGGCTCCCCTCACACCAACAATTAGGAAGCCAGTCAGCTGATCCCTATGCCCAGCCTAGGGAGCGTGTCAAACCTATGGCTCTGATGTGCCCTGGCAGCTGGGAGTGCAGATCAGCTGTTGCTCCCAGCCCTGGGGGGCACATCAGAGCCCTTGACTCCACTGTGCCCCAGTATCTGGGAGCACAGCTGATTTGGGTTTCCCAGCCTCCAGGGCCCAGTGGAGCCCTTGCCTCAGCTGTGCTTCAGAGTCAGGAAGCACAGATTATTCTGAGATTCTAGCCTCCAGGACACAGAAAAGCCCTTGACTCCAGCTGCACCCCAGAGACTGCTACTCCCAGACCAGAGGCACAGCAGAGTCAAGGACTCCAATGCACCCCCAGGGCTGAAAGCAGTGGCTGATCAGGGCTCCGAGCCTTGGAGACATATTGGAGCCCTTGACCTCAATAAGCCCATAAGGCTAGGAGCCAGTCAGCCTGGCCACAAGTTCAATTTAAGGTATTATGTGAACCAGCCACAAAGTTGTTCCATAAATTTTGTGTAGTAACTTTGTGACTTATGTCTTGTTTTATCGCACCATTAATTGCATTAACATGTGGTCACGTTACTTGCTTAACCAGTTAATCACATCTGAAGTGTAACGTCTTCCAAGGACCTTAGATTTATTCAGAAATTGCCTAAAGGCATCACTTCAGTTGTGGGAGAGTTCCCCCCTGAAATTCCCATTTCAATACTTACAAGACTTAAGCTTGAGCTAGGTTTCTGAGCAGGTTGTTAACTGTGGGGAGGCAGCAGGCTTAGGTTGCTTTGAAAATGTTTAACAACCAAAATTTAAGCACCTTGAATGATTGGGCTGTAAGAACACGATACTGGACAATGCCAGAGCTAGAGCTCTGAAAATGCCAGCAGTGCTTAGAGAGCAGATTTAAGGGTGTTTATACATGTGCTCTGGGGGGAAGGGAAGAGAGGCCTCTGGACCCGCTATAATTAAAACGCCTGCAGCATCTCATGTATTCAGTGTCCCATGCTTCAAACTGGCAGCAGGGGCACTTTAAAGTACCCCCGCTGCCATTTTGAAATGTGGGTATACTGAATACACATGACAGTGATGCTGCTGGAGCATTCTAATTAACTGAGTCTTCTCTGATGTGTTCTAATTAGAATGCACCAGAGCAGGTGTCCTGCATATTTACAGGCAGTGCATATATGCCTGTTTAAGCACCTAAATTGCTTTAAAAAGCTGGCCCTTGCTTAATGTAGTATGCAACACTGGGAAATATTTATGGAGCAAAAATTAAATATGTTTTCCTTATATCATTTTTTTAAATAAAATATTATATCATTTGCATGTAATAAAGCTCACTGTTGCAATATTTTAAACATATTTTTAATAAATGACAGTAAATATTGGAATTAACATCAATTATCTTATTCAATTTATTTTAAATGGGTTTATTTTTACTAAAGTAGAATTAATTTACATTAAAAATAAAATTGAAATAAAAATGTGTGACAGATTATTTTAAAATATTGAATTTATTTTTATCCATACTGACTTGACCCAGAGCCTATTGAAAATCATGGGAAAGTGATCATTTACCTCAGCAAGATTTGAACTAAGCCTTAATTTCCATCACTAAAAGAGGGAAAATATTGACAGTGGAAAGTATAATGCACGGAACTAAATTTGAATAACATCTATGGGGAGACGGACAACAGTAATATAAATAAGTGCAGATAAAGATGTAGAAATAGTCCACAGTAAAGACTTTGTAAGTGATCTGAGAAATTTGTCAGTGGAGCAGCTTTCTCAGCCTTATTCTCTTTTTGTCCACATCTAAAACAACTGGATACTGCACTGCTGTGTAGCCAGTGTAAGACAGAGTCTGTTTAAGCAGCAGCCTTTTTTCCCCTAGATTTTCACAATTGTAGACTGTATCAGTTTACAGCTGTAATACTTTTGACAGCCAACGGAGAAATTAAAAGACAGAATAATGTTTTTCCTGTAAACCTTATAATCTATGGCCATTTTTGTTGAGGGATGCACTATGTCACCATGTGGCATGGCAATGGGGACAAGTGCCCCGCGAGAGGGGCAGAATCTGTACTCAGTGGTATCATCCCCTAGGGGACATTAACCTGGGAAGGGCTAGTGATTGGCTCTACTTATCTACAGCCGCTGGAGTTGGAATGACAGAGCAGCACGTGGCACAGCTGCACTGTTTTAAAACTATGTACTCCCTGCGCATAGGCGGATGCACAGGGAGTGATGTAGAAAAGGTATGCCCAGAGTACTAGAGCTCCCGGGGTAGTGGAGCCAAGCGGAGACATCAAGAGAAGTTCTCCAACCCCGGCACACCAGAGGTCTGGTGCAGCAGGGCCAGATGGGAGTAACCAAGGCAGCCCTCTGCCTCCAGCATCTTAGAGATCTTGGTCCACAGAGGCAAACAGAGGCTGCCGGGAGGATGCTTCCCCTTGTGCACGCCTGAGGACCCAGGTAGCAGAGCCAAGCAGGGACGGCAAGGTAAGCCCTCTGCTTCCTGAATGCCCAGGGATCCAGACAGCTAACATGAGCTGGAACAGCAAGGAGAGCACCCTAGCTCTGGTAGGGCAGAGAACGCAGAACACCAGCAGTAGAGGCATGAGCCCATGAAGAGAGCCCGAACAGGTTCTCTCCCTAGACGTTTGCCCCTACTTGGAGCTGTGACCATAGTGGAGCACCTCACACCCAGGCGATGCCATTGAGAGAAGACATGTGAGTGTGAAATCCCAAAAGGCGCCAGATGAGTGCTGCAGGGTGATGCTTCTTTTTTATTTCTTTTTTCCCCTTTCTTTCTTTTGAAGCCAGTCAGATCACCCAAGCCAGCATCCAGCAGCAATCTAAAGAATGGCTGGGGATCAATCTTAATCCAGGTAAGGGACAGATATCCCTTGAGTTATATTTGTTTGCAAGGTACTGTTGAAAGAGGGCTTCAATGACCCATTGGGAGGGTTACTGAAAAATAAATGACTGGGACAGACTTTGTCCACCCCGAGTGACCACTAGAACCATGATTTGTGGAAAGCACTTTTTGGAAATATTTCTGAAGTCTTGGGACTTAAAATCATTTGTACCCAAACTGACTTTGACAGTCTATACAGTTGAAACAACTCAGAGTTAATGCACCCACTTTAAATAACACCTTGGCTGGTGCAAGGATGGGCTATTGGGGAGGCAGAACCCCATGGAGCACACATAAGTGAGCCCTCCTGGGGAAAGA
>NW_005841903.1:3143299-3145130 GCF_000455745.1 Alligator sinensis
AAGAGTACCTCCCATTATTGGAGCCTCCTTTCTTCAAATTCTCTTTACTCCATTGAGTTATGGCAGGCGAGTAAAGGAGGAATTCCCCTTCATAGGATCTACTCCTGAGACCCAGAATAGGATAAGCATGGAACATCACACTTGTACTAGGTAACCTTGATTGTCACAGCACTTTCTACACAGCCCCCAGTATTGGTTACACACTGTCTGAAAAAGACCACAAAATAGGGACACATAAGTTATGCAGAAAACTTAAATGAAGCATGACCCATCCTTTGGTGAAAGTACATTTCTGTAACCTCAGTTCCATGGCTCAACACTTGTGAGGTAAATAGTTTTCAACAATAAAGACAAGGAGGCTTCAAACTTGAGCAGGATGCAGGAAACTTGCAATTAAAATGATTCATCTCTTGAAATGGAATCTGTAGGCTAGTCACAGTATATTTGGACTATGAAATGGAACAAAGGCAGCTTTAGTAGATGTGTCCCTTAAGTAGTTAAGGCAGACCAAGGGGTTGTTTGAGCAATCAGAGATTGTCAATAAACTGATCATTCCTTTTGTCCTGTATGTGCCTCATTGCAGAAAGCATGATTTGCTACAGGCAAACAATTGTGTACTAGTCACTCCTTTGCAGTACTGAAGTGTTCCAAAACAGCCAACGTTAGAGTTCGAACCTGATCCCATTTAAAATCTGTATTTCCTGATACTTGAGTAGTGCTAAGGATAGTCTTGTATATAAATGCATGACTAAATTCAGCTCTGTGGCAAAAAAATATCGGGGATGATCAAAGTAATTTCTTTCCTTCCCCTGTCCTACTAAACAGCAAGGAAATGCACTGTACTTAGAAGCAGATAAGGAGAGAATATTAGCCTAAGAATCACAACCCCAAAATGCCTATATGTATGGGAAAGGAGTGTGTCTTGACCTTGGAATTGTCTAGTGCACTGTTTGTTTATTGAACTCTTTGGGCTGGTGACCCTTACTTAATAGTAGCTAGGGTTTCATAGTAGCTAGGGTCAGGAGAGACCTGAACAGATCATCTAGCCTGACTTGAAGTCAAAAAGCCATGTGCACTTACACTTATGTTTATAACAGAGTAAAAATAATCTCAGTGAAAAGCCTATATAAATTATAGAAATTTACAAAGCACTCTTGATGTTGTAAGGAAATAAGATTCTGCTTTGCATTGTAATCAGATTTCCAGTACTTCACCCAACTGACATTTATAAACCTCCCCCAATAGGTGTTATGATCTAACACTTGAAAAACATTGGTCTCATGCATATGCTGCCCTCAGAAGCAATTTGCTGGCCACCAGATGGTGGGCATACACACTGTTTCTGCATCCACGCTGTGGTGCTCAAACCTGCTGCTTGGAATCCTGCCCTGACTGACAGAATGCCTGTGGCAGAGGACACGGTGAATACTGCTGTGACATTCAGGTCAGGATTTAGGCCATGATTTGCATTGTCATTCCATAACACCTGTAAAGCGGCTGGGTATCCATCTGGTAGAAGATGTGACATAAATACAAGATCATCCTCACTACTCTCATTTTCAAAGAAAAAAAATCACTTGGTTGGAAACATAGTGTCAGGGGAAAGTTAGCAAGCTGCCTCTCACTCCCTAACTCCTAGACAGGCTGCCATGTCTAGTCTGTGGGGTTTAGGAAGGCTTGGCAGTCAGAACACTTATGGTCCATCTGCTCACAGCAATATCCACAATGTACCAGGTTTCTAACTATACCATTTAGCAGTGCTGCATTGTTTATTGTTTAAGGAATAGGTTGTTTTCTTACTACTTAATGATGATTTGTAATCTCACTCTTT
>NW_005841903.1:3145147-3208145 GCF_000455745.1 Alligator sinensis
ACTCTTTCCATTTTTAGCACTGTTTTATGAAAAAGAAGGAGAAAGCACAGTAAATGACTCCTTTAACATAGCCTTTCCTCTTCTCTGTATCATCCGTTTTGGTGCTGTTGTTAGATACTGCCAATTTCCTGAAACTGCAAAGGATCTATATCTAGAATTGAATATGTGAATAATCTCTTTAGGAGGATAAACAAGCATTTCCCCACAGTGTATTTAATTTTCACTTGCTACTAAGTGTTCTCCCCCATGCTGTTTTGCATCTCTGTAAGTCTTCAATTACTCTTCTTGAATCAGTCACATAGTGTACACCCTAACTGTCACACAGATCTGCATCAATTTCACAAAAATACTTCCATGCCTACAGTTTAACTAGTCTGTTTCTATGGTTATGACAGATATATTATTGCTTTCACTTAATTATATACTATGCTTTTGAACACTCTTTGTGATCCAGTCCCAGCATTAGACTCTTGGCACCTGGGTCTGCTGACGTTAACATGAGCTAAAACAATCATTTTTGTAAGGCTGAAAAATAGTGCAGGCTGAAAGAATTAAATGGTGAATGTCAAAAGCCACGATCAGTTGATATCTTGGGGTCGTGGGATCATGAAAATGTACCCATGCTGAATTATCAAAACTCAGGGTATTTTGGGGCCAAGTCCTGTGACATTTTTGTTGAAAATGGACCTGATCTTAAACCCATTCACATCAGTGGAAGGTTTCCATTAATTTTATTGGACTTTGGAGCATAGTCCATGTTCTTTCAAAGTAGCATTTTAGCATCAGATCTTCCCTCAGGCCCATTATCTATCTATTAACAATTTAATCCTGTTAGGTTAGGACGGCAGGGAGACCATGATGGGCAGAAAGGGGTGGGGGGGAACCTTCATTCCAGTTTCCAAAAGCCTTAAGATGAGGATCAATAGCTCCAAATTACCTCCTTTGACTTGGCTATCACCCCATGTACTGCATATCAAGGCTTGATTGTGAAATCCAGTGCTTCTCAATCAGGGTTCTCTTTAAGGGTGCCACAGGGTGCCTCACAATGTTAGCACTGCTAGGTGTGAAAGATTAACCCAGACATTCAAACAGGAATTTATAGCATTAAAAAAATTCTGATATGTTGTGGTGTTCCTCCACTCCTTGCAACAGAGGAATTTCTTTATTATTTTTCTGTAGTAAAAAATGAGTGAAAACTAAGAGATGACATTTTTGAAGGCTTGAGAGCCACTGCTATAATCTAATCATCTACACAAAGACCCAATAGCCATTCCCTGGTATTTCCTGATATATTGATCATAATGCAGATTCAGGACCAATTAATCTTACCTGTAACTTCAGTGGAATTAGTTACATCCAGAGCCCTATTTACATAAAAACTGTAATACTGTACAGTTTAGCAACAAATTCTACAAAGATACCTTCTACTAAAGAAAAGATATTTAGCCTACAATGCAACAACTATTTCATAGTGTACAGAAGCAGCCACCATTTCTCAAGGGTCTGGACAATAACAGAATGTGGGCTTGATTCTTACCTGACACTGATGCACCCTTAACTTGAGTAGAATTGGTTTTGATGTCCTGTGCTTGGCTAGGTCAGAATATGATCCTTCTTCCATTAGCATTAATACCTAAATTATCATGTATCCTAATAACCATGCAACACAAGAAGATCTCTCATATAAAAAATAAAAACCCTCAAAAACTCAAACCCTTCCTTTAGCTACTTTACTCCCCAACATTCAGACAGCAGTTGATAGATTGTACATTTACTTTTCATAGGTTCATTGATGAGAACCTAAATAGACAAAAGAGTTTGGGGCCATTACAATGAGGGTTATATGTCATGGTTTGCCCAGGACAGTCACAAAGTTCGAAGGACAGTTCTGGCCAGTCTGTGAAAATTAAAACAAGCATCCTGGAATTGCAGAGGCATGGGGTGCAATCTGTGGGGGAGGCAGAGTGGCATGGTGCACCAGGCATCTTCACCTCCGCACCGGACTGTGCCAGCATCTCTTCCCTCCAGCCTCTGCCACTGCCTGCAGCAATGCCACTGACTTGGTGGGGTGGAGGGACAGTATCCCAGATGTCCTGGATTTCCATATGGTTGTCTCTAGTGGGTTATGGAATAGAGAAAATCCCACACAATTTACTGATTCGTTTTGATGCACTGGCTGGGGGAGTAGTTAGCTGATTGCACGATTTCACAATGATTACACACTTAATTCATACAACACAATTTTATTTTAAAACTCTTTGCTATGTATATAACACTGCTTAGCTTTAAGAAACACCACAAACATTAAAAAACATAATAATTAAACAATGCTCCTAATGCACTTCCTTCCCAAACAATGCTATAAGAATTAGTGTTACAAAAACAACTACAATTACAACTAAAAGTTAAATTTGAATCAATACTGTTATTTTTCATAATATACTTACAATCCTAGAATTCCGAGAAGCCAAATACCAAAATATGGTTTCATTCCTCAGTAGTACAATTTAATGGGTTGGCCTCAGTAGTACGGTTCAATGGGCTCGCCTCAGTAGTACAGTTCAATAGGCTGGCCTCAGCAATACGATTCAATGAGCTGGGCTCAGCAGTGATAGGACTAAGTCCCCTTCCTTCAGTCCCTTTCGGGCGCTCCACGGCTTCAGCGTGAACTAAGAGATTCGTGTTCACGGAGAGGTTGGGTCAGGTGATCAATCTGGTCCGGGCTACACTTGTGATTCTTCCTTCGTTGTTCTGCAAGTGAAGTCACCTCCAAATTGGGACAGTAAGTTACAGGTTTTTATTGAGTGAGCTGCTGTCAGTGGGCTCCTCCTACTCAATTTGTCACTACTCCCAAATTTGGGCTCCGATCTTACTCAACAGATTCTTTTGAAATTACCTTTGTTGAGCATTTTAAATTACTCTTGGAGAGACTTCTTCCATATCACTGTAAATACCCTTTTTTTTTACCAGTCTGGTTAAAAGGCCCTAGGCTTTGATGTCTCGGAACTCAGGATATTTGCTTTCTTTGTAAAAGACTTCTAAAGATACAATTTAAATTAAGGCTTTAAGTGAAGTCAGGACATTTTTCACGTAGCCCCAAAACAATGAGCTAGATAAGGAGATAAATCCTATCTTCTTCCTGAAACTGGCTAATGGGCAACCTTTACAAACATTCAAACTATTTCATTCAATATGACAATGGTCACCCTAATTATAACTATTTGGATGTCAGATAGGGCAAAGGGAGAACTAAGTGTACTCTCTGTAAAAGTAAAACATAACTGGTGCGCAGCATCTTAAAAACCATATATTAAATAACAATAAATAGCACCTGGCATTTACCTTTCAACCCAAGCACAGTAGCCAGGCAGATAAAGCAAGATAATTCTTGGGTGAAACACAGTGGCTGCTTAGCAGTACACACAATGGGCCAGGAAATGAAAAAGAACCATATTCAACTGGAAGGGCAAAGAGAATTTAGGAAGACAGAATCTAATTACTTAAATTGGAATCCGGTTGGGACACTGGAGATATAACCCCTACTGTAAAGTCCAGTAAGAAGTAAAACATCAAGTACAGAAAGAGATTACGAAGATTATACACTGGAGTTCTAAGAGTGTAAAAAGAGAAGTCACTGTAGAGGAAGAAAGGAAGACTGCACAAGAGGTTAAGTTAAATGACAAGAAATTTTCAAATGAATTAAGGAGGAGAGGTCAGTGAAGGAGACAGTATGGCAGTTCTCTAAGAGGTGGGAACAATAATTTATTCAAGAGAGGGGGAGAAAGGCTATAACTCAAAGTGTGATGGAGCCAAGAATCCAAGTGTAAAGTTCAAAAATGACACATTCTGTCAAAGAAGCTTGAAAGAAATATATTATGCTAGGTCAAAACATAAAAATATAGGAAACGACTTACAAAAATCCATCAGATCGTAATTGTTTATAACTGAAACTTCAGTTTCTAGCAAGGGAACATGAAGCTGGAGAGGGCAGAGATGAGGTAGTAAATACATTTTCTAATGGCAGGAAAATAACAATATCCAAAATATGCTGTGAACAAACTGAAATGTTTAGGTCTGTTTGGACAACCGAATACTACAAGAAGCACCTTTCACAGAAAATGGGAACAACTACATTTGGTTAGTGCAAAATAACTACTCCCAGCTCTATGGCATAAAAAGTAATACCTTCAATCAGTGTGAACCATTATCTCACAGTGTAGTGAAACAAGTCTCTGTCTGTCTGTCTCTAGAATCTTTACACTTTATTGTGTCAACAACACACATATAAACTCACATGCAAAACACAGAAAATCTCAGGTTGTATAAGTGGTTTGAGAAACTAGCCTCATTGCAATCAAGGCATCTATCTGAAATAAACACACAAAGGTCTTATTTTTGCAAACACAATCACGTGTAGGGTTTTATCCATGAACATATTCCAACATGTAAATTTATTCACCTGCCTATTGTTTGCAACACCTAAGAAGGAATAAAACTAATAGGCTTGATACAATATGGTTCCTATGTGTACCCTACATAGGTAATGCCAGACATTGTGCAGTTGAAGATCTGACTTAAGGATGTGAATGTTTAAACGATAAGTATATTTATACCAGTAATGCATTACCAGTTAACGTTTAGCACAGAGCACAGTACAGACAGGAAGGCAGGTGGTGCGGTGCCTCAGGAACAGGAAGGCAACAGGGAAGGCAAGAGGGACGGAGAGAAGTAGGAGTGAGGAGGAGAGGATGGCAGGGGTTGGGAAGGGCTCGGGGAGACTAGTATCCATAGCCTATGAGGTTAAAGAGGAAAACAGCCTAATGATTCATCAATTAAGCAATTAGCTGCTCATTCACAGGTGCCAGGAAGCCAGCTGTCAGGGGGATAACAGGCTACTTAAAGTTTAAACCCATCCGCAACCCATGTTGCCTGCTTCCTCCCTCCCAGCAAACTGGCAGCTACACCAGCTGGAAAAGCCCCTCGCCCGCTGCTGCTGACCATGGCTTCACATGGGCTGTGTTGTCTGGTGGTGCTTGCAGCTGCCTCCTCCTCATTTTCAAAGTCCCTGGGGAGCAGATCCCAGCAGCAGCTGTGTCCAAGTGGGTCTGTGTGCAGCCGGGGCTCCCCATGCTGCTCCAGGCAGGCAGCTGCATCCCCTCCCCTGTGGTGGGGCGGGGTGGATTGGGGTGGGCTGGGGCAGGTGCCAGCCCAGGGCTCTGAACCCCCTGGTTGGGACTCAGTTTGTGTTATTGGTTAAAAGGTTAAACCAGTATAATTAGAGGAGATTAAATGGATATTTTTAAACAATATTTACATACCTAATCTGAATGGGACAATTGAGTATAATGTACAGCATTAAAGCACCAAGGCCACTGGGGTCTGATCCATAGCCTATTGAAGTTAGTAGCAAGACTTTAATTGGCTGCATGGGTTTTAGATCAAAATCTGTCTAAGCAATCTCAGAGACTCAAGTATAAAAGCACCCTCCTTCTCCCTGGCATATCCTAATATTATTTAAATGAATGGAGGAAAATAAATGGATTTCCAGATCTGCCTAGAACTACAAAGTAATTCTAATAGAGGCTCTTGCACACAAACCAATTTCTGAAATGAGTTCTGAGGTTCTGTCCATTGAGGAACTCTTCATAGGCCCTAGCAAGGGTGGTCAACCTCTCTTTATAACAAAGACATTCAGAAGCAAGAGAACTTCTCACCCTCCAGATAGGTGGAGATTCAATGCTCAATAAGCCACTATTGTTGGGCATATTTAGATACACAAAACAGCCCCCATAAAAGATCCTCTCAATTTTCCTACTTAGTAGGTGACCATTTTTTCATAGGATGTAGTAAATAAGGATTTACAAAAATACATGGAGCACTGTTCAGCTAATTTTAGCCTTGCATTGCAGTGGCTAAGGAAAATTCTAATCAATATAGGTAGTATTCAGTTTGTTAAACATAAGGTACATTTCATACAAAGCTGAACATTTCCCTCCTTGTCATACAGAATTATCTTAATTATTGTTTCAAGGAACAGCTTTACACAGAATCATCTAGTAGTCCAAAATGCTGCTCAGAAGCTTATCACTGGAATAATTTATGATTTTTTCTTCCTAACATCTTGGGCTTGTTTGATATGCTTGCCATTTCTCGCTGACAGGGAGGTCGATTAAATCACATTTATATTGTAAACGTATGCATTGCTTTTTACCCTAGGCAGTGGATGAAGAGATACAGAGCCCCATGGGAAAAGCAAGCCAATCCACTTTCATATTGAAAATTTCTGCTGTTCGGAAGAAATGAATGGTTGCCAGGGAGAGCTGGGAATTACTCGAGGATGCAAAATGTTATTTTAGAATCCTTTTGAGAGAGGTTTTTCTCTCTCTCACCTCACGATTTTCACATCTTCTGCTAATGCAGCTCCCATCAGTTTCTATGAAAACACTGAAGGAATGCACTTCACCAACATTCTTCAGAGGATCTGTATAAATCAGGCTTTTACTCGGCCTGCATAAAGAAGGCCATTTCTTTACATTAAAAGGGAGAGAGAAGAAGGGATTTGTAACATTTTCCAAAGAATTATGTCTTGCAAGTAACATTCAAGATGGGGAAGGTCACCACATGTGTTTGAACTAAAAGAAAGTGTTAAAGATGGAAAGGGTAAAGGTCATTGCCCAGGGCCATGAAAAAAAGAGGCAGCAATATCATTAACCTAACAGAACTAATTAGGAAACATTCAGCTTTTATAAATTATGCAAGGCACTCAATTTATACTTTTTCAGATTCCAATCATAACATAGATAATTAGGGAACATTTACAGCAACAGTGTAACCTAATAAACCAACTCTTTTATTAGCATAAAACCTTCCCATTAATATCCCCCACATATCTGCAGAAGTGGAAAACTGACTTATTATTACCTGGATAAGCTATATGGAAGTTCATCTCTGACCTAGGGCCAACAGACCTTACTAATATCCTCCCCGCCCCCCGCCCTTAATGTATTAGTGAACAGTCAAACAACTATGTAAATAATGGAGACTACATAATAAAACAAGCTTCCTAAAGGATTTTAATTATGTCAGCAATTTAGTCAGACAGATTTGTTCTTTGATACACTCACCAAACTTTCATACAAACTCAGACACTAATCCTTCATTCCCATGAGTTCAATGTAGGATTGAAAACTTAGCCATTTTATTATGATCTATTATGGATGTATGATCTATTTTACATATACTCATAATTTAGTGGGGTAAGATATCTAGTAGAGTAAGGTATCTTTATAATAAAAATAAATGTCCAAGTTTCATATCTACCACAGCTTGGAGGGAGCTGGGTTCAAATCAAACATCAACACTTGATCCAAATTTAATTAAAAGCTCACAATTCAGAAAAATTTGACCAGCTCTGTTATTTAAAGATGCTTGGTTTGGTATACATTGTGGCAGGGCACCTTTGGTGCCTGCCACTAGACCAGACCCAAGAAGCAGGGCTGCCAGTTGTAACTGGGAACTGGTCCCAGAACACCCAGGAGGTGCAGAGTAGGAACTATGGGGAAGGAGGAGGTTCCTGGTCCTGAGGCACGACCTGAAACTACACCCTGATGGGGTTGGATGATGTGGTGGGGCTGCCTGTGGCAGGGCAGTCTCCATGAAATGCCACTGCCATTGCCTCCCTAGTGAAAGGCAAGTATGGGGAGCCAGCAAGCCCCAGCCCCCACTGCATTGTGGTGACCCTGTGGAGGGGAAAGGCTAGGGGAACAGGCCCCAACAGAAAAGCACAGGGCCCAGGCCCACTGAGTGGGGCCTGAGGCAGGGCCACAGTCCACCTAGGGGGACCAGAAGTCCAAAGGTGTGAGTCCCAGAAGCCCCAATGAGGGGGAAGAGTGGCTGCCAGAGGCCACACAGAGTAGGGTCCATGGGGGCCTGAAAGACTGCACATTGGCTGGCCGGAGTTGAGGCCCCAGTGAGGGGACAGAGTTGAGGTCCCAGAAAGGGGGCATGTGGTTCAGGTACATCTAAGGACCCCTGGGGACAAGTTTGGGCCAGGGCCAAGTGCAGCCCATCAATGGGGCCAGGGAATTTGGAAGTAATTTTTGGATGCCATCTGTGAGGCACAAGACATGGGAAAGGGGAGGTTAGAGGGATAAATTCCATCATATTGGACTTTTTCTAGAAGATAAAGAAAATAAATCAAAAAATTACAATATATATCATTTTCCATCCAGTAATCTGCAAAGCTAAAGACGTGAAGAAGAAAATCACTTCTTTCTCTGAAACTTCTTGAGGATTTTGCTCTATGTAGAATCCTGAAATGCTTATTTAAAAACCATTCATAAAAAAAACTGCACAGTGCTATTGAAACAACAGCTAAATTCACAAAATGATGTTGAATTCTCATAATTCTCTAAACTGACAAAACTGTACACAGCAAAAAGCAATTTGATCTGGAGTCTACTATCTTAACAACTCATGTCAATAAAAAGAATGTCAATAGGACCTGCACATGGTATAAGGCTGTGTAAACAGTAATACAGTAAGAATACAGATGTCAGTTTTGCTCTGTCAAAGTAGAAAAATAAAGGAAGATTATTTTGCTATGAACATATTGCAAAATGGAAACCAAATTCTTTGTTCATTTCTATAGTGATTGATTTCCGTGTCAAATCAGAAAAAGCTGAGATCTACTTGAATAAGAATTCTTCAATAGCTTCTTTCTAAGCAGAAGATCATCTTATGGATTGTGTCTTCAAAATTCAAGCCTCTTTCTGCTTGGCTCTCTCAGTGTTCTTTTTTTAAGCCACCAATAAGCAGGGCCAGATTAACACAGGGAAACTAGGCACATGACCAGGGCCCTGAGCTGCGGGAGGCCCCGGTCCTTCCCTCTGCAGCGGCAGCATGAATGGCCCCATCTGCCTCCCTTCCCTTCATTTCCCCTCCCTTCCATTGGCCTCATCACCACTGCAGCTGCTTCCTAGCGGTGGCTGAGAGCCCCGCTCCGCATGGGCAGCAGTGCTGGCATGAGGGGTGTGTCAACCAGCCTGAGGCCCATGAGTTTGCCTAGGGCACACTAAAAGGTTAATCCAACCCTGCCAATAAGAACTCCATTAGCTAGAGACTGAGAATGACTTTATTAAAGCAGAAAAGAGTTTCCTTATGAAACAGGATGTCAAACTCATTCTGAGCTCTGGGCTAGGTCTAGACTGCAGGGCTCCTCCTGGGCTGGATCCTGGGAAGTCAGTGGTGGCGGGTCCAGCAGTAGCTGTAGCAGGTCCAGTGGCAGGGGTCTGGCACTGGGGACAAACGGTCAAAGGATGAATAAGAGTTGTATCTGCTCACCCCCTGCTACCAAAAGCCATATCCATCTGGGCACACAGGCCCCAAAATTTTGTGCAAGACCATGCTCCCCAGCTGGATCCACCCCACATCTTCTAATAGCTCAGCATGCCAGATGAAATGACTCCACAGGCCAGATCTGGCCTGCAGACGAACCACATGTTTGACACGCCTTATGTAAATCATGTAAAGTCCAGGAGGGTGAACAAATCCATAACAAATATGCTGGCAGTAATTATTTTGCATTGGCAGGACAGTATGCTACATTGTCTAATGTGCTTTCTATGATGTTTTAATAAACTGTTACTATCCAAACCTACAGTCAACTTACATTTTTTTTTTTAAAGAAAATAAAAGGTTATTTTCTGGGGTCATAAGTACATGGAGTAACTTTCATAAATGCTCATGCTATTGCTGTGGTAACACCTCCAACATGAATCAAATTAAAACCTGCATGATTTTCCTCCCTCACTCACACCTAAGCAGTTGTCACTAGCTAAGACCTACTCCTACATTTTTTTTTTTTTTTAAAAACACAAAAAACCCCAACAGGAATAGCAACTCAGCCATCTATGTGGAGCTTCCCAATACATGAGATAATTTGTTGAAGTGACACGTACAATAAGCAGCCAGGAACAAATGAAGTGTAAAATATTCTCATTGTATATAAATACCAGCACTTTCCCCACTAAAAGTAGTTGCTTTCTTTATATTTATTATGTAAAATGTTCAGTGTTTTGTGAATCTCTTGTGACTCACATTAAAGACACTGACTTTTCAGTCTTTCATTGCTGCTTGTCAATAAGTGAGTGACAAGAAAGCAACTGAAATAAAATGTATGGTGTCAATAGGAATTACAAGAGATAGAGAAACGGTGAGAAACCACCAGAGCTGTTAATATCTGGTAATCAGTGGGAGGGAGTATAGACTAGTGAAGGCAGTGCTGGACTCAAATTAGGGAATGTCAGTTCTATTTTCAGTTCTGCTATTCATGTACTGCCTAACCTTAGGCATGTTCCTTTATTTCAGCCCATCTCCCCTTTTTTGAGTCCCTCAGTGAAGTAACTCAAATTACAATAATGCTAATAGCAAAGTAGCTCTTGTAAGACTCAAAATTTAACGAGCAAAGCAAGTCGCTGTCTGCTTTGCCTGTTCTTAGGAGCCTTGCTAGGGTGGCATATGAGGTTCTCCAAACCACATCACGGGAAGTCATGAGATTATTAGAAAGATAACTAGATGCTGGTTGTATGCAGAAGTGGGGCTCTAAGACAGTTCACCTCTGTCACTGACTTACAGAAACTATGTTTCAGGAAGCACTTAAGGTAACAAAGGGAGGGCATAAGGGATACAGCAATCCAAAAATAAGCCTTTCAGAATCTGTTGGTATTTCAACTTTTGGTCCTGGAACAACAACAACCAACTATTATCAACTAACATATTAACCACACCAGTTCCTACATTAATGAATAACAAATCTGCAAAGATGTTATCTGTATTTTAGAGACAAGGAACTGAGGTACAGAAGTCCTGATCTAATTACCACTGAAGTGAATTGAGAGGCTCCTTGTAATAACATCTGGCAGAATGCTTCTTGCCAGCCACTTCTCAAACTGCTGTCAAGGATATTAGCAGCTGAACCCAAAGCACTGAAATACTCATTACTGAATCCTAAATAACACAAGCCATTGGAATCTGGTGAGAATCTAGGCACTGTTACTCAGTCTTGGAGTTGCTTAGCTCACATCCCTTCTGTGGGACACCCACCTGAAAGCTGGAATCAATGCTCCAACTGCCTTTGCTCAGGTAGTTGGAGTGTTGACGGCAGAGTAGATTTGTCATGTTAGCCTGAAGTCAAGTAGAAGGCATGGTAGATTTGTACTTTAGAGATGTATTGTAGGGCTGTGTGAAATTTCTCTGGCAGTTTGGTTTTGATGCTGTTTCAACTTGTTTCAGGCTCGAAACAGCAAAATCAAAAGGAAACGGAGAGCTTCAAAACAGACTCGAAATGAAACGAGGCAAGTCAAAACATTTTAAAAATTTCAAAACTTGAAACGTTTCAAATTTCGAAGCTCAAGCTGGGCTTGCCTGCAGGGAAACAGAAACTAAAGTAAGGAGAAGGAACAGGAAGAGCGGGGAAGGGGCGGGAAGGAGTGCTCTCATTATTGACTGCGTAGCTGGCCAGTGACTGCCATCCTTCCCTGAGGTCCCTTCCAATCCCAGTGCTATGGCGGAGGGATGGAAAATGTGCATAAAAGGCAGCATTGTTTGAACTGCCCTGCTTTCTGCCTTGATGTCACTTGAGTGAGGGTGCACCTTAGCACACACAGTGTCACCCACCCATGTCACGAGTTTTGCCTGTCAGCAGCTAGGGTGCAGGGCCCCAGAATTCAGACTCCCCCTGAACCTATCTCCTTGACAGCTGGCAGGCTTCATGGCCACAGCAGGGCCTAGCAGGCCTGCAGTTTTCACCCTCCTGTGCCCCAAGGCAGGCACAGTCCAGCAAACACCCATGTCATGAGTTTTACCTGTCAGCAGCCAGAGGTGCAGGGCCCCAGCACCCAGAAGCCACTGTACCTATCCCCTTGAAAACTGGCAGGCTTGGTGGCCTCAGCAGGGGCTAGCATGCCTACAGTTTTCACCCTGCTGCACCTTAACACACACACAGTGTCACCCATGTCACAAGTTTTGCTTAACAGCAGCTTGAGGTGCAGCTTCCCAGAAACCCCTGCACCTGTCTCCTTGAAACCTGGCAGGCTTCATATCCTCAGCAGGTGCTAGCAAGCCTGCAGTTTTGACCCCGCTGTGGCTTAACACATACATGTGACATGACATTTTTGCTTTCAAGACTTTGAGGTGCAGTTTCCCTAAAACCCCTGCACCTATCTCCTTGCAACTAGGCACACGTCATGCCCTGAGAAGGGGCTACTATTCCTGCAGGTTTCACTGAAACCAGGCCAGAAATAACAAAGTTATAGGCTGTTACAAGCTTCCGCATTATAGTTTATGGGCGAAATGTTGAAACAGTGCTGAAACAGCAAAATTATTTTGACAAAATGAAACAAAATGAAATTTGAAACAAAACGCTGTTCCATTGAAACGTCAAAACACAAGTTGAAATGGAATGCTGCCATTTCACGCAGCCCTGATGTATGGACCCAAGTGTGTGTGTGTGTGTGTGTGTGTGTGTGTGTATACACACACACACACACACTAGCCAATTGCCCCTCAAGAATGATGCAGGGGGGAGCGTGGGGGAAGATGAAGCCCTGTGCCCCACTTTCTGTCCAGGCCTACTCCCCACTTCCCTCCTGCTGCCTGAGGTCTGGGCCTGCTCCCCACCTCCCCACTACAGTGGTGGGGGGAGAGGAGGAGCAAGCCTAGGCCTGATGAGGGGAAGGACCATCCCTGATAGTGGGGAGAAGCTGGCCCGCTGTGGCAGGGGGATGGGGGAGACCAGCAGGCCTGGGCTGACCTGACGGCAGTGGGAGGAAGTGAGCTCAGGGCTGACACGGGCAGGAGTGGCAAGGAGGGGTGGGCCTGGGCCCAAAACGGGGAAGAGGCCTGCTCCTCCCCTCTCCCAGCCACTGCCATGTTGGACCAGCCCGGACCCACTGCTATGGTGGGCTGACTTCTCCCCCCACTACCTTGGGCTCACTCCTCCTCCGCTTTTTTTTTTTAAAGAGCCGGGACACTGGGGCCAGGTGGGCCAGCCATTGACAGGGCTGAGAGAGTGGGCGGGGGATGGGACCTGTTTGATTCAGAGATTCAGCCAATTTGGCAGCAGCTGAATCTCTGAATCAGAAAAGATTTGGAGATCTTCGTAGATTCGGGCAGTCTCTGCTTGCTGCCACAGGCTACTAGACCCAGACTTTGTGCCATTAAGTAGGGGGTGGGGCCTGGAGGAAAGGGGAGGGGACCATGGGGGGGACCCCCACCCAGCCCGGCCCCTGCCTTCTTTTCCAGCCCCTTAACAGCCTCAACCCCCCGCTCACTCTCCCAGCCCTATCAATGGCTGCCCTGCCCAGCCCCAGCATGCCAGCTCTTTAAAAATAAAAAAAGCCCTGCACTCACTGGCTCCTGCCAAGCAGAGGGACAATCCCCGCTGCTTCCCACTGCCCCGGGCTGTGTGGGGGGCTCTGCCATGAGCCCCCATCCCCCACCCACTCTCTGAGCCCTATCAATGGCTGCCCAGCCTGGACCTAGCGTCCTGGCTCTTCAAAAAAAAAAAGCCCCACACTCACCAGCCACTGCAGCAACCATTGGGGATGCTGGGAGCTCATTGCAGAGGTCCCCCATGCAGCATGGGGTAGTGGGTGGCAGCGGGGATCACCCCCCACACACATCTGGCAGCAGCCTGTGAGTGCAGAGCTTTATTTTTTTGCTTTTTTTTTGAGTGCCTGCCCTGCACTCCCCCAGCTCGGCAATCGGCCACGAGGGGACCCCGGGTGCCCCCCCAGGCCCAGGAGGCACCAGTCGCTGAGCCAGGGGTGTGCAATCCTTACAAATGCCTACATGCAGTTAATGAAATCCACACACTGAGTGATAATACCAGACAGTGATTTCCTGGCAGGAGGGAACAGGTTGGGAGAGGAGTGGTTGGAAACAAGTGCTTTGCCACCTTTGGTCACTGAGAGCCAATGGACAGAGCTGGCCCAGGGCTTGGGCAAAATAGATGAGCTCTGGCCTAGACTAGACTGCCGCCCCATGACGGGGATGGTGAACAGAGTGCTGCAATGATCCATGGACCATGGGAAATCAACAGAGCATGACCTACTGTGGGTTGCAATAGGATCTGGTACAGATGTTTGTTTTGGAGCACTAACCTAGAGTGCTGAATTCTGATACCACATCCATCCAGAGTTATCTTAGAGCAGAATCCACCATTTTTACAGCACTCTCTGTGCCCTGGCTGTTTGTTCAGTTATGGCTGTAGAGCACTTCCTGCATGCTTACCACGCAATAAGTATAACTTCTATACCTGGCTTTAGAGCCTAAATCACTGAGAAAAGCATTGTCCTACGATGATTTTCTTTATCTAATATGTAGGTGGACTCTGACAACCCACCATTGCCCCTGGTTGACCCAACCCTGATCCAGCCCATAGCAAATAGACAAAGAGACATTTGGAAACAGAGCAGTTTTCATAGTGGCAATTTTATCATATTAACCAGAATTCATAAATCTTTACAGTACCAAGTTGGAATTGCACTTTTCCAAGAAATCACACAGGTCATCTCTGGTAGAGCCAGAAACTGAACTGGCAACTTTAAATCATTCTGGCATTCTAACCAAAGCCCACCCTACACAAAGGCATTTTAAAAAACAAAACTCAGATCACCAAGCTATATAACTCTTTAAAAATATTTCAAGTCAAGGAATAGTTCAAGTTATTTCTTATTTGGAGGCTCAGTCCTATAATCCTCTCTCATCTGTACATTACTCTCAAGTCAGTCTGATCACCTGGATGAGAAAGGTTTGTTTATGTAAGAAAAGATTTCAGGATCCAGTCTTTTATTAGAACAAATTCACCAACCCTTTCTCTTTAGCTCCTGGATGAGAGGAATAGATTTAAGTTGTATTCATTACTGTCCTCATTATGACTTTTGCTCCTGAACAAGGTATCATAATTGTAAGACAGATGAGAAAGACAGCAGTATCCTGTACTATTGTGACCTTTTCAGCTTTTCATATTATGACTTACTGACCATTCCATCTGCTCATTGTACACTGCAGGGAAGAATAGAATAGTCATGCATGACTGTAACTAGGATGTGAGGCAGTACAAACTTAACACCATTACTGAGAGACTATAAACCTATGTGATCCTCTATACACCTCATTAAAAGTCTTACTCATGCCCTCTGTCTTCTTCTGCAAAGCTGCTGGGGCTTAGCCTGCTTTGATATTATTAGACCATTTATGTTAATAGTAGCAATAGACATTTCTATAAAGATATTACAATCTGTCTGAGATCTCGTCCACAGATCAAGCTTCTTTTATGAAAAGCAATGATGGATTACCTACCACTCTGGGCAACACTTGCAACAAGTGACAAATCATGTCTAATTTCTTGGGTATTCATTATCATAACATTCATCTATCCGACATTAAGGAGAGTAAAATGCAAGCCTATACTATGTCTCTTGTAATTTAGTATAATTCTGGAATGGTTTTTCAAACCTTTTTAACTAAGATCTCCAGATACAAACTTTCATAGCATGTAACATAATATAATATTATAATGCCACTAAAATCCCAGTTGAGAATGTTCTTGTCTTTAGTCCTCTGGCCCAGAGATAGTGGGTTTATATCTCACAGATGAGACTTAGATTTATCCATAGCATCTTGTACCAGCTATGGATGATGTTTGTTCATCAATGACCTGGAAGATGAGATGGACTGCACCCTCAGCACATTTGCAGATTACACCCAGCTGCAGGGATTAACAGATACACTGGAGAGTGGGGCTAGGATTCAGAAAGACCTGGGCAAATTGGAGGATTGGAGCAGAAGAAATCCCATGAGATTCAATAAGGACAAATGCAAGAGTCCTGAACCTAGGATGGAAGAATCCCATGCACCGGTACAGGCTGGGAACCAACTGGCTAAGCAGCAGCTCTGGAGAAAAAGGCCTGGGAGTTACAGTGGACAGTAAACTGACTGAGCCAACTGTGTGCCCTTGTTACGAAGAAGGTTAATGGCATACTGCACTGCATTAGTAGAAGTGTTGCCAGCAGATCGAGGAAATTAATTATTCCCTCCTCTTTGGCACTGGTAAGGCCACATCTGGAGTACTGTGTTCAGTATTGGGCCCCCCACTACAGAAAAGATGTGGACAAATTGGAGAGATTCCAGAGGAAGGCAACAAAAAGGGTTAGGGAGCTGAGGCACATGACTTCAGAGGAAAGGGAACTGGGCTTTTTAGTCTGGAGAAGAGAAGACAGAGAGGATTTAACAACAGCCTTCAACTACCTGAAGGGTGGTTACAAAAAGGATACAGCTAGGTTGCTGTCAGTGGCGACAGATGACAGAACAAGGAACAGTGGTCTCAACTTAGATTAGATAGTAGGAAAAATTTTCTCATGAGGAAGGTAGTAAAACAGTGGAACAGGTTACCCAAAGAGGTTGTGCAATCTCCATCCTTGGAGGTTTTTAGGACCAAGCTAGACAAAGCCTTGGCTGGGATGCTATAGGGATGGTCCTGCTTTGAGCAGGTGGTTGGACTAGATGACCTCTTAAAGTCTCTTCCAACCCAAATTTTCTATGATTCTACATCCTTTGGATAAGATATTGGGGCACAGATTCTTCTGCCCACCCCTGGCAGAAGTCCGTGTGAAAGCCTATCAACTCGCTGCACGAAGCATCCCAGACAAATGATCCATCCCAGGCTTTTAATGAAAACTTCCAGTGAAGAACACTCCATAACATCCCTGAGCAGTGGGCAACATGTTCCATTGTCCTACCGTTCTTCAGGTTAGGTAGTTTTTTCTGAGATTTTACCTAAATTTCATTTCTGCAATTTAAGCCCATTGCTTTGTGTTCTGCCCTCAGTGACAAGAGAGAACAGTTGTTCTCTTTATAGAAGCTTCCAGATATTTAAGAATTATCATGGTCTTGGCTTATCTCCTTTTCTCTGAATTAAACATATCTAATTTTCTCAACATTTTTTCATATATGGTGCACACTCCAACATCTTCTGCATCTTTGTCATACACTTATGGATCCTCTCCAGTTTCTTTAAGAAATGGATTATACTAAGTCTCATGACACCTATACATGTGCTACATGTCTGTTCTGACATAAGCTAATTAGCACGTACTAGAGCAGACTCAATTAATTAAGTCTGCTGAAGCATACTAACTAGCTCACTCCAGCAGCTTCCATATCATGTGTATTCAGTGTCCCCACCACCATTTTGAAGTATTTGTATTCAACTGTTGTTAAAGCAAACACTTGTATTCAGCATTAGTTAGAGCATCTCTGCCACTATTTTGAAGTACGGGATGCTGAATACACATGACGCTGCAGGTGCTTTAATTAGAGTGGCTCTTGAAGCTGCTCTAATTAAAGCACCCCACTCCCACCCCAGAGCATATGTAAAGATGCCCATAGTTGTATAACTAGCTCCTCTTATGTTTCTTTTCTAGTCTCTCTGTCAGGAATCAAGCCCTCAGGAGCCCTCAGGAGTCAAGGAGAGATTCTCCTGGAGGAGAATTTCTCCAGGTTATATAAAGCAATTCTCTCAGTAGAGATTGAACCAGCTGCATTGCCTTGTATACTGACAGTTCTTACCAAAGTTAGTTTAAACACAGTTATTTCCTCTGGAAGTCTGTGACCAGGAGATCAGACAGGCTTCTTAAAATGAAATTAACATTTAATTTAAGGGTAGGAATAAATCATTTAGAGAAAAAGAAAGGATTTCTTTTTTTACCTAAATTTTTACCATTCCCTAATGGTAAACTAAGCAGATCTAATTTCTATATGTGTCCCCAAAAGTGGTCAAGGGCTAAGAGTGGAAGAAACCAGGCAAAAAAAGCAGTAAGCACAGACAAGTGGAAAGAATTTGAAATTAGATCAAGCAAGTAGGTCTCTTAGCATCTTCAGGTAAGTTGAATCTTCTGTGGAGAGAGACAGGAAGCCAACTGAGGGATAAAAGAATAGCTAGGATATGGTTACACTGGTAGGGAACCCCTGAAATCACACTGAATATGTTGGTCTGGTAGGAGAAGGATAGTAGATGCGATATCTAGGGAGAATAGGGACATTTGGATGGCAAATGGAAGTTCAGTTTTTGAGTGAAATTGAATTTAAGGTGACGGTGTGATGTTCAAGAGGCAATGCCCAATATACAGTTAAAATGCACTGCCACTGATGGAATGTGATTGGGAAGTTGTAAGGTAGACATAAAAACAGAACATGTACAAGTCACATTATTGGCTTTTCAAAAATACATGTATCAGAACATATGTATTCACATGGGGACCTAATAGGGATATGGCTGCCAAACCAAATCAGCTATCCCTTCTTTTAGCAATGTCCTGTATTTTGGCATCTTTATGTTTACATTTGAGAGACAGATATACCCTGGTAATTTCTCTTTGCCTAACTAATATACTATTAAATATGTAAATAATTCCAGTCAAAAAAATTAATAATTCATAAGCAATGAAGTTAAGATTAATTCTCCTGTGTCTAATTTTCTTTTAAAAAAATTCATAATGCATGGTGGAAATGAAAATAGCTTGAGCTATTTTATATTAGTTAAATGCATTCATGTTTTCTACAATACTTCCTCTTTGTATGACAATTGCTAAGCCTTGTTAATGTTATTTTTTAATAAGATTAGTAAAAATTAAATTCTTCTGTTAAAAACAGAATCATGTTTTCTTTTGTTTATAGGTAATTAGTTAATTTGCACACTAGGAAAAAGAAATTAATTAATTTTGAAAAAAGACTCGAGTTAATTTGACCAATATAATATGGATAGGTATTAAAAAGCATATTCTGTTCTATTCACATCTACATATTATTCTAATTAAGATACATAATAAGACTTAAAATTTAGAGCATTTTAAATGTTTAAAGCACTGAGAGATAATAAGCAATTAACTCCAATAGCATTCTGCTGAGATAAGTGGCAAGTAATCCCCATTTTAGAGATGGGAATACTAAAATTGATGAGATTTTTCCAAGGATAAAAAATGAATCTGTGATAGATCCAGCTTTAGAACTCAGAACTTTCTGGCTTCTGAGTAAAACTTCAGATAGTGTATACAGCAGTCCAAGAAAAGTTAATAGTAGTAATTTTTCATGTTCCACAAATCAGTGTAGCTGTCTTGAATGACATTTGGTGTTGGTGTGACTGATGAAGTGAGGCTGCTTAGGCCTCATTTACACAAATTAAGAAAGCATGTAACCATTCAAGGCCTGAACATGCTCCCACTGAAGATATGGAAGCAAGATTGAACAAATAACTAAGTCTTCTTCATCAAAATATACACAACACTTACTTGGGCTCATCTCCTTGTACTCATCTCAACCTCATCTCCTATGACCAGGTGATGCATCGCCTAGACAGGGGGTGGGGGGGTTATGTTGATGTAATATACTTGGATTTTTAAAAAGTCTTTGACTTGGTCTGTGTGGTGGCGAGAAGTCCCCACAGACACTAAGGGTGCTGGGGGCAGCCCCGGGCAGCCCCGGGGTGATTAAGCAGACCCACTGTGCCTCAGTAAACTTACCTCTGAGAGCAGAACAGGAGCCGGAGCTGGAGCCACAGCTGCAGCCACGGCCACACAAGCCAGCGTTACGCTGGCTCTTCAAACAGCTGCTCCCTGGGTGGGGTGGTACCCAGCTAATTGCGGAAGCTGATGCCGCCACCACGGAAAATTAAAAAACCCCACTGGAAACCAGCAGCGGGGGAGGAGGAGAGAGCCAGAGGGGAGCTCACCAGGCAGGCAGTCGCTCCAAACCCTGGCAGTAGCAACCTAGCAGGTGCTGCCCCGCATTCAAAGTAGGGGAAGCAGCATCCTGCTTCAGGCTGGGGATGGTCTTTCCCCAGCCACATTAATTTCATAGTTCACAGGAGCGTCCCTCTCCCTTGGTGGGAGAAAGACACCAGAGAATGGGAGCTCAGCCCGCTGGGATCAGGGTCTGAGGCTCCTGGCACCTAATCATACGGGCAACAGACCAGAGCTGAACCTGACGCTGAACCCCTTTAAGAGGAGGCTTGCTGGAAACAGCAGAACCACGATCAGAACACCGGAGCAGTTGGTGAGTGGATGGGGTGGTGGAGCCCTGAGGAACACCATGGCGTGGCAGTGAGTACACCCATTGTTGGGTCACTTGGGAAGAAGAACACTACAGAACCCCTCCTTCCTTCGGGTAACAACAAGTCGTGGCAGGAGGGTTGGGGGGACCCCGACCAAGGGGGTGAGGAGTTACTCACAGTGTCCACTACAGTCACCACAGTGGTACATTGGCCAGGAATGGAAATTCCTACACTAGTGGATCAGTAATCCCTACCCAGGTGGAAGTAGTTATGCAGGTGCTGGATGTAGCCCATGCGGAGCTCCTGACACAAGCCATCCAAGTGATAGGGCAGATGCTTGAAATACAACAGCTGCAGGGTGCCCACCAGCAGGAGTAGATGCTGCCCTGCTTAAGACACCACGGATAATGCAGGATGATGACCCTGAGGCCTACATTGAGGCATTTGAGAGGACGGTCCTTCAGACTGGGCTACACTGCACTCAGTGGGCCCACAAGTTGGGTGCCCTAGTGGTAGACCAAGCCCAAGCAGCCTACTGGGCCCTGTCAAGAGAAGATGCCCATAACTATAATACAGTGAAGGCCACGATCTTGTACCAACTTGAGATTTCCCCTGAAAGCCATAGGTAGGCCTTACAAGCCTGGAAATCTAAGGAAGTCAAGAGGCCTCGCAGCTTACTACAGTACCTGCAAGATGTGTTGAATAAATGACTTCCTGTGGGTCAGTTCGACTGAGATGGGGTCATAGACCAGATCCTGTTGGAACAATTCCTTTGGGACCTGGAGGAGGACACTCAGGTATGGGTGGGAAGACACCAACCACAGAGCAGTGAAGAAGCCCTCCACCTTGCAGAGGCTTTTGCCAGCTCAGAGAATGAGTGTAGTCAGGGATGTGGCCTCCATGCCCAAACTGGGAGCACAACTAGAGAAGCGGAAGAGGATAGGTCCTCAGAAGGGGATGACGAGGGGTGTAGTCTGCTATCACTGTGGCCGGACCGGCCATATCGCAAGGGAGTGCTGACTGGGTTTTAGCAAACTAGGTCGCGTATTGGCAACGTCCACCCCGCCTAGAGAGAGAGTGAGGGAAGCTGACTGAGGCAAGTCCATGGATTGTAGTTTTGGTACTACCTCACAGGAGGGAGGCTGGGATTGCCTGGTTGTGACAGCCTGGATTGGGGATCAGGCAGTGTAAGCAACCCTGGACACAAGACATTCACAGTTCCTACTGCATGCAGATCTGGCCCCAAAAATGGGGGTGAGGGAGGCCAGACCTTTGGTGATGACCTGCATCTTGGGCAGTGAGATGTGCTTCCAGAGTTGCTACCTCCCCCTGAGAGTAATGGAGTTCCGAGGTGAACTAAGGGTCATCCTGGCTTCAGCATTGACCTGTGAGATGATCTTAGGCCAAGGGTGGGGACCATTTTACACGGTACTAGAATATGTAAGAGTGACCAAGGAGGAGAGAAAGCAATTAAGAAGAGGTGTGGGCTGGGCAGGAGAAACAGCCTCCCTGTAGAATGGACCTTTCTGGGACAGCATTGACATGGAGTAGGTAGCAAGTGTGGTGCAGTTTCATTGAGCACAACAAGAAGATTCAGAGCTGCAATGGCTAATAACAGAGGACCCAGGAGAGGGGACATCCAGGAGCCACCCTGACTTTGAGGTAATGGAGGGGCTGCTGTACTGGGTCCAAAGTGGTCAGGAGGGGATGGCAGAGAGGTGGCAGCTAGTGGTCCCATCCCCATTCCACTGGCAAATTTGGAGACTGGCACATGACTCCCCACTAGGCAGCCATTTAGGGTGTACCAAAACCAGGGAGAGACTAGTCTGGAATTTCTTTTGTCCCCATCTACAAGAGGATGTGGATAGGTGGGGTACAGCCTGTCTGGGGTGCCAGAGAGCCCAGGAATGGAGACCTCAGAAGGCACCTTTGCAACCCATGCCAATAATTGAGATGCCATTCTCCCGCGTAGCGCTGGACATTGTGGGTCCCCTCCCAAAATCTCACAGAGGGTACCAATACGTATTAGTGCTGGTGGATTACACCACACGTTTTCCAGAAGTGGTTCCACTTAGGTCCATTACAGCTACCCAGGTGGCAGAAGAGCTCCTAAAGTGGATCACCCACGTGGGAATCCCGCGAGAAATACTCACCAACCAGGGGGACAAATTTATGTTGGATGTCATAAAGGCACTTTGTAGCACCCTGGGCATCACCCATCTGAAAACGTCTGTTTACCACCCCCAGACTAACGGCTTAGTGGACAGACTTAACAGGACCGTCAAAAGGATGCTCAGGTGTTGCGCACAAGAGGACCCACGTAGATGGGACACAATATTAACCCCACTATTATTTGCCCTGCGAGATGCACCACAAGAGTCTACGCAGCTCTCATCCTTTCAGCTAGTGTATGGTCACAGCCCCAGAGGTCTTTTACAGATCATCCAAGAAGAATGGGAAAGGTCAGTGGCACCAGGAATAATAGCAGAAAGGTATCGACAGGAACTACCACATCGCATAAACCTGGCCCAGCGAATCGCTTGCCAGAATCTTCGAGTCATGCAAGAAGGGCAGAAGACCCAGTATAGTTGAGAATGAAACCCAGGACATTCCAACCTGGAGACATGGTATTAGTATCGCTTCCCGCTTCGACAAGTAAGCACCTCTCAATGTGACAAGGCCCGTTTAAAGATCACCAACTCTGATCCTTCTTGAGGCTCATCAACTACTATCACGGGTTTATACCACATTTCGCGGAGCTCACCGCACTGCTCACAGATGCACTCAGGGGACGGGCATCAGGGACTCTAAGATGGATGTGTGAAATGGAAAAATCTTTGAGGATCTGAGGAAGCTATGTATCACAGTGTGGTAGTACATACTCCTGACTTCTCTGCCTCTTTTATCTTACAGACCGATGCATCCAGCAGAGCCCTAGGGGCAGTCTTACTACAAAGATGGTGGGAAGATGAGCGCCTGGTCGCATTTACAAGCCACAAACTTAGCCAAGCTGAGACCAGGTATGCCACGATAGAGGGAGTGCCTAGCCATACGCTGAGTGGTAGAGTATTTTAAATATTATCTGATGGGCCAGGAGTTCCTGGTGGTGATGGATCATGCCCCATTGCAGTGGTTAACCAAAACACAGATAGAAAATACCTGCATAACCCACTGAGCACTTGCTCTTCAACCTTTCAAGTTCACGGTAGTGCACCGTCCCAGCAAGGATAACCTCGTGGCGGATTTTCTCTCTAGATATATCAGCTCAGAGGATCCAGCTGAGGAGGAGCACCAAGCACATGAGAGGAAAAACCAGGCAACTTGGGATGCCCTACAAGATGTCAAAATGCCACAAGGCAGCTTAAGGGGGGAGGTCTGTGGTGGCAACAAGCCCCCACAGGCACTAAGGGTGCTGGGGGCAGCCCCAGGCACCCCCGGGGTGAATAAACAGACCCCTCATGGCCCAGTAAACTTACCTTCGGGAGTGTAACCGGAGCCGCAGCTGTGGCTGTGCAAGCCTACGTTACGCCAGCTCTTTAAACAGCTGCTCCCCAGGAAGGGTGGCACCCAGCTAATTACAGAAGCTGATGCTTCCACCGTGGGAGGTTCAAAAACCCCACCGGAAACCAGCAGGGAGGGGGAAGAGGAGAGAGCCAGCGGGAAGCTTGCCAGGGAGGCAGTCGCTTCAAATGCTGGCAGTAGCAACCTAGCAGGTGCTGTCCTGCATTCAAAGTAGGGGAAGCAGCATCCTGCTTCAGGCTGGGGATGGTCTTTCCCCAGCCACATTAATTTCATAGTTCACAGGAGCGTCCCTCTCCTTTGGTGGGAGAAAGACGCCACAGAATGGGAGCTCAATGTGCTGGGATCAGGGTCTGAGGCTCCCGGTGCGTAAACATATGCTGAAGCTGACGCTGGACCCCTTTAAGAGGAGGCTTGCTGGAAACAGCAGAACCATGATCAGAACACCAGAGCCATTGGTGAGTGGACGGGGTGTAGGGGAGGCGGAGCTCCAAGGAACACCACAGCACGGCAGTGAGTACCTCCATTGTTGGGTCACTCAGGAAGAAGAACACCAGTGAATCCCTCCTTCCCTTGGGTAACAACAAGTCGTGGCAGGAAAGTTGGGGGGGGCTCTGACCAAGGGGGCAGCGAGTTACTCAGAGCCTCCACTAGAGTTGCCACAGTCTGCTACAATGTCCTCATGGCAAAACTGGGGAACTGTAGCCTTAACAACCTCACGTTCTGATGGCTGGGGACCTGGCTCCATGGTTGGACCCCGAGAGTGACAGTTGATGAAACCAAGTCAATGTGGTGCATGGTGACCAGTGGCATCCCTCAGGGTTCAGTACTTGGACCAGTACTCTTTAATATAGTTATTAATGATCTGGAATCAGGTGTCAGAAGCAGACTGGCTAAGTTTGCAGATAACACCAAACTGTGTGAAAGCGCGGTTACGCTAGAGGATAGCCTGAGGATTCAAGCCTACTTAGACATGCTCACAAAGTGGACTAATAAAAACCCAATGACCTTCAATATAGAGAAATGCTAGGTGCTCCACCTCAGGAAAAATAACCCACACCATACCTATAGGCTCAGCAGTGCTTCACTCACTAGCACTACGTCTGAAAAAGAGTTGGGGGTCATGACTGACCACAAGATCAATATGAACCACCAGCGTGATGCCGCAGAAAGCAAAGCAAATAAAATCCTGGCTTGCATCTACCGATGCATCTCAAACAAGACCCAAGATGTCATTCTTCTGCTTTGCTCAGACTTGGTGAGGCTGCAGCTGGAGCACTGCACCCAGTTCTGGGCTCCACACTTTAAAAAGGACATGGAAAAGATTGAGGGAGTCCAGAGAAGAGCCATGCGTATGATCAGAGGTCAAGAGAGCAGGCCTTATGAGGAGAGGCTGAGAGACACAAAACTCTTCAGCTTGGAAAAGCATAGGCTCAGAGGAGACTTGGTGGCAGCCTATCAGTATATCAAGGGTGTACATCAGGACCTGGAAGAACATATGTTCTTCCCTAGGGAAGACTAGGGCCAAGAGCCACAAACTGCTGGAAGACCATTTTAGACTGGGCATAAGAAATAACTTCTTTAGTGTCCAAGTCTCCAGAGTCTGGAGCAGATTCCCTGCAGAAGTGTGCAAACACCTACTCTGGACACGTTCAAGTTCTGTTTGGATGCTTATCTTGCTGGAGTCATCTGACCCCAGCTGATTTCCTGCCGCTTCAGCAGGGGGCTGGACCCGATGATCTCACAAGGTTCCTTTAAGCCCTAATGTCTATGAAATCTATGAAACTCATTAGGATGACAAAAAACCCAACCCTGTAATATTAAAAGATTAGAACACACAGCCATTTTAAATATCCAAATGATACAAAGCCTAGCAGGGAATCAGTATATGCTTTTTTACTCAGTAGTACTCAAAAGTAAATCACAGTTTCAAGCTCAGTTTGGTTTAGCGACAGTTAGATGAACCAAAAGAAAATGAGTAAAAAAAGAAAAACATATTTTCCAGCATCTACAAACAAGTTAATTCTATGTCATATTAGACTATTTGTCATTATTAACCTTTACATTATGGTAGAGCCCAGAGAACAATGAGGTTGAGGATTCATTATGCTGGGAGATCCACAATCATCCAGGAAATAGCAGTCTTTGTCCCAAAGACCTTATTACTGGAGTGATTCTTTTCTTTTCATAGTTTCATAATTCTCTTTTCTTCCCTCCCTCTTCCCCTCCCACTAAAAATACTGGTGAAATGGCATCTATTGCTTGAACTATCAGTGATATTCCCAATGCAGATATATTGATACAAAAATATAAAATATAAACATAAATGTTAATATTGGTGTCCACTCACACAGATGCCTCAGATTTTTTTTGTGATCAATTCACAGTTGTTTTCCTTTAACAGCATTGTTATTCAATTCAGTGTGTACAGTAAAACAAAGAGAAGACTTTTTCAAAAGTATTTTTCTGGTGGAAGATTGCAAAATAACACTCAGAATATGGAACAACAAGAATTCTACAGATACCCTATATTTTGTTTAAACAGTTTTTACCATATGAATATTGCTTGTGTTGGCAATTCTTACAAGAAAACATTTAAATCAGTAGCATCTCTAGTGGTACATATAATTTTAATATAGTGCGTGCTAGCTTCCTAATTTAGAAATCAGTTAGTTTCTGAGCTTCTGATAACGAAACTCTGCACACAAAGATATTTTAGCTTAGGCCTGACTACCTTCTTCTCTAAATCAACCAAGAACATGCACTCTTTCTCTTAACACTTTCATTGCTGATGAACTGTTCATATGGCTCCAGAGCTGTTCCCAAGGGAACATCCATTCAAATGAATGACACATCTGAGGTACTTTAGTAGATAAGTGTATTGCCTAGGTGTACCTGGTGGAAGTCTATCAGCATTAGAGAAGTTAATTAGTCAACTGAGTGCTGGAATCTCACCAGACTAATTTTTTCTGTCAGGGATAATGATAGATTTTTCAAGCCTTAAACTAACAATTGGTGCAAAAGATCAACTCACTAATGATTGTCAATTAGTCTTGTGACTGTTGACATCATTTTTTCTGCCTTTGGAAAACATGTCATACTCATTCAACAATAGCCCATGCCACCTGTATTTTGCAGCTGTGAAAATACAGATATTCTAAATAAATCCTCCAAGGTATGAAAGCTAAATGTTTTTTTTGTAAATAGTAAATGTGGTATTATTGTAATCTTATTAACTGTTCATTTGTCTAGAAAAGCATAGCAAAATATTCATAACTGCAGATTAATCTAAACATTTCTGGGAACAGGTTAATGCACATACAGAAACAGTATGGGTATCTCCAGGTAAATTTGTCATCCAGGGTTTATAACTAAGGAGGAAAGAGTTAAACCAAGAAACTAAAGAATATCTCCCAAAACCAAGTGAGGCTACAAGTTAACATCTCAAAACAGAGCTGATCACATGAAAACATCATAGGAAGTAATTATCTTATAAATAGGGCTAGAATTCAGACCTGGTTAATGATATCTTGTCCATGTGCATGTATGAGAGAAAGAAAGACTGTTTGTGTGATGTACTGAAGCATGCTGTTTTCTGCAGTTTTTTCCTCAGGATATTAACACTAGGAGAGCTTATTAGCATCCTCTTTGTTGTGCATGGAGAGAGAATCAAAGCTAATACTGAAATATGGGCCTATTTACCAACACAAGTAACTTCCAAGTCAGACAGTAAAATTCTAAAGTATTAAGTAGTAGAACAATTAATACTAGAATTCAAATGATTGTCCATTTGTATCTGTCCAATAAATATTTTTTAAATCCTTAGAATTAAACACAATGTAATGTTAATAGGAATCTGCAGTTATACTCATGCAGTCCCCATGGGCTTCAACGCAGTTCACAATAGCAGTTTTGTGTCTGTAACTGAAGCCAATCCATGCACTGCATTCTGCATTCTGACTGTGTGACCTTTAGTATTATAAGACTTGTTAGCATCTAGTAAGCATTGACACTAAGTGATGGCCAAATCTTGAGAGGGTGATATTAGTGAGCATTTCAAGTATTTTCACCAACCTTTAATTTCTTGCTTAGCAAATTTTGTTCTTGGGCATGTTGAATTTTCAGTTTTCTGTTTAGCTTTAGAGCAGTGGCACTGTTGGAACAGCATGGAACAGCATGGCAAATAGGAATTCGACAGTGGTATGTAGTACCCCTTAAAGTGGTAAAATCAAATCAGGTAAAGGAAATTCACCTGTTTCCCAATATGCCATTCACAGCTGTCATTTTGGCAAACTTTTCTTCATTGGGATGACCACACTCATGTAAGGGGCTCAAAAGTACCACCAGGAGGACTGCACTCAACAACTCAGTAGCCACTCTCACAAGACTGTTTAAACAATGAGCAGTTATGGAGCAGTTATGGAGCTAAAGCAAATATAAGGTCTCATCCATACCCCAAGGTAGCACAAACTCCTTCCACATTGCCCTAAACCAGTTTTTTTCAAATGTCTCAAGGTTGTAGGTAACCCCAGGAGTGAAAGAACTTGATAACTACTCAGAAGAAAGTGTAGTAGGCATGGAAAGGCAGAGATAGGACTGTGTTTCAGAATACATGCCTATAGATACCAACAGAACATGGCAGCATTCAATTCAGCAGGGGTTGTTTGTAACTTTTACATTTCTTTTCCTAAATTCATTTCTTATTCTTTTGTTTTTCTTGTTTTGTTCTTACCTGGGCAACTGCCTAAGCCTGCTAACCCACACAGGGCACTGAGTGGACTGGCAGTGTATTAAATGAACTGAACTGTAACATCATTCAAGTCTTTCTGGAGAACAGGGCAGCAGAGCCATTCTTGCAAACATCTGGGGAGGAAAAAGAAAAAAAAGAATATTAAAACTTAGCTGCTAGAATCATCTGGAAAACTAAAATCTCGATCAAATCTATGCTTATGCTCCATCTCAAGAAAAGCTGAAGATGATCGGCATTAAATATGAAATGAATGTAAGATTGATTTAGCCTCATTTAGCCTCTTGCAAACCTGTTGGGAGTAAGACAAGAGGTCAGGAAAACTACTGACTGATAGATTCAAGCAGCAGTCTAAGGCAGGCATGTCCAACAGTCCACAGGCCGTATCTGTCTGGCTAGACTACTGCCAGGACACCAGAAGTTAGGAAGCATAGCCAGGGGAGTGACCTACCACAGAATCTTGGGCCCTTGGGCCCCAGTTGACATGATGATCAGCAGAAAGCGGGGTGAACAAGGGCTGATGCAGCTCTGGCAACGCTCCAGCTACTCTGGCTGTCACCATTGCCATGGACCTACCACCCCAGCCTCCTAGCTCCCACTATACAACTCATACTGGAGCCACACCACTAGCTAGAGCTGTCACTATGGCACAGGACATGCAGCAGTGGGCGCACCTACACAAAATGCTTAACTTCGCATTAGCATAGTTTACTGCAAAGTAAGCATGTGCACATGCTTACTTCACAGTAAACCTCCCTAATACTGAGTCAATTTCCTACCTGCAAATGCAAGCACCATATTTACTCGACATTAATAACGGCACCATAGTGCTTATGTAGAGGCCTGACTGGGAGCAAAATCTGCCCCTGGTCAGCTATCCACCATGGGGCAGGAGATTGTTCCCTGTCCCTGGGAGCTGAGCCCAGGCAGGGATTATGTCCCCCTGCACTGGCAGCAGGAAGCTCCAAGCCCCCCACCCTGAGATTGTGATTGGGGGCTGGGAGATCCCTGCCCCCACTCTGCCATCACAATTGTGGAACAGGGGGCTTGGAGCTTCCTGCTGCCAGTGCAGAAGGAGATAAGGGTCTCCCAGCCCAAGCCCCCAACCATAGAGCTCAGGCCATGGTGGGCAAAATATGGCCCATAGGCCTGATCCAGCCCACCAGGCACTCTCATCTGGCCCACAGCACCCTCCAATGAATTGTTTCCTGCCCAGCCCTTCTACTCACAAAGGTGAGAGCAAGGTGCCTACACCCACCTCCAACGTATCTTATTTGCCTCACTCCCACCCTCATGAGCAGAAGGGTGGGCCCCGCTAGCATGGAATGGGGCTGCTGCTGCAATCTTCCCCAATGTCCTGCTCCCTCCAGGCAGCAGGTAGGGGAGCTGGGGGTGGGAATGCAGCTGGGCAGGAGTGTGGAGCTTGGGGCTGGGGCTGGCTGCAGCACAGAGTCCTCTCCCAGCAGGGTGGCAGCAGCAAGGAGCTTGGCTGGGCAGGGTGTGGGTGTGAGTGGGGAGCAGTATGGGGACCCCTCCCACACTTTCCCCATGGTGTGCAGCCCTGGCAGGCAGTGGAGGCAGCAGCAGCAGCAGTAGGGAAGACTCTGCTTGGTGCTGGTGCCTGGCTCTGGCCAGCACTACAAGGAGCACAGCTTCTGCCAGGCCGTTTATTTACCTGGCACTCCCCGCACTCACGGGGCACAGGAGGGAAGCCCCAGGCACTGGAGTCGGCTGCTTTCCCTGCCCCAGCCCACTCCAGCCAGGCACCAGCACCCCCAACTGCTCTGCACCATTGGGAGAGTGTGTGGGGGGGGGGTCCCCACATAACTCCCACCCACCCTCACACCCCACAAACCACAGACACAAACACATATCCCTCCCCCCCCCCAGTGTTGCCTGCATTGACTGCAGGAGAGACCAGTGTGTTGCAGATCCACACATCCACACCCCACAAATGCCACACAACCCCCCAACATACCCTATGCCCACCACACACAGATACACCCCCTCACAAACTCCCCCCACACCTCACCACACACACCCCACCATACACACACATCCTCACCTACCACACACACACACAATATAAAAGACCCAGAATTCTTTTTAAAATACAAATCATGACAAAAATATTTTTGTAATACAATTAAACTATGTTATAGTAGGTGTTTGACTTTAAATATATGGTTTGTTTTTTTCCAGCTCTAAGATGGCAACTCCTCCCTCCAAAAAGAAGTATTTCCGTCAGTCAAAGGAAGGGACTTCTAGTAGCAAAGGTTAGTAGTGGGACTTATGGTCCCAAGATGGCAGCCAGGGGGTGGGGCACCTGTCAAGGACCTTCTCTTCCCCTGCAGCTCTTCCCCTGCAGCCAGGGGCAGGGGGACATTGTCTCCCAAGGCCAGGAGATAGCTGTCTCCTGGCCCAGAGCTCCCTGCCAGCCCCTGGGGGAGCTTAGACTCTGCCCAATGGTGGCAGGGGCCCATTGCAGGGTTGCAGGGAACTGGGTGAAAATCTTCTTCCTTATCCTCACATGTTTAGACACATACCCAAAACCCCTTACTCTGCAGCAGCTTATTGCACAGTACATCTAAGCTGGAGTAAATGCATGTGTAGATGTGCCCAATGACAGGTCCAGCATGGGGCATGCAATAGGTGTCAGCCAGGTTAGAGCTGGAACTACCACCACCACTGCCACTTTCTCCTGCCCCTGGTATATCTGGCCAGCAAGGAAGCCCACAGTTCAGATCAGGCCTGGGGCCCAAGGTGAACTTGACACCTCTGGTCTAAGGCATACAAACAATGGTGTCAGGAGGCTCCATAGGAAGCTTAAATACATCCCAACAAGCCATAAATGACTTTCAATACATTTTACAGATGTATTCAGGCAATCCAGAGCTCCTGAAATCAGATAAAGAATTAATTTATAGATCAACTGCCCTTTCTTATGGAGACGATCCTCAAAGAGAAGGACTTCTGTACGGCTATGGCTACTTTGTGGAAAAGTCAGGAAACTATCATGGTTGAAATAAGTTAATACATTGTTTTTCTCTTTCCAAAAAAAGTGGATAAAGACAAGATAATTATTTCTGATTTTATCTAAATTTTTGTTTGAAATGTTTTTGATTTTTATTTTAAAAAGCCCTAAACCCAAATGCCTCGTATTTCGTTCACCAAAGACCTGAAAAAAATCATGACATTTACAAGTTGAGATGTCTTCATGACAATTTCCATTTTCTTGAAAAGCCACTTTCCATTAAAAAAAAAAAAGTTCTAACACAAATTATTCCAAAAAAAGGGATAAATTTTACCTTGTGGAACCAAGGTGATTCTCTACATAGTACAGCCAGGGCCTTAGGATCCACAGGATAGACCCCTGCACCTGGGGTTTATAGAATAACTGGTAGCTGTACCTATCCTGTGTACAGAACTCAGCTGCTAGGAAGAGCCTTACAGTAGAATTTACAGCTATTTGCTGATGGTATAGCAATGCTAGCATTTAGAAACCCAGGTCCTATTCCAGTTTCTGGAGGGAAGTATGTGCCTATGGTAAAAGTCCCTTTCTCCCTGCCCTTTTCACCTAGATCTGTTCTTTAGCAAGCACTTCCCTTTCTTTGCCCTGAAGCCTACTCCTCCCATTCCCCTCAGCTTTGCTCTGCCTAATGCCCCTCCCACTTCCCTTATTATCGCTCAAAGTTTACCTCTGCCTCTGTTCTTCAGTGGCTTCCCTAATTAGCATTGCCACAGCCTCTTTCTTGCCCATTCCAGTATTGTCCCCTTTCTTCATCACTTCCCTTTGCAACTGTCTGTACCCCTTAATCCCCACTCCCATGGGCTGTCTCAACACCCTTGCCACCTCTTGTAACTCTTAATAGCCTGCCTTTGCCCACAACCACACCATCTCTTCAGCAAAATCTCTTCCTGTCCTTTCTTCAAATGCATCCTACTAATATATACACCTCTACCACTTATGTCCTCCAATACCCATAATCTCTCCAGGAGTCTCCTTTGTTCTTCAGCCTGCTGCATTCAATCCAAGCTGCTTTTACCTTCTCCTCCATGTTCTTTGAGTGTCAGCATTCAAGGCCCAAAATACTGAAGGCACAAAGGTCTTTACTTTTCAGTTCTAATGCTCAGCACCACAGCATCTGAGATGAGACATTTCACTGAAAGTGCTATCAGCACCTGCGGCCATAACATGGAGCATGCTCAATACAGAGGAGATTTTCACAGAATTTACCAGCTAAACCCTAGCAAATTTCTGCTGAGTACAGGTGATTTTTGATTTTTCAGTGGCTTATATGTTGACCAAATGTGGATGGTGTAAAGAACATGGGCAAAAATCTATTTTTAACATTACCAGTTTAGCTGCTTAATGTTATTCTTTCTGTATAAATGGAGGTGAAAAAAACCAAGACTGTTAGGAAGAAGCAATCTGAAATGATATAATGGCCACAGATAATTTTGGACACCCCTAAATAAAAACCTTCCAGGAATTTGAAATTGGTTCTTTTTATGGGGAAGATGCTATTTCCTAGCCCCAAGCAAAGCAACACAAGTGGTTTGCCGTGGCTGATGGGCCAATGGCAAAAGGATATTAAATAATTTAAAAGATTTGTAAAGAAGTGTGTGTGTTGTCAGCTGCTGCAGGGGTGAAACTGCAGCTTCTGATTGGAACCAAGAGACTGCATTAGCAGTCTGTCATTCCCAGCCCAAGAGTATGTATGAGCAAGGCAGGGGAAGAGGAGGGGAGCAAAAGGGGCTGGCTTTGACAGAAGCTTATCAGCACCTAAAAGGAAAAGGTAAAGGAAGTTCTGAGGATTAGGTGGTTTTGACCCTTTCCTCTTACTGCTGCACACCTGCATTTAGTTGGAACATTGTGGCTGCCTATACATGTCGTTGGGGTGGGGGGGGGGGGGCATTTTAATTTGAGCGGTTCCCAAAGAGCCGTTCTAATTAAAACACCACAGTGTCGTGTGTATTAAGCCTTTGTGCATTTAAAAATGGCCATGGGCTGCTTTAACTAAAGCTCATTCGACGAGCTTTAGTTAAAGCGCCCCAGTGACCATTTTTAAACCCACAGGGTTTAAAAATACACCCAACACTGAAGCAATCCTAGAGTGTTCTAATTACAATATGGAGCAGGCTCAATTAATCAAGTCTACTACAACGCGTTATAATTATAATTATCAGAGCATATCTATAGGCATGTGATATGACCCCATATTTCTTTGATTAAACATGCTCTGAATTAATCACATCACAGGGCCACAGAAGGAATTGGATGACAAGTGCCACAAGTGACCATGGAATCATACCTGGAAACAGGGGGTTGCCATGCAGGGATCCATTTGTTCCACTGCATAGAGATGAAGGTAGTGACAGCTGTTGCCCTATGGGTGCAATTAAGAGTAATGGCAAAGGGGCTTAAGGAACTGATTGTCTTGTAACCATGATAGTATGGTGAAAGTGGGTGGTGGTGTACGTTGGTGATCCAGCCCATAGCAAAGTGGAAATCAGCATTTCTTTCTGAGAGAAATTCAGGTAGTGTCCCATCATCTGGTGAATATCTCCCACAAACAAAGGTGCTAATTTCTTAAACTAAAAGAATGTTCCTTAATCTTATTCTGAATAAAATGTTCCAATATTTAGCTAAAAGTTTACCAAAAAACAAGTCAGCACGGAAAATTTGAGGAAAGCTGTATGCAACTGAGAATGGGGTTTTATAATGGAAACCATCAGACAGCTTCAGCTACAGACACTGCTACCAGTTCTACCTATTCAATACTGACAGCCTTGAGTGTTCGAAAAAAACGAGTCAGATCCCAAATACCATGAACTAACTCAAAAATCATCAGCTTCACAAAGACAAGGGCTAGGAACTTAACTGTTTTTTATAATAACAGCAGAACCTTTTCATTCTGGCAGCTGGGACATAAGGGGAAAAAAACAAGTATCTTGACACTTGAGATAAAATTGTGAGATTTGGCAGCACTGCTTACCTCATAAAAAACCCAGTGAGCACAATTTGTAGAAATACTGAATAGCCTCTGCTCCCACAGAACTGATATTGTGGGTGCTCATAGCTTCTGAAGAAAGTGGCCTCTGATCTGCATGTATATCTTTGTATGATATGTCTCACATGCCTGCAAGACAAGGAAAGCAGATCTTGTAGTTGATAACTCAGCTGTTGTTCAGTCTACCCCTGACTCCTCCACAGATTTCTTGGGCCACATTCAGCACATCAATTAACTCTCTATGACTTGGTTGCTCATATGCATAAAATGAAGAGAATGACTCTTCCTTTTCTTTGTCTTGTCTCTTTATATCATAAGTTCCTGTGAGAGCAACAACTGTCATTTCAAATGTGCAGGTATAGGGGGTAGGGGAACAATGGGCATCCCAGGTGGGGATTCTAGGTACTATAATATATACATAAATTAAATTGTATTTTCATATTTTTAAAAGCCGGCAGATACAATAACTGACTTCCACTTAATATACCAGACCTCGAGACATTCTTTAGCCTATGACTTTCAGGGAATCAAATGTTTATTTCAGTAACAAAGCAAGTTGTAATAAAGCCTTGTTGAGGTAGCTTGGATGGCATATCATCTGCAGGGGGAAAAAAACTTCACGTCACTGGAATTCGGTCTTAGTGGAGGCTCAGAGCACTAGATGTTCTCTGAGTATTGGTATGCCAAGTGCTAAGATGACTGTTAAATATTTTATCAGCTAAGACTAAACCAAGAAATAAGCTGAAAACCAGGGTTGAACGATCCCATTTTTGAGCCTTGCATCATGTAGATACATGATGTAGTTATTTTCTATATTTATATGTATATGTTCTTTTCTTTCCCCAGATACTTCTATTTACGTTTCTCTCAGCTGTCTCCCTATAGCACCTACTCTGAGGGATTTCTTTTCCCCTAGCACTGGCGGTGGTACAGTACACTTTATAGGGGATGACAGTTAACTGAAGTAAACATAAGGACAGGGCTGCATTAGGGATGTCAGTCTGCAAATAGAATTTCACTGTAATGCTCTGCGTGAGGTCTGGAAGCAGCCGACGGCTGAATTAAGAGCAGTGCCTTTGCAGATTTTATGAGGCTGATGCGTGCGACACTTCTCCCTCCCTCTGTCACACTAGAGGTTTAGATGATGCAAAAATCATGTAATTGTGTGTATGCATGCAGGAAAATGCATCTTTTCTCGGTTTCCTACTGTTCCATTTCTCTCGTTAGCTTTTTTCAGTGACTCCTTGACATCAAATACACCTTCTGCCTACAACTAAATCAGTGTAAAAGCCAAAGAAATGCCTCCTTCCTTCCTCTCCCCCCACCAGAAAACCCACTGTTCCTGCTGTAAACAATATATTCCAGCCATGAATTCATTTGCTTCTTCCTCTCTGTATTTCTCTGTGGTTTGTACTATCATTTACTAATGACACACTATTTACCAGCATCTGCAGCACTGAGATCTTCCTGTGGTTTTCCCTTGACATCTTCTAGGAACTGCACAAATCAGTCACTGATCAAACATGAAATATGCTCACCACATTAAACTCTGAAACAAAGACTGAGGTATAAGTGACAGATGATTTTCCTGTCACAGATAATTGACCAGTAGGAGGGGACAAGGGTGAGGGTTTGGGTATGGTTTTGTTCTGTAAGCAGTTCTGTCTGACGCAGGGATATTCAAGCTGAAATTACTCTGGTACAAGATCAGCTTGACTCTGACAGATCACAATCTGATAAGGGAGAAAGAATGGAATCTGATTTATGTCTGGAAAGGGTCCATCTTTGTTACATAATGTGCAGCCATTTCGCTAAAAGGTGATCAGTTTAAATAAGGCAAAACTGGAGACATTGCAAGCGGTCTTGCTTAGTTGTGTGGTCTTTTCATTTATCAGAAGGCTGAAGATGGGAAAATGTCTGCAACTGAGGCCATGTTTTACTTCCTCTGAAATCAGAAGATATTGATTTTTTTTCTACTGATACTCTCCCCTCCGTTTCCTGCATCTTGTGCTGTGGCAGAGCAGCTGCAGCCCAAGGAACTGTGGGAACGGCTTTCACATCTGAGCCCATTAGTCACCAGATGTCACCTTCTGCTGCCAGTGCTTCAAACAGCCAGGCAGACAATGTCCCATGCATGCTGAACATCTGAATGCCGACTCATTCAATAATGTGGACAGCTCAATGGGTTAGAATGACATCCACAGCACCTGACCTCAAAGCCATGTTTATACTGACACCTACAGCTCCACAAGGAAGCATATGCATTCTCAGATGTTTTCCAAGAGCAGCACAGTGGGTTGTTGCTTTTAAAAAATAGGAAGGAAGAGAGGAAGAAAAAGAAACACTTCTGTTCTGAGCAGTTAATTGATTTTATTCACTAGAGAAAAAATCAGCTTCTGTATTGACTGCTGCATTTTCTGAATTTATTTTCTTTTCTATGTGCAAGTCAAAAAGTGCTTTTTAAGGGGTTCTGTAGATCACAGCAAAATTATTGTTTACTCTTAGAAATATTATATTTTACTACTAGTCTGCTGCTACAAAAAGGTTTTACGATCCAAACTGCGGCCAGAGACATTATTCGTTAGCAAGTTGCTTATGGGCTTGCAAAATGCACTGTAGAAGTTGCTTCACAGTATACAACACATTGTTTTCCTTCATCACATCACCCAGCTTATTCATTGTTCCACTGGAAAGATCCAAGAAGTATAAGATTTTGTTAGTATTTTATGCAGAGAGGAGGCAATATGATTGTTCCCTTGAGAGAACATTGTAAAGCCTAATACAGTATTACAACCTATAAAATAATTTAAAAACAACTATGCTGTGTAAGGAGTCTGTGACAATCCGTATCATAACTTAACATAAATTTCATTTTAAAAAATGCCAGTGTCAATACAATGGACAGCAATGCTGGAGTTTGGGTTATTACAATAGTATTTCCAATAAGGAGCTAACTACAAAATTCAGAGTTTAACTGAAATCTTATATGTTTATGATCATATTGGACTGAAATATCTTTCAAGCATAATCTCTATCTATCTATCTATCTAAGCAAAATCTTTTTTACTTAAATTAATTTATAGGGGGAAATCCTGCTTAGGGTGATTGGAATTGCTGGTTTTTAAGGCAAACTGAAAAATAAGAAGTATTTCATTTTTTCCTTTAGCCTTCAAAAAAAATGTATTCCACTAAACTTTTAGTGAAATGTTGCTTCATATGGAAAAATTGAAATGCTTTGTTTTGAAAGTGCTAAAAAAAAAACAAGAGGGCGGGGGTAGATCTTTCTGGGTTTTTTACCTTAATTTGGTGAAAGAATTAATTTTTAAAGGATTTTTGTTTGTTTCTTGTTGGTTTGTTTTTTTTAATTAAAACATGTACATTAAGATTAAAAAAAGTTCATGAAATATTTTTTCTTCAGCTTTAATCCTGATCCTGGTGAAATCAACAGATGCTTTGCCACTGATTTTACTGATGACAGGATGTCTATCATGATCTTTTACAAGGAAAAAAAATTAAAGTACTTTGCAGCAAAGCAAAATCAGGTTTTTACATATTTGCATTTTCTTTTTAAATTTAAGGTACTGACATGGAATTTCTCAAACCAGTGACCCTTCCTGGAGATTAATGTTCTGTGGTATTTTGTCCTATTTAGTCATATTAAAACAAGATGCAAAGCGCAATTTTAGAAGGTGGGTATCTTCAGCTTCATGTTGTACTCCAAGTGAGATCAAAAACCTTACAGCACTGGAACACACAAAACTGTGGTCCTCTGTTAAATTTCCCTTTTGTAACGAGACAAATGCTACCATTAGAAAATAGGACTCCTGATTTTGGTTAATTTTGTCTTAGTATAAAATGAGTAGACCTTTGTAGAAATTTGACCTAGGTCTGAGTCTCAGCACCCTGTTTTACATATATCCTTTCCACCAGAAACGGAATGGTGTGCAATACAGAATGAAGTGGACTCATAAGGAACATGAGGAAACTTAGGACCTGATCCTTCAAACATGCATGTAAATAAGTATTTCCAGGGCCAGATTTTCAATCATCATCCATCTTCACTTTATTTAGTAAACAGCTAGACCAGGCACCCTAACAGTGTTTAATAGTTTATCAAATTCAAACAGATCTATTCAAATCTGAGATGAAACTTCCCTAAAATCCTTTTCAATTGCTGCTCCTAAACCTTCTGAATCTATGAACAGTCCATGTGAAAATTGTTATGATTCTATCATTAACCTCATTTTAGGGATTTAATAAGCCAAGCTTTTAAAAATATAACAGGCTAAAACTCTGCCTGCTAGCTTTGCACCTGGATGCTATTTAAAGGTATGGAGGGGTGGCAGGAGGAAGCAGAGATGATCTAGTAGATAAGAGAGAATAAGGTCATTTTCAAAATTAAGCCCCTTTATTGTTGCTGTTGCTGGTCAAAGAGGTGCCCAAAACTATGTAAAATTAATTTTGTTTTTAAGCACTAATGATCAAAGTCCAGGGCATTTGCTGTGAATTAATGATTGGTTCGGTGGAGTTGATTCCATTAACCCCAGGTGCTCATTAATCCCTAGGAACTACCTTGCGTCAAGGTCATTATTGCTATTATAAGCTAAATATTTATTTTATAATGTATTTCTAGTGCTGCAGCAAGGGCATTTTTGCTTAATTTCTTTCCCATTTCATGCACTTGATGGCCTAACACAACTAGAAAATTGATGAATGAGTAGGGTGACCATATGTCTGGATTATCCAGGACAGTCCCAGATTTCAGAGGTGAAAAAATTGAAGCAAAAGTCCCGGATTGGCGGGAATGGGCCCACACATATGGCTCCTAAGTCAGAAGCCAGGCACATGCAGATTGGATGGCACCAATGCAGGACTTTTGCTTCAACTTTCTCTAGGGACCCCAGCCAATGAGCTGCTCTCTGGTGTGGACCTTGCTGTATTGCAAACTTAGTTGTTTTCCCAGTAGGGTTAGTCTCGGAGGAGGGGTGTGCATGGGGAGCTATGGGATCGTGTGTGTGTGTGTGTGTGTGTGTGTGTGTGTACCATGCTGTTCTGCCAGCCCCATTCCTGGGAACTGCTGGGTCAGAGCCATGTGTATGCACATGTGCATATGCATGTGCTGGTTCCCCCCCCATCCCAGGTTTCCTTACCCCATCCCAGATTTCCCTCAAATTATTATATTCACCCAGTATATGAGCCCAGGGGTGAATCCAGGGGGTGCAGTGATGCAGTTGCATCTGCCTTTTGATTCCTGCTCCACCCAAACTTAAAACCAACCGCCGGAGAGGGGCAGCAGCATTTCTCTTCTGGCAGTACTGACAGTCAACTGACTAGCTGGCTCATTATCATTTAACTAATTCCACTAATCTGGCTCTACTCCACAGGTTGACCCTCTCTCCTTTTTAACGGTTTTCATGTTCCACTGATCAAACTATCCGTTCTTCTGCATTGTTATTGTTTGTTAGCCATTGCTGGTAATGTCTGTCTTGTCTCTCTAGTGCACAGCCCTGCATACTGTTTTTAGCTTTAGCTAAAAACCTTAATTGAGGTGTCATAATATTAACTCAGGTGTAGAAATGACGAACAGTGAAATATTGGTGGCACCGTCAAGACACTCAAGAAGACTAGATATTGTTTTATAAATCTGAGTAAGAGATGTACGTTTAATGACCACAGGACTAATGACACCATAGCTTTTGACTGTTTTTTGCCTCATTTGTTGTGTTTTTGAAACCTTACATATGATTTAGCAAATCAGTGCACATTCCAACAGTTATATGGGTTTTTGTTTTGATCATAAACTGAATAACATAATGCTAGCCCTCCCTATCATATTATTAAAGTGTCTAGTTTCTCTTTGACTAGAGAAAAATGTGTGTGGTAGTATACTTGATGATATACCACACCACCTACACCCAGCTTTTCAAAATCCTGGATCCACCCAGGTATAAGCCCCATAACAAGCCAATCAAAATGCAGTATATTTTCACATATTCCATTCATCTATAAAAAAGTCCTTGTGAATCCAGCTCAACAGAAATTGAAAGTAGTCATAATCTGGTTCATAGTGATCCATAAGTTCATACTGCAAAAGTATACATCCCCTCAAATGCTGCTAGCATTTTAAATACAGCCTAGCTCTTCCTGAAGTTTTATTCAGACTCTCTGTCCTTCATAAAAACATTAGAAATCATACATATATACGTATGGCATTTTACAAGTGTATCTATCCTAGCCTGGCGGCTAATATGGACTTTCATCAAAATGCTATCTGAGTATTTCACCATCTTCACTGCCTCTATCAAATTAAGAAAATGAATAAGTGTGCAACATCCCTTTATAAAAAAAGCATGAAGTGTGGTTCAGGTTTACACCACAACACTTTGTAAGTCTATCCAATGTTCCACATTTATAGCTTCCTTGTCAACTCTCATAAACTAAAAACACAATGGAATTATCCATTTGGAGTAGGGTGGCATTGATTTAAAGCTAACAGGACATGAAAAAAAAATGTAGGTCCCAGTTCTATGGCAGCTCTTTGCTTGGATACTGATAAAGGACATTACTCTCTCTCTCTCTCCTAAAACCCATCAATCTCTCTAGGGGATTTGTTGTACCCTTATACTTCATGGTCTGCTACTGTAATCTTCACCCTCTTTCTATTCCCCACTTCCACAACCCCAGGGGCTACAACCTTCAGACACCTGTGTTTGTTAGTTCTGACTGTTGCTTTTTTCACTTTTTTTTTTGGAAACCTGTTTTTCCAAAGAGAAGAGTCATTTTTGTTGCTTTACTCCAAACACTGTCCTGGTTTTCAAGTCTCTCTGCCATTTAGGTGTCCAAAATACTTAACAGTGAATTGTGACATGCATGATTGCTTACCTCAAAATACCCTTTGCTTTGCTTATAGTTCCATAGAATACTTGTTTGAGATATGTAGTGATGTTTGCACCACATATCTTAAAAGGGAAATTAGTGTATGTTCTAGTTCAAGTATAAGATACAGGAAGCAAAACTTGAAGGGACCTCCAGTCCAGGCCCCTGCTGTTACAGGCAACGTTATATAGATCCTGTTTATAAATTGATTATGCTTCCTCTTAAAGGCTTGTTAGACTTTTTTGTCCCCATTCTTCCTGTTGAAAAGTTGTTCTAGAATCTCCCTCTTCTGATCACTAGGACCATTCTCTGATCCCAACCTGAATTTAGTCAAGCACAGTTTATAGCCATTTGTTGTTATGCCAACATTATCCTTCTGCTTAAGTAGCTCTTTTCTCTCCAGGGTGTTACTTCCCTGATGCACTTGTGAAAAATAAATATGCCTTTCAGCCTTCTTTTCATTAACCTAAACAAGTCAGACTCATTCAGGGGCTTACCTATGGACCAAGCCCAGTAGCACTGCTGTGAAAAATATGCCTACTAACTCCTGATGTGCATTTGCTGACTCCCAAAAAGGAAGCAATGTAGCTGCCTTAGAGCACTTCTGAGGGTCTACACAGCCTTGGGCTCTCTGCCTTGGACAGTCTTGTGGACATGGGCTCAGAGCCACACTAAGCCTCACTTCCAGGATTTAGCATGCACTAAATGTGCAGACAGAAGTGGCAATTGTTGCCTGATCTGGCCCCAGAAAGCATTCTACATCTGTGACCAAACACAAGTGCACAGCTGCAGAACCCTTAAAAAGGGCCTGATCCTGCAACAACAATCCTCATTAAATGAGGGTTCAAATGAACGTGCTCCAAAGCAGAGTGCTTTCTTAACTTCTTTCTGTGTGTGCCAGGAGCAGGTCTCGCCAGTTCTGTTTTCAGAATGGGTGGGGAGGAGGGAGGGGAAGGGAGCAGAGGGAGCTCATTCTAGGTGTTGCCCAGCTGGCACTCGAGGATGGGGTCAGTGGATTGAAACCTCCCCCTTCCCCCCGGGTGCTCCATCCCCTCCTCCAGCACAGCTGGGGAAACCCCAAAGCAGACCTCTCTTCCCCGCTTCTTCCCTTCCCATTCTGAGACAGAACTGGAGCTGGGAGAGGGATTGGGGGTGGAGCCAGCAGAAGAGACTGCAGAGATGCAGCCTTTCTCCCTGGATTGACTCCAAATTGGAGCCTGATCACCCACCCTCCTGACCCAGCAGCTAATGTCTGTAGGGTTGGGAGGATTGGTCTAACTCATGGTGCTTTCTGTAAAGCACCATGAGTTAGGCCTGGGAGCAGCACTTCTGTCTGCACCTTAAGTGGGCAAAACATGCTTCATAGCAGCATTCCTGGACTCATAACACAGGCAGTATAAACAAGCTGTAGTTACCTCTCACAGTATAGGCTCTCTTTTCTCCTGATGGTCCAACTAGCCCTTCTCTTTACCTGAATTCATCTCTCCTTTAGTCTGAATTAATCTTTCTCAAAAATGGGCAACCAGAACTGTAACCAGCATTACAAAGGAGGTTTTACCAGTGCCTTGTTCAGTCACCTCAACACCTGACACAACCCAGAACTGCAGGGGCTTTTTAATAGCACCACATCAGCCTAGTTATTCATACCTGTTCTGTTATTAAATGGTTCACCCTCCCTGTCATTTTCAACTGATAAGTCCCCAGATCATAGCTGAAATTCTTCTTTTTAGTTTCATCACTATGGTATCTGCACATGGAATTGATAAAGAGTCTAGACAGAACTTAATTTAAAGTATCAGAAATTCTAGTGTGCATCACTGCCCATTCTGAAAGATCCACTAGTATACCAGCATGCAAAAGCAGATTATACAAAGCTACATGCTTATATACCCCAGGTTAGATTCCGATTCAAAATGGGCTAAAGCTTGAATAGTTTTATTTGCCAAACACCTGGGGAATTTTTCTTGGCTCAGTCAGAGAAAAAGGAATTTCTTGATTCTATAAACTGAAGAGCTAATTTCTTTTGCATTTAACCATCCATTTTTATCCATTTCCCTGCTATGTAACAGACTCAGTGACACAAAAAGGCACCTTGAGTAAGCTCTTCTGAGGCTTTGTCTCTGACAGTTATAGCTTTGAATGGGAAAGGGTGAGAAATTCCAGTGAACACCTGCTGGATCAGGTCATTTTCTTGTGGGTCACTGCATCTATTGTGTTCAGCCATACTGATACAAAATATTTTTTAAATTGGGAGGTTACAAGAGAAGAGTACTGCTGCTTGACTATTCTTGTGTTAATGTGCCACTACCACCTCAGTGCTTCATTTGGAGCTTGGCCATATGCCCATTCAGGAAAGTAAGGAGCCCCCTTACCTACCCTGCCTGGGCTGGCTAAATCACTACCAACTTGCCCCTCCCCCTTTCAGGGAGGCATGCATCAATACCAAAACTAATCAATACCAACAAAAGGGCTAACAACTCCATCCTGGAGGAAGCACAAAACAGGAACCCAAGGAAACACATGACTCAGAATCTCTCCACCACAACTTAGGTCTTGCCATATTCTTGGGGGAAGTACAATTGCATGTGGTCCCACACTCAGTTTGATTCACCACTGAACAATCCATCCCCATATGCTGACCAAAAAATTCAGCTGTTAATGATGGCTGAGGTTCAATGCAATTTGGATAAAAAGAAAGTCAGATGCCTCTACAATAGCTGTGCACTCAAGGGCAAAATCTGTGAGCCTGATTATTGTCTAACACTTCTGAAAACTGTAAAAATAATTGCTTAAAAATATAATGGAAAAACATTAAAGATGTTTCCGCAAAAAGGCCCTTTATGAAAAGCGATCATTCAGTCTATGTGGGGGAAAAAATCACCTCTTTTCTTTGCTGGCAGTTTCCATACAGGTAGCTCTACAAGATAAGTTGCATGCTCTCCAGTAGTGATGTAATTGGGAAATAATTGTTAATATTTCACAGATGCTACAGAACATTCAGTCCTGGTTCTTTGTAAACAAATTAGCTATGAGCAAACTAACTTGGAATAGGAATACAAACATTCATTCTCATTAGGATTAGTAAATAAGGTCTGAGCTTGGATGTGATGTCTTTGCCATGAGGACTTCTTCAGTCTAGAGTAAGGTCAATAAATAACCTTCCCTCTCTGACAGCCAGCCAGCATAGATGGTTTTCCTTCAGAAATATGTCCTCACATGCTTTGCCTGATATCAGTATTAGTACAAGTCATAACAAGCCCAAGAATGGATCTTTTTAGTAAAAAACTGAAACTCCTAATAATTTTATAGTAGAATAAAAGCAAAGACCACCACCACTCTATTCCTGATTTAGACCAGTGTAAATGAGAGAAGAATCAAGTCTAATGTCTTCACTGCTGTAGGTTCAAAAGGTTGAGACTGGGACCATAGGATAAGACCTTTCTGCTCATTAAATAGCAGCATTAAGCGATGCAGTTACTACAGACACAGTCTCTTTCAGTGGGTAAATTGTGACTAAGATTATATTGTGGTCAATAGGGACACTACAGCCTGGCTGACTTGATAACTCCTTAGATAATTCTTCCCTTATTCCCAGTTCCATTTCTGTTCAGGTTGACAAGGGTAGCTGGCATATTAAATAAAAGATAAGGGAGGAGCTGGAGGAATCTGCGCTAATTAGCACATTGTAAGGCAGCTCTGTAAATATAGGGCTTAATTCAAAGCCCACTGAAATCAATGGGAGCCTTTCCACTGACCAATTTGTAAGCTTTGAATAAGCTGCATAGTGCTGGAACGTGGCCACATATATTGGACTAGTGTTGTAATGTTTTTATTAATTATTCTGTGTGTTACAAGAGTGCCTAGAGGTTCCTCTCAGAGATCAGATCCTGTTGTGCTAGGTAGTATGCCCACAAATGGTAGAAGTTAAACAGGTAAGACAGGGCTGTCTACCTTCTAAGCCTGTTGAGGCCACACACCCCAGGGGCCATGCCAGCAAGGGCTGCACACTGCACAGGTCATACAAGGCAAGCCACAAGCCACCATGCCACACAGACACTCTCCCTGCTGCACAGTGTGCTCATGAAGGCACCCCTTCCACCACTGAACTAGGTGCCCCCATCCACTGCTGCACCACCCAGATGCTCAAAAGCAATTCCCTGCCTCCCTGCCCCCACTACTACATGAATATTATCCCCACCCCTACACACTGTACCCACTGCAATGTATGCTCTTGCAGGCACCTTCCTCCCCCCAGTGTCCCATCCACAGTTGCACCACACAGGTGCAATCTCCCACAAGTGGCCCCATCTGTTGAACATAGCTCATCTCCCCACACCACTAGTCACGTTACCCACTGGCAAAATCAGAAAGCAGCAGCCAGATGAGGTAGGAAGAGCCCAGAGACTCCAGACACTGTTGCAGCCAGAGTGATGGGGGAAGCAACATCCAGACAGGAGCCCAGGGGCCACAACTTAACCCTTTGTGAGCTGCATGTGGCCTGTGGGCTGCCAGTTGGGCAGCCCTGCTGTAGGCTATTAAGAGTGAGGTGTAACAAAAAAGGACAGGAAGAAAAAAAGATATATGTTTTTAAACAGAATCTTCCTAATTCCATAGATTAAAGGCAGATTGGAGAAGATCAAGAAATAGCAGGTAACTATTATGATTTGGTTTCTTAAAGTATTAGAACCAACTGGAATTGGAAAGATATGTGGTATTGACTGGTGCAGGCTGAGACAAACAGAACAACATCAGTCACAGCCAATTCAAGGTATCTCACATGCTGAAGAATTTCATCTGAAGAGCCTGATATGCGAATAAGAACTAACCCCATTTCCTTCAGCTGCAATTAAAATGGTAGCCCCAACAAGATCCTCAGCATCCAAAAGCCATCAGACAGAGGGAAGCAATAAACAGGTTTTTATCCCAGACTCACCATACCTTCCACTAGAATGCAATCCTCCCTCTCCAGAATACACAATACTACACAATAGTAGTCTTGAGTTCAAAGTGGACTAAAGGCTATATCCTGCACCCACTGATAATGGAAGTTTAACTACTGATTTTACAAAGGAAAGAATTATCAGGCCTAGAGCATTTGTACAGCCTTCTATCAAGCCTCAGGTTGAACTGTGCAAATTTCTTAACTAAGGGTATGTAGCTCCCTGAAACATAGTGTGTTTACTTAGCCCAAACTCCTTAGATTTGCACAACCCTCAGGTTTCTCTCTGAAGAAACTGTTCTGACACAAAAACAAGTGCAACAAGAAGTTAAGTTGTGCAGCTTTGCCTGAAAGAATTTTTGCAAGATAGTAGAAAGCAAATTTTGCCTCTGACAGGAAACCCAGTGCAGAACATTTAGCTTCTGCATCACTTTCTTTTGCAGGATCTTATAACCCCATTGCCTGAGTCTTTTCAGCTGCTTTGTCCTGTCCTGTCTCTGTGGAGTACTCTGGTTGCTCATACCCTTGACCTGGCCTCTTGCTGATCCGCCTACGCTTGCAGGATGTTGTCAGTGACTAATGACTATAGCAGGGCAATGAGAAAACAAAGGGGAGGGGGAACAAGGAGAGACCACTAGTCAGTCCTGTTCTAAACAAAAGAAAGTATCATTCAAAACAGCCCCTTCTGATAATTGTGATTGATTTCCTATAATAAAATGGTCCTGTGTATTTCTTTAGCATTAGGTGCTCTTTTGCACATTCAATTTTCTTTTGCTCTGGATCATCCCATTATTATGAACATTCCCCTTCTGCATTTTCTCTTCTCTTTTGTAAATTTAATGCTAATGATCTGTGCCTGATTGATAGCCCTAGGGACCACATACCCTTCTATGCAGCCTCTTATTATGTACAGGGCAGGCATCAGCAGCGCACACTTCTTCCAGCCCACCTAATCAATATTCTCACCCCTAATGTCAGGACTACCTCAAAGGGAGAGAGAGTACCTCTGGCTTACCTCTGCTCATTCAGCCCAGGGCTTACCAGCTGAAATTTGTCAAAAAACTGCCTAGACATCAACTGAGTTCTGGTGGTTTTGTTAAATGGAATGCCCATCCAGTACAAATTGGATGTAACCTGTTTCACAAAGAGCACTGCCAGGGAGTTACATCATGCTTAAAACAACAAATAAGAATTCAAAATTCAAGACAACAAAACTCACCAATTAGTATGATTCTACGGGCCAAATATACTTTTGAGGCCTGGTTTTGGTAGTCTACATTACTGGTACATACTGTTCTTTATAACTTCCGTGGAACAAAAAGAGGCTCTTTATGTTGCTCAAATCATGTGTAGAGGTTGGAGAACTATTCAGTTTGTGGTTTAATGGGCAAACTGGAAAATATTGGATCATGCTGAAGCAACAGAGCATCTTTGGTGGATCCAGGTGTAGTAGAATGCATGAAACAACAACAACCCCTACACATGTTTATTTTGGGTCACCCCAAAATGTTTCATTTTCGAGTATTTTTACCATTCTATTAATTTTTTTAAAAAATTCTTAGGTCAATTTCTAAATGAAAAGTTAAAAAAATTAGAATATACTGAAATGAAATATTTTAGCATTTCTGAATATAAATGTTTCTTTTGGGGAAAAAATGAAAAAGTCACCTTTTTAAGACTTTCCCAGCCTTCTCTTTTGAGCAAATTATTAATGAAATTTGCCTCAAATGAATTTAAAATTTTTCCCCCTAGTACCACCAAAAAACCATTTCCTATCCATCAAAAAATTCCAGTAAGCTCCATAAATTTTAGTAGTCACAGTCATAGGGTAGGTAGTAGCATAATGTGCTGTGCCAGATTGGGGAGCGGTATACAAACTTGAATGGGTCTTACTAAGACCTGGATTTGGTTCTGATTTGCAGTAGTGTAACTAGGGGTGGGTGAGAGGGGCATACATGCTGGCATCAAGTTAGCTGGAATCACTTCCCCCCACTCCCATTCCCTGCAGAGTCTGTGCCCAAGGAGCACTGCTATGCCAGGAACACCAAAATAGTCTTTGGCTGCTGCTGTTTTATGAGCAACAGTAGGGGTAGGCAGAACACGTGCACCAGCAGCAGCAGCAGCTGAGCTAGGACTGTGGAGTACCCACTGTGGACAAGTGATGCTCCAGCCTCCTCGTAACACACATGCCCTCAGATCCCATTTCCCACCAGCCCCATTCTTGGACTCCATGCGCTCTATTCCTGATCTCTGATCTGTGTGCCCCTGCCTATTCTGCCCCAGGGTTTGCACCAGGCAGAAACTCTGCTTGCTACACCACTGCTGATTTGTCTGAACATAAACAGGGGTTCTCATTTGCTTTTCCCATCCCTCCTACATATCAGTTGTGTAAGATTTCTGCTCTGATGCTGTTTATTCTATTATTGCCTCAGTCCTTTCCTATACTTGTTGGTCTTTGGTTCTGTTGCATCCTATATGATACCAAGATGGCAAACTCCCTGGGAAATGTCTGTGTTCTCCACAGCATCCAGCACAATGGGATCCTGATCCTCAACTAGGGTTGCCAGGTGTTTTCTTAAGAAGACTAGTATGTTGCCATGTTGTACCCAAAGCTCAAAAATAAGGAAAGGGAAAGAGAATAGCCAGTTGTCTTGCATTCCTGTTGTTCAAACTTTCCTCAAATCATGCCAGAATTCCATAGTTTTCTATTATTTGGGGTGTTTTACTGCTCCAACTTCCCTGTCTCCTTCCCTTTTGTCCCACTTGGAGCATTACAAACTGAGCCAACCCTGAATAAACCTTTCTAGCATCATTTATTTTCCTGCAGGGTGAAATGGGTTGACAGGCACAAAATATTATCTTTTTTTTAGTCCCACAACTTATATGTGATGCCTTGTTATGAGCATTAACACCAACAATAAAACATGGTAATTAATTCTCTTTAATTACAGTGTCACAGAGGGAAAAGGGGAGAGAGCTGCAGATCACAATAGACATGTTAACAATCAGCACTTCCAACGGCTGCTGCCTGTTTGTGTGTTTATTCACATTTACATTGCTGCTTATAAAACAACTTTAATTCCAGTTTGGGATACCAAGCCTATTCTTTTAACGTGTAGAAAAGGACAACTCTAATGGTAAAAGATGTGACATGAGGAGGTGGTCACGTTTCTTCAGGACCTTCACCTACTTCAAATAATTGCTAACGTTTCAATAATAATTGCTGAAGTTTCAGATCCAAGCCTGCCTTACATACCTAGGAGAGCAAGGTGACAACTCAGAATACAGACCAAAAATATTACTGACCTTATACACTTCATCCTCACACACAACAGTTTCACTTTTAATAACCAACACTTCCTCTAGACCATGGGCACAGCTATGGGCACCAAAATGGCTCCACAGTATGCCAACCTTTTTATGAGCCACCCTGAGGAAGGGTTCCTCAAGGACTGTACCATCAAATCCTTGCTACACTCAGGATATATCGATGACATTTTCATCATTTTGACTGAAAACCTGGAAACTCTGATTGAGTTCCTTCAGAAATTCAACAACCATCACCCCTCCATCCGACTATCTCTTGAATATTCCAGCACTAACATCTCCTTTTGACATGATGATCGGTATCCAGAATGGTAAAATACAGACCATGTTGTATAAGAAACCCACAGACCAACATACATATCTGCACAGAACCAGCAATCTCCCTAAACACACTAAGAAAGCTGTGATATACAGCCAAGCCCTCAGATCCCACCAAATTTGTACTGAGAAGAACACCCGGGATTGCTACCTCACAAATCTTAAAAAGGCTTTCACCCAACAAGGACACTCCTCCAGAGAGAAAGATTGCATGTTTGAAAGAGCCACCTGGATACCACGTGAAGAGCTGCTGCAGTACAGAAGAAAACCCCGACGAATCACACACTGCTGGTTATGCCATATCACCCCTCCCTCAAACCCATATGGAAAATCCTCAAACAATTGCAGCCCATACTAGAAGGAGACCCTATTCTTAAAGAAATCTTCCCAGAACCACCCATCTGAGCCTTCAAACAAGCACCGAACCTCACTAACCTCATCACCAGAAGCAAACTTCCTCAAGCCCAGAACACATTGGATGGATCCAGACCATGGCATGACAAGAAATGCAAAACCTGCCAACACATCTCCACCACCCCCACAATTACTACACCCCACAACAGAGCCATCAGCATTCCCAGATCTTACAGCTGCACCTCCAGAAATGTAATATAGCTCATCCAATGCACCAAATGCCCTGATGGAAAATACGTAGGAGAGACCAAACAACAACTGTGCGCCAGAATGAACGCACACCGGAAATCTATTAAAGACAAGAATACCCAACTACCTGTGGGGGCACATTTCTCACAAGAAAACCATTCTGTCCAATCTCTCAGTTCTAATCCTCAAAGGGAACTTACAAAACACTTTTCACAGACAAGCCTATGAACTTTACTTCACCAACCTTCTGGATACAAAAAATCATGGACTAAATATAGATATTGGATTTATGACACATTTGACTCCCCAGGTACCTCTCCATTGTTTACCTGCTACATTCATCCCCCTTCTCTCCCCCTACCATACCTGTCTCTCACCCACTGACTCCTCAATTTACATCTTCACTGACTGCCTATCTTCCATGCATAGCAGCCTCTGGCTTCTTTATTATTCATTCCATCCAGGAAAAGCACACACCAACTGCAGATGCTTCTTCAGCCCGACCAAGAGTTTTTCAACCCAAAAGTATGCTAAGAAAATGTTTCCAACTATTTAAGTTGGTCTCATAAAAGATATCAGATTCACACAAAGAACCGTGTCTGCTGAAGTTTCAGCACTTCAGAGTGTTCCTAATTAGGAGAGGGGCAGATGAGTCCACTGGTTGTCCAAGCTTTTATAAATCAGCCCTGAAAAATAATATTCCCACTTGGCTTGGAGATTTTTCTAATTTAATCAATTTTACAAATCAAACTGATGCGCTTAATTGATCTTTTTCACTTCTAATATGGTCACTGTCATTCTCCTGTTCCTTGCACCTGCCATTTCCTGTCATCTCAAGAGAGAGAAATGCACCACATTCTATCCTATTATATCTCTGCATTTAAAATGAGTTATAAAACGAAAGAGAAAGAACCTTAACTAAGGCATATATTGACAACAAAGTGTGGTTAGGCCCGTATTGCATGCTGCTAGTTTTCTATAAGGTGTCAGACATTAAAGTTGAACTTTTGCCTGGATTCTGTCATTTGAGCTAATGTATTTCTGCTAGAAAACATGTTGGCAGTGGCAGGCGAGGGTCTTTATGATCTAACTGAAAACCAATATCTCCACTCAGGTTTTAGAGAAAGCCAAGTATTGACCACAAGGAAAAAGAGTAAGAGAAACAGCAGATTGTAAGAGCTGACAGGAAACCCAATATCCTTTTCCACTTGTCACAACCCAATTAAATTGTGCCCATGTCACTGAGCAAGAGATACCATTCAAATCATCCTCATTTTGACGATTAAGGGTTAAAAGACATCCCTGCCAAAAATTCCTTGAAACAAAACGCGGCCAGGGTACTGTAGATAATTGGTCAGCTGAAATAAAATGCTAGGGGAAACTATATATAATTGGTCCAAAAATAAGCGTAAGCTCCTCACACGTAGCACACACGTAACAGGTAGAGAAACCTAACCCACTACCTTGTAACTTGAGGAGACAAAGAGCTGCCACCTGCCAAAAAATTAAAGATTCCATATAACGGTTCACGATTGGGCATCTCTGTCAAACACCTCTGCCTATAAATAGTTTAACAGTTTCCGCCCAAGTCGGAGAGCTCTGGGGATCTCACAGGAAACACCTGTGCTTGTCACCAGAGAATTGGGAAATTGATCAATTCCCAATCAATCACCCTGTCAGCGTAAAATATTGACGTAGAAAGTCTTGCAAGCCCGACCGTTCATTCCGGCACCACGTCCGTCATTATCTCGTTGTAACCTGACTGCGTGCATGTAGTCGACTCTGTAACCAAAGTTATATGCGTATACTCAACTCTGTAACCGAAGCTGTAACGGAACAAAGGCTCGCCTGCGTCGTCCATCACTATCTAGGCAACGTAAGTAAACAAACTCCTGTAACCTACACGTGTCTGTGCCTGGTTAATTCCACTCCATCCATCACTACCCGCCTGCCGAGCTCTAAATCTAAACACTCCGGTGTGAGTCAGGCGGCTGCCGGCGGCTGCTCTGATTCACGACACCACTTAGTCTTGTATATGAAAATGTCAGAACTACGCTGCAAAACTGTTGTAAGCCTTTTATATAAAAAAAACAAACCGCTGTATTTTTCTCCTGGATGTATTTCAGCTCATTGCTGTAGGTGGATGAAAAATTCACTTGCATTTTTACTAGGAGTCTCTTCCTTTTATGTCTAAGTAGTCTGTGACAAGGCTACCCATTATGGGACAATCTTTCTGCACTTGACAACAAAAGGTGACACATACATAATAACTGGACCAAATCCTAACAGAACTTTTCTCCAAATGGATTTTTTGTTCTTGGCTCATTTATGTATCATCCAAGTCTATAACAGAAGGGTGGGCAAAATACTGCCTGGGCCATTCTATCTGGCCCATGGGAGCCCTAAAAATTTAGAAAATTAATATTTTTCTGCCTCTGGCTTATGTCAAAGATGACAGGAGCCAGGGGCAGTAGGACTCAGGGGAAACCACAGCAGGGCCCACCCAGCACTGTCCCCCCAGCCAGAAGCCATTGCCTAGCAGGTACTTCTGGCCTGGAACCATGGGACTGTTCGTGGCTGTACCTGCACAAGAAATTCAGTAAGAAATGGCGGGGGAGGCAGGAGAGGATCGTGGGACCCCAGTCCTCGGAGCCAGGCCAGCTCCTGTTGAGCCCCACAGTCTGGCCATGCAGCCAGGAGCTGGCAGGCAGGTGGAAAAGAGACAGCAGAGGCCGGGGCGAATGGAAGCAAGCAGTGTGTGGGAGTATGGGGCCTGTGCCGGTGGGGCCCAGAGGGGAGCAGTAGGAGTGTGGAGTGTAGGGTTTGGGTTGGCAGGGGTCTGTGAAGCCAGGCTGGGCTGCACCATCAGGGAGAGGGGGGAGCTGACCCAACCTGCGCCCCTGCTGCCCTACTCTGGGCCCCACCAGCACTGGCCCCAGGACACCAGCACAGGCCCCGTGCTCCCACCCAGCTGCTGCTGGCTTCCGCACACCCGCTCACTCCCAGTGTCCCCACCCCAGCCATGCGGGGTTGCCTGTGCTTGCTCTCTGTTGCCAGAGAGCAGGCACAGGCAGGTGACATGGCAGAGAGGCAGGACAGCCCCGTGTAGCCTCTGGCCAGCTGCAGCAGGGAGCACCAGCAGTGGGGAGGGAAGGGCACTTTTCCCCCACGCTGAGCACCATTCCTGCCACTGCTGCTCAGTCCAGATGGGCAAGTGTGGGGCACACAGGGTCAGGGCTGTGCACTGCCCTCCACCTGTACCATGGGGCTGGGGCGGGGACACTAGGAGTAAGCAGATGCGTGGGAGTCAGGCAGGGTCCAGAACAGGGGGGCAGGAGCACAGGGTCCCAGCTGGCAGGGGCTTTATGGAGCCGGGTCAGCTCCCCCCTCTCCCTACTGGTGTAGCCTAGCCTGGCTCTACCAACACACACCCCGCACTCCTACTGCCCTGCTCTGGGCCCCACTGGCACTGGCCCTGGGACATTGGGGCAGGCACCACGCTCCCACTCACTTCAATTCCCCGCCACCATTTTCCCCACTTTCCTGCCTGTTGGCTGGCCAGCCACTCTGTACTACATGAATCCCATACCCACATCCATACCCACACACACACATCCACACATCCCCACAAACCCCCATATGCAATCACTTCTGCATATACAGCACAAATGCACACAAATCAGGACAAAAATATTTGTTAAATTAAATTAAAATATATGATTATGGGCATTTGATTTTTTAGTATGTAATTTGGGGTTTTTTCCCCTAAAATGGCAAACCCTCTTCCCCAAAGGATTAGTTCCAGGAGCAAGGGGAGGGACTTCCGGTGGCAAAGGTCAGAGGCTAGGGGCAGGACTCCCAGTCCCAAGATGGTGACCAGGGGGAGGGGCACCGGTCAAGGGGTGGGGCTACCCATGCATCCATTGATAGCTTGCCAAAACTCAGTAAGCAGCCCTCCACCCAAAATAATTGCCCACCCCACTATAACTTGACAAGAGACTTACTTATTCCCAGTAGCAGGAACCATCAGACTTGTCTTAAATTAATCTTAGACTAGTTAATGCATGTCCAGGACTCCAAGAGTATAAAGCCTTTAATAACTGAAGGACCTTTTAAAGAAGAACAAACATTTCTTTTCCAATAGCCAGGTACAGACATTACACTTTTACCATATAAGATCAGAAACCGGTCTACACCCTTAACAGAACAAAAGTTCGACATACTAACCCAGTCTATACCCATAACAGAACAGAAGTTCAGCGCACATAGACTGGTTTAAAAATTGTGAAATATGATCTAAGATTTGCCCCCACCCTAGGCAAATGTGTGTTCTCTACTGATCTAAACTATGCCACCAATAAAAAACCATGTAACTTAGATCAATTCTGTCTCAGGCTTTTTGAACATCTGTACCTAGCCAATAAGTATAGCATGTTTGCTACTCAGGCAGTATCATTAAGAAAAGCAGGGGATCATTTTATTCAAATCTACAGGACAAGTTTGAGCTCCTAGATCCTGCTGTCTTTCCAAATTAAAGACCCCCTAATGAGGTTAGGAGGAATTCAGGAAAGTGTAAAATAATAAATAGTTACTAGGCCTGTGCGAGTAGGCAGGTATTCAATCCAGCTTCAGATCCAGCTGCTTTGGATGTCAGTGATCTGATCCAGAGCTCTACATTGGTTTACCGCTTCAATTTGGCCGAAGCGGCTCTGAAGGTTTGAAGCTGCCTCTAAGATCTGGCCATAGGGTATAATGAGGGACCAATGAAATATCTATAATTTTGTTTTTTGTCTCTGATTCGGGGGAAACTTGCAGGAATGGTCACCTCTGCTGAGAGCATGAATCCTGCCAAACTTCAAGGAGATAAGTGCAGGAGCTTGGGGGAAACTGCACCCCAAATTCTTGAAAGCAAAACTCATGTCACGCCTATGTGTTACAGCACAGGGGGGCAAAAACTCCAGGGCTGGTGGCCCTTGCTGAGGCCACAAAGCATGCCAAGTTTCAAGAAGGTGGGTGCAGGGGTTTTGGGGAGAACTGCGCCTCAAGCTGCTGACAGGCAAAACTTGTGATGTGGGTGGGTGCTTGGGCGACTGCATCTGTCTTGGGGCACAGGGGGGTGGAACCTAGTGCAGGTCTGGATGCTGGGCCCTTCCAGGCCACAAAGCCTGCTAGCTGTGTGTGTGTCTTGCTGGGGGAGTCTGTCTTCTGGGGGCCTGCACCTCTGGCTGCTAACAGGAAAACTCATGATGTGGGTGGGTGACACTGTGTGTGTGTTAAGGTGCACCCTTCCTGGCACTGGGGCCTCTGCACAACACAGCAGTGTGCCCCAGTGAGGTCTCCTCCTACCCTACAGCCTCACGCCAGGTCAACCACTTTACATGACAACAGGTAAAATAACTTAGCTGGCTCAATACAAGTAGCATCAGGAGTAGCATCAAAGGTACCCAAATGGAACTGTCACAGAGCCTTTCTTGTTATAAAGGAAAAGAGAGCAAGAAGTAAGGGTGTTGTGTTGGACATATGATGTAACACATGGTGTGTGATGGCTTATCTTGTGTTTTTATATCTATATGTGTATTATGGGGGAAAAAAAGGAGTACTTAAATAAATGTATCTTTGGAAGCTTTAGGGTTGAAAACCTCTTTGTCAGGCTGAGGAAGCACCTGCAGTTGGTCCTGGATGGAAGGAATAGTAAAGAAGCCAGAGGCTGGCCTGGCCCGCAATGCAGGCAAGAAAGCCAGTCAGTGAAAATGGAAATGGAGGTGTCAGAGGGTGAGGGACAGGCTGGGGTAGGGTGTAGGGGAAAGGGGGATGTAGCAGCACAGGTAAAAGTGCAGAGGTGCCTGGGGTGTCAGATGTCCAGCAGGTTGCAGTGTGCCAGAACTCCACTGTGTATATTGAGTTCATGAGTTACTGTACCTACTACATAGGAGGCTGATGAAGTGCAGTTCATAGACCCAGCTCTGAAAAGTGGTTTGTACATTCAAACAAACACCTAACCTCATCACCAGAACTCAGCATCCCTGGTTCCAGCTCCAGCTCCTCCTCTGGCAGTGGCAGGCTCACTCTGAGAGCTGAAATCGGGGTGGAGGAGACAGTGATTCCACTACTGGTGCCTACTTCTGGACTGGGGGGAGGTGGTGCAGGTGCAGGGATGTCAGGTGCAGACACTGCTCCCACGTCCTGGGTTCTACTGGCAGCTCTGATGTCATGGCTGCTTGGGAATAGAATGTGTCTGTGTTTGGGAGAGGAGGTACTTGCAGCTCTAGCTCTCCCCCTACCCTGTCTTCCTCCCCTGCCAGAAGACCTGGCACCTGCCTTTCCATCATGCTTCACATTGATCTTTCTTGTGCTGTGAAAGGTCTGTGTGTGTGTGGGAATCCTTTTGTATTGTGCATTTTATTTTTCTGTTGCATGCATGCACTGGCCTCTTCTTTGATTGTTTGCTTCAGTGTTAAGAGTGATGTAAAAATTGTGTGCTGTCTGTCTGTCTGTCTGTCTTCTTCTCCTATGAATATCTGATTTTTCTTATTTATATTGTGTATATGTGTGCATGCTTGTGTGCAATCTGTGTGCCCCTCTGTACAGTGATGGATCAGATCACACTGGAAGGGAAAACACAGCTTTCTTTTTTCAAAGTTTGCAAAAAAAAGAAGAGCAAATATAAATCAAAAGAAATGAATTGAATATAATAGTAGTAGTAATAGTAATTGAATAGCTAAGCTAAGATAAGCTAAATTCTACCCAATCCTTTCTAACATCAAAAAGGATCAGGCAAGTTCAACTAGCGAGTAAAGTAACGAAGCTGAAATGCTTGAGTCTGCTAGGATACCATTTTCACTCAGTTCCTGAGAGGGAACAAGCTAGCAAAAGGCACAGCACACCTCCAAACAGAGGCTTTTATGCAGCTTCTAGGTCCCGCCTCGCAGATGCTGTCATTGGAAAGGCAGCCAGAGAGAAATCCTTCTTACTGGCCACCTACACATGTCAGTCTCCCCCCACCTCCCCGCTTTCCCTCCCCCCCCAGTCTCCCTTCCTCCCCCATTCCCCCTCTCTCTTCTAACTTTCACTTTCAGCGTCCAAAGCATCCGAATCATTTCCGAAGCACTTCGGAAGCTCCAAGCCACTTCAGACAGCTTAAATGAGCCCACACTTTGATCCAGGCATGCTGCTTCAGACACCAAAGTGTCCAAAGCAGCCCTGGATCCGAAGCGTGATCTGAAGCCTCGCACAGCCCTAATAGGAACTGCCCTGTGAAACAAAGAAGAATATTGCTTTCCAGATTTCCCACACACACACACACACACACAAAATGCAGTGCTATCATTTTCCTACCTCTTTTTTCTTATATGATTGTTTTTAGTTTAAAAGATGTATAGATAGATCTACTATTAACCACAAAAGCAGAAATACGTGAATAAGTCAGATAGCTCAAGAAATCTTTTATATTTGCTCTTAGGCTTTTGTAACGTTCTACAGCTGCATTATTCCCCCAGTGCATAAAGGAACAAAAAAACCCCATCCATGTCCACTTAGTCTCTTTCTCTATCATACTTGATGGAACCAAAAACCTTCCGCAAATCTCAAAATAAACATTTCAGAATCAATCCAAGAGATACCTTTCCCCTGAGCCAGGGACTTCCTTGCCAGAAACTCCTTGCTGCTGGCAGCATTTCCCCCATCTTCCTACATACCATCTGCCTAGGCATTCCCTATCACAAAAAAAAACAACCTATATCCAATACTTTAACCATCACCAATGACCAAGCTTTTTCAGCCTTTATAGGAAACAGGTGCTCATCTGGGTCTTAACAGATTCTCTACAAAATACAAACATATGTATTAAAGATGCTGTGTTTCAAAACAGGACCGTCTGGCGTGATGCTTCCTGATCTTTAACAGAGCACATCTCTTTGTTACAGAAGTTTATATAGTACTGTCAGAAAACAAAACTGTATAATTTTAGTGTAGCTACTAAAGATGGTAGTATCTTACTACTGAGTTAGGTCCATAAGTTGTATCACAAAACTAATGTTTATTTGTTTCGCTAAGTGCATGGATGACCAAAGCAAAAGCATTCATATAAGCACTAGTCTGAAGACTTGGACCAGAGTCCTATCAGTTTCATGTATAAATCTTTGCATCTTAGTGCTATTCTGCTTCACTTTTTCTTCACAACTGAATCACTCTTATGTGTACAGATGTAGTATGCAGCTGCTGTAGCCACATAAACTACCTCCATGATCACTGGGCATGCTCAGTAGATCTATACACCATTCCCAGGGGTATGCAGTGGCAACTAGCATTCCAGACTGATTTTGTTCTATTGCCTTAGCTTTCCAGAGTCTGCTCAGGCCCATAGTTGTGTGGAAGCATGACTAATAATACTCTTATCTCTCACTTCATGTGCAGCAATGGCAGAAAAACAGATTAGGGACTACAGAAGGATTTAAAGGGAAGTAGGGCCAAATTAGGGAAGACCAGGTAACCAGACAGAAACAGGGTACGCCTAGGTGCACTGAGGCCTGGTGCAGACATTCAGTTTCTTCTGGGAGAGTTGCTGCAGGAGAAACTACAAATGTACAGATGTTTAGGCTTTTTATAAACTAAAAATGTACACTCCAGGAGAAAAATAAACTGGAACACCCAGGGTTAAACTGCTCCCAGGATACTTTCTCCTGGGAGAACAAAAGTCTGTATATGCCTTGGCTTCTCTCAGAAGAGATCCTCAGCTATAGTCCTCCAGCATTCCCCCTTCTCCTGAGGGAGAGAGTATGTTTCTTGCTTGCTGGACTGCTGCTCCAGCAGGAAGCAGAACATGCCCCCTTCACAATCCCTACATTGTACTGCAGTGAAACTCAGGCTGACAATGGGCACTGCTATGCACTGCTGCCATCTGTTGCCAGGAAGACTAAGGGAGCCTACAAAGTACACTGACAGGTTCACAGAGTCCCCACTGGCTGCTGCACAGTGTCAGCACTGCAAACTCTCCACCTTTCTGGGAGTAAGCAGTCAAACATCTGTATACACAACTCTGGGTAAGCCTTTCTATCAGGTCAACAAATCTGGGAGAATTCTTCCGGATTTTTTGAATGTCTGTATGCAGCCTGAGAGGGAACCACAAGGGTGGCTGTGGGTGGCTAGGCACTGGGCTAGGGAATGGGGTGGCATTTTTAAGGGAGGGTTTTGGTGATAGATTCTAGCCATTTGCTCGCAGTGTACTGCATAGCAGGAGCCCTGGCTCTAAGACTGTGGAACCCTAAACCCCAATCTGGGCCTTGTGGCTTATCTGATACATGGCAGGAAACACACAGATATCGCAAGGCACATTGACAAGTGCCTGCCACACTATCACATGACCATGTTCACCGGACCTTTTAGGGACTGAGTGACTAGGTCCACATACCGTACTGCAGCTGCTTGATGGGCACAATCTTTGCATCTTGCTAAGGAGCTACCTGGTGGCATCCCACCTCACAAACTTCAACCTATTGATGCCCAACAAGGTCAGTATGGCCCTAGCTGTTCCATCCTCAGGCTGCCAGTTCACAGGGGCAGAAGCATAGCATGATGCCCAAGTGCTCTTGAAGACAGCTCTGCATGCTGCCATGTAACCCAGCTTTGTTAAGCTTCTGAATGGGGGTCAGTCAGACCATGACCTCAAGGGCCGTATCACAGTAGTGGATGTCCACATCCTACACATTCTGGAATTCACGGTATTTCCTGTGGACCTTGACTCCAAGCCGTGCACCCTGCAGAAGCTGTAGCAAATTACAAATATCCTACAAGTCCTGGGTGCCATAAACAGGGCATATATCAATATCCTCAGGCCTTCACAGGCTCATCAGAGGAATCTCAGCATGCACCACCCATGCCAAGAACAAAATGGTGGTCTGCAGTGCCAACCTCAAATTCATCAGTGTTATGACTGGGTTCCTGAGCCCAGCCAGGATGAAAGCTCCATGTGATCCCAGTCATTCTTCCTAAGGTCCTGCTCTAGAGATTTTGGGCTGGGCTGGATACTAGTTGCAGTTTCCCTTCTTGGTCCCCTGCCACAGGGGCCATGGCATCCTCCTGCACTAAGATGATCATGAGGCCAGCCTGCAGTAGCATGGGGTTGAGGAGGGGCTGCCTGGATATGCCAGGACCAGCTCTCAAAGCTCTCCCTTTTGCTTCTATGCAGGTAACCATAGCTATTCCCTCCCTGCTAATTTCCAAGGTAGATGAGGTGCTCTATCCATGCACACAAAAGAACCAAATCAGTTGTGAAACAGGTGATGATGTGCTAAACATTTATCTTCCTGCGGGACTGAACATGAACAAGGGGGTTGAGTGGTTCATAACAGAAGCAGGAGGGGGACCTCTTTCTGGAGGTACTGGAAACACATGCCTGGGGACCTAGAGAGGACAACAAGACAGAGGGTATTGCACCACTGACACTATCTCTTATGCCTAAACACAATGATAATGCATGGAGGAATGATGGGAGAGGCCAGGCCAATTTAGGAGGTCTTAACAGGAAGAACTCTGCAAGTCACCCAGCTGGGGAGTCACAATATCTGGACATGGTAGCTGTGGAAGTGGTAGCAAGGAACTCCTCTGAGTGTGAATAGGACTGTTCAGTAGTGATGGTGCCCTGCCCTAGAGAATGTGTGGGCTGCCCAGGCTTTGGCCAGGGCAGTATTTCTCCCCAAGGATACTTCCATTCTTCTCCTGGGCAGTGCTGCTGGAGCTGCACCAAGGGTGCCAGTAATATGAGCTGGGTACCTTAAGCTGTTATGGGCAGGGTCTGAGCATATCACAGCAAGGTATGTTTGGTAACGCTAGTTGAGCTGACCAGTTTTACTTTTGCTGCTGGCTTTGGCTAAGGACCCACTGTTCAGGGCCCTTGCCTCTGCTGCAGTCAGGCTAGTAGATAATATTCAGAGGACACCCAGGCTTGGTAGCGATGCAAAACAAACAAAAGTAGTAAAACAAATAAGTTAGCATTTAGTTGTCTTCCACTGGTTTTTCCAGGCTTCACCTCCTGGTTGCCTCTTATCTTTCAGAGGCTTTGCAGAGCCAGGCTTGTGCAACAAAGCAAATGAACAAGCAAACAAATGGAGAAGGCCCCTGCTCTGGGCTCTTCCGGTGGCTGCTTAACCCCTGGTAAATCCAGGATCCAGGCAGCTGGCTCCCTGGCCAGGTACAGCCCCTTGAGGCTGCTTTCAGTGTCTTTTATCCTTCCCAGTCTGGGCTCATGTGGCTAACCTTCTCTCACTCCCCACATCTGTGTCAGCTCCCTTGCTGAGGGACTCACTCCATCCCAGGACCTGGTTCCCCAGCCTCCGGTGAGTTCTCCCAAGTCTGAGGTGGGTGTGCAGAGGTGCTTCTGGGGTGTGGGGCTGTTCAGACTCCCCTGAACCCTTAGTAACAGAGCAGGGCCCTGTTACATATCTCCACCTTCCAGGTCATGGTCCATGGTGCCAAAAGGTAGACAAGTCTATTACCTCACCCTTCGTGGAGAAAAAGTCGGCGTTCTGGTGTACTTTCCCTGGTCAATGTTCCATAGAAAAATTAAAATTCTATAGGCTCAGACTCCACCACATTAACCTCGGGTTTTCTGACTTTACGTTATTCAGTCATTGCAATGGTACATGTTCTGTTACCACTGTAAATTTACAACCTGCTAGATAGTATCAAAAACTTTCTACCACCCACTTCACTGCTAAGCATTCTTTCTCAATTGCTGTATATGCCTGCTTCTGGGGCTGTAGCTTTCAACTAAAGTAGGCCACCAGATGTTCCCCTGCCTCCCCCATCTGGGACAACACCACACCTAATGTCACATTAGTGGCATTCATATGCAGAATAAATGGTTTGGTGAAGTCTGGTGTGTAAACCACTGGTCGGGTGCTTAGAGTATTTTTAACTCTGAGAAATGCCTGCTCCATTTCAGACATCCAGCTGATCTTGCCTGGGGCTGCATCCTTAGTTAGTTCTGACAATGGTACAATTATGTCTGAGAACCTGGGTACCAGGCGCTAATATTAATTGGTGAGTCCCAAGAAGAATTGCATTTTCTTTTTGTCCAAGGCCTTAGATATTTCTGTAGGGCTTGCACCTTATCCACCAGTGGTTGAGTTTGCCCTCTTCCTATGAAAAATCCTAAGTACTAAGTCTCTTTTTGCCCCAGGGCACATTTCCTTGGGTTTGTCATTAGCCCTGCAGACTGTAGATCCTAGAGTATAGCCTTAAGGGGCGCATCCACACATGCAAACGTGCGCTTGCAGCAGCTCAAATAGAAGTGGTGCAAATTTCAGCCGGGCCTTTTTGCCTCAGTGCACATGCTTGGACATGCATTTCATTGTGGAGCAAATTCTGCCACTTGGGCAAAATAACCCTGCCTGGCTCCTTCTGGATCTGCAGCCAGGGGGAGATAGAGCCCTGCAGCACTTGTGCTGTCCCCAGCAGTATAAAAAGCTGTCCTGTCCTGGCCCCAGCAGTATAAAAAGCCGCCCTGGCAAGTAGCTCAGGGCTACTAGCTCTCAGGAGCTTCTGGGGCC
>NW_005841903.1:3208207-3209073 GCF_000455745.1 Alligator sinensis
CCCTGAGAGTTCCCTGCCCCCCCTACCCTCTACAGTAGTCTGGCAGTGGGGGCTGCTGCCTGGCTGTGACCTGCAGCCCACCTGCCAGACCTGGATGGGGACTGCACAGCCAGTAGAGGCATCTGCCCCTCTGGGCCAGCTGCCAGTGGACTGCGGTTGCAGGGTTGGCCTTCATGCGGCACTACTGCCATTTGTGCCCCCTGCCCGGCCATCTGGGCAGCTATCACCCAGAAGATGTTGCAGGTGTGGTGGCCTGGTTTGAACTATCAAAGCATGTCCTCCTGGCCCCATTGGGCCAGGAGGTCAGCCACAGCCAGCTGGGTCCAAGGTGCCAGCTCTGAGCAGGCAGGATCCTGCCCCTGGCCTCCCTAGCAGGAATTCTGGTGTTCCCTATTGGAAAACCGAAAAATCCCTGATAAAAAAAATCCCAAAGTCACTCTGTAAAATACCCCCAAATCCATGTTTCTCCACAAGTAAAACAAAAGACCACTATAAAGAGAGAGAGAGTGAGACATAAACAGTGATCAGTTGTACAATGTTTTATTGATATATCTACAGTGTTAAAGCATGTCTCTTATCATAATAATAAAGTGAACCCTAAATACATGTTTCATGAATTTATGAATACATGAATATATATTTTGCTGCCCTCCCACAGGGGCTACAGCCCCCTCAGAGGGGTTACAGACCCCTAAAAGGGGGTTCAGCCCCCAAACAAGGGATATGGCCCCCACACAGAGGTTACAGCCCCGCAACAGGGGCTATGGCCCCTCAACAGGGAATTCAGTTCCCACACAGGGGTTACAGCCCCCCAACCGGGGCTATGGCCCCCCAACAGGGGCCAAATGGACCCTGCAGGGGCTACC
>NW_005841903.1:3209114-3227744 GCF_000455745.1 Alligator sinensis
CCCAGGCCCCCATGGATGCTGATCTGGGGCTGCTGAGGCTGCCTCTCTGCCTCGCAGTGTGCAGGTGGGGCCCCAGTGACACAGACGGCAGCCAGACTGCCTGGAAGTGCCAGGGTTTGTTTTTTTGGTTTTTTTTAAACTATGGGGATGTTGTGGAGGGTAGGGATCAGATGGCTCTTGCCACTGGGCCAGGAATTTAGATGTCTCATCTAGCAACAAAACCAATACCCAGTCACCTTTCTCAGATCACCTTTGACATGCCCTGAGGTTATACCTGGCCACCTGTTGCTCTTGGGCCATTCGTAGGTTTGCATTGACCGTAGACCACGCTGTCTTCCACCTTTCCCTCATCTGTAAGACATGGGCCACTAGACTGCAGGCAGAACCTTGTGTTCCTTTCCATCCCTCCTTAACCAGATGTAACAACCCCCATGGGTGATGACCATACAGCAGCTTAAAGGGGGAAAATCCTGTGGCACTTTGCGGGGCTTCATGGTATGCAAACATTAAAGGCCCAAGTAGCTTATGCCACCTTGGATGTCCTGCCCAGCCATTTTTTCAAGCATGCTCTTCAAAGTGAGGTTAAACTGCTTGACAAGGCCATCCATCTCTGGGAGGTAAACTGATGTTCTCAGGTGTCAAATCTGGAGGATGTCACATACCTCCTTAAAAACCTGGGCCATAAAATTGCTTCCTTGATCTGTTAAAATCTCCTTGGGGAGGGCTACCTTAGTGAAGATGCACAGCAGCTCTTCTGCTACTTTTTCTGCACTTCCTGACCACAGGGGTGCTGCCTCTGGGTACCAGGTGGCATAGTCAACCAGTACCATAATAAATTGGTACCCAGAGGCACTCCATAGCAATGGGCCAACAATATCTACTGCTACCCTCTCAAATGCTAATCTCTCAAGACCTGCTACTCCTTCCTCCATGAGCAGCATAGCCATCATGGGTGCATGTGATGGCCGCTGTGGGTGGGCAAGTTGGCACTCTGGGCAGAACTGACAAAACTGACGTACTTCCTGCCTAATCCCTGGCCAAAAGAAGTGAACCTCTAGCCGATCATGGGTCTTATCTTCCCCTAAATGTCCTCCCATAGGAAGTTCATGCACTACTTGCATCAGGGCCCATTGGTACCTTTTTGGTACTAATAGCTGTGCAATTTCTGCCCCCAGCCCTTGCCTCTTGTCAATGCGGTAGAGCAAACCATGTCTTACCTAAAAGTGAGGCACCATTTGAGTCAGATCAGGTCGCATAACCTCATCCTCAATCTTAGCCAGGCTTCCCTCATACACATTGTGGAACCCATCCTCACGAGCCTGCTCAATTGTGAACTGGCCTGATTCCAGCTCTGGTCTGATGTTGTCCTCCTCCATGCTAGGGTATCTTACTTTTCCTCAGGTTTCTTTAGTGGGAGATTCACGCAGGAGCACTTCCTTTTTGGGCTTGCAAGTAGGCTTGGGTCCTTCAGCTAACGTGCTCAAGAGCTCCCAGAACAAAAGCCAGTCTTGCCCAAGAAGCACCGGATAAGATAGACATGTAGCCAGGCATGCCAGCATTTGATGGATATGACCTCCAATGGTAAGCTGGACCCAGGCCTGTTCAAATGCTAATGGTTGCCCATGAAGACATCGTATCTCAGAGCGGTCCACCACACAAGATGTTACATTCTTCACTAGCTCCTGCTTCACTATTGTCTAGGCAGATCCTGTATCAACCAACACGGTCATCTGCTGCCCCTCAACCCAGGCCTCCACCGTAATGCTGGTATTGCCTGTTGGAAGCTTTTCCGGCCTTCTAGGAGCAGCATCCCTGAGTCCACTCTCCATGCTTTCTACTGGGGAGGTTCATGCCTCCTCACTGCCCCCTTCTCTCTACTCACTGTCTGAAGAGGGCCTTGGGGACAGTTTCAGACGTAATGCCCTGACCGCCCACACCAAAAACATGTAGCATTAATCCCTTGCTTCAACCCCTCTTCTCAGGTTTCTGTCTGCTTTTGGGGAGCCAGAGTCCCTCTTGTAGGTGCAGAGCCTGTGTTCCCCCTTGATGGGGCATGCTCCCTCCTGGCTGCCTGAAAGTCTCCCACCAACCACTCTGCCTCCTGCACTGTCTCTGGCTGGTGCTGCTGGACCCAGGTCCTTGTACCCACTTCCAGATCCCAGATGAACTGCTCCAGTACCACCCTCTCAACCACTTCTTCAGTGTCCCTCCCTTGCAGATTTAATCATCACTGAGCCTCATTCCAGAGGGTCTGCGACAACTGATGAGGGGTCATAGCTCCTGTCTTCTGCTTTCAGAATCTCTGCTGGCGTGCCTCCTCTGTCATTTCTAACCAATGCAGGATAGCCCTGTCAACCTGCTCTGTGCTCTGTACCTGCATTTGCAGCATCCCCAACATCTGGACTCCCTGTTGCTATACCTGCTTCTGAGCTGTTCCCTGCTGCTGGGTCAGCAGCTGCAGTATCTGCTCCATTTTTTTTTCTTTCCACCAGCCTTCCTAGAAAGCCTGCCTGTCCCTGCCCTTAATAACCCACAGCAGCAAAAGAAATGGGAATGTTCCTGGCCAGGGAACCAATTTGTAGGCTGCTATGGGCAGATCACAGCAAGGTATGTTTGGTCACACTAGTTGAGCTGATCAATTTTACTTTTGCTGCTGGCTTTGGCCAAGGACCCACAGTTCAGGGCCCTTGCCTCTGCTGCAGCCAGACTAGTAGATAATACTTGGAGACCACCCAGGCTCAGTAGCAATGCAAGACAAACAAAATAAGTTAAATAAATAAGTTAGCACTTAGTTGTCATCCACTGGTTCTTCCAGGCTTCACCTCCTGGTTGCCTTTTATCTTTCAGAGGCTTTGCAGAGCCCAGCTTGTGCAACAAAGCAAATGATCAAGCAAACAAACAAATAAACAAGCAAGCAAACAAACAGAAAAGACCCCTGCTCTGGTCCCCGGTGGATGCTTAACCCCTGGTAAATCCAGGATCCAGGCTCCCTGGCCAGGTGCAGCCCTTTGAGGCTGCTTTCAGTTTCATAGTTTCTATGGTCAGAAGAGATCTGAACAGATCATCAAGTCTGACCCTCTGCCCTGGGCAGGAATGAGTGCTAGGATCATAATACCCCAGCCAAATATTTATCCAACCTCCTCTTGAAGACCCCCAAGGTAGGGGAGAGCACCACCTCCCTTGGGAGCCCATTCCAGAGTATGGCAGCTCTAACCATAAAGTAATGCCTCCTGATATCAAGCCTGAACCTACTCTCAATCAATTTGTGGCTGTTAATCCTTGTTATCCCAGGTGGTGCCCGGGGGAACAGAGCCTCACCTATTTTCCACTGGTCCCCCCTGATGAGTTTATAGATGGCCACCAGATTCCCTCTCAGTCTTCTCTTGTGGAGACTGAATAGATTCAGGCCCTTTAATCTATCTTCATAGGGCCTGGCCTTCTGCCCCCTGACCATGCAAGTAGCCCTCCTCTGGGCCCACTCAAGGTTAGCCACATCCCTCTTGAAGTGCAGCACCCAAAACTTGACACAGTACTCCAACTGTGCCCTGACCACCATCACATAGAGGGGAAAGATCACTTCCCTGGACCTGCTTGTGATGCATCTGTAGATGCACGACAAGATGCAGTTAGTCTTACTGACTGCTTCCTCATATTGGCAGCTCATGTCCATTCTGGAGCCAACAATGACTCCAAGATCCCTTTCAGCCACTGTGTTGTTGAGAAGAGTATTCTCTAGCCTATAGGTATTTTGCAGGTTCCTTCTCCCTAGATGCAGCACCTTGCATTTGTCTGCATTGAATTCCATTCCATTCTTATCCTCCCACCTCTGTAACCTGTCTAGATCTAGTTGGATTCTGTCCCTCCCCTCCAGTGTCCCCACTTCTCCCCACATCTTTGTGTCATCAGCAAATTTGGACAGCGTGCTTTCCATACCCACCTCCAAGTAGCTGATAAAGCTGTTGAATAACACAGGCCTGAGGACCAAGCCCTGGGAAATTCCACTGCCCACATCCCTTCTGGTCAAAAATGACCTGTCCACCACCATTCTCTGGGTGCAACCATCAAGCCAATTTGCCACCTATCTGACTGTGTAGGTATCAATGCTGTGGTAGCCTAGTTTTTTTGTGAGAATGGGGTGATAAACAGTGTCAAAGGCCTTCTTGAAGTCCAGGTAGACGACATCCTCCTCAACGCCCACATCCAAGGACTTTGTAACCTGGTCATAAAAGGAAAAAAGACTAGTCAGGCAGGATCTGCCTGCAATGAACCCGTGTTGCTTGCCCCTGAGCATTACCTCCCATGCTGGGCCCCTGCAGATGTGCTCCTTGATCATTTTCTCAAATGTCTTCCCAAGGGCCAAGATAAGACTAACTGGCCTATAGTTACCTGGGTCCTCCTTTCTCCCCTTCTTGTAAATGGGGACCACATTGGCCCTTTTCCAGTCCTTTGGGACCTGGCCCAAGCACCATGAGTGCTCATACAGCTGTGCCAGGGGCCCTGCTATGACCTCTGCCAATTCCCTCAGTATCCTCAGATGAAGAGCATCCAGACCTGCTGATTTAAGCATGTCCAGTCCCTCCAAGAGTTTCCTAACTAGATCATCCCTGCCCCTAGGCATAGTGTCTTTTATCCTTCCAACTCTGGACTCATGTAGCTAACCCTCTCTCACTCCCCACACCTGTCAGCTCCCTTACTGAGGGGCTCACTTCATCCCAGGACCCGGTTCCCCACCCTCTGGTGAGTTCTCCTAGGTCTGGGGTGAGTGTGCAGAGGTGCTTCTGGGGTATGGGGCTGCTCAGACTCTCCTGAACTCCAAGTAACAGGATAGGGCCCTATTACAGTACCCTTTGAAGCTACAAAGGAGCTTCTGGCAGATGCCATACTCAGGGTCTCCATGAAGACATTGGAGTCCTCCTGCTCCTGGAAACAAGCACCCACTTCCTAGTGGCTTTCTAGCTGATGAATAAGAGATCTTAGGGGGGATTGTGGGGGTTGATTCACAGATGCCAATTCTAGGGACAGGGTACTTCAGGGAGGATGGGGGCTGGATGCCTCTTACTGGCAGCAGATGGAGCTAGATGAAGCAAAGAATGAGAGACAGCCATGGGCAACCCCAAGAGGTGCTCCTTTGCCAGACCACAGTTAATCTCTAGTCACTACTGATAGCACCTTCACTGTGTCAGAGCAAAGCTGACTACTACCTAGCTCTGCAACCTCCTGCCACAGTACCACTACCTCCTTCACTATCTCCACATTGCGGACAATAAGGCCTCTTACTTCCTTCTCCTCTTTGATCTGCTTCCCATAGGCCAATGCCCAAAACATGAGATGATACAGAGGAAGCTTGAGACACATGTCCTGAGAGAGGGAGTGCTATCCTGACCTTGGAGGACCCAGGCCACAGCCTAGAGCAGGTGTGGGCAATGTCTGGCCCACAGGCCAGATCAGGCCCAGAACAAACTCCATTGCCCAGAATCACTGTCTGCATCAATCCAGCCAGTTTCCATGGAGACTCTGGCCCCATGTTGTTGCAGCCCACTGCTCCTAGGCTCTCCATGGAGACAGCCTGAGCAGCACTGGCAGGGCACATGGCTGGGCAGGGAGGTGCTCTGAGGCCAAAAGCTGCTCTGGGGCTGGAAGGACTATGATCGGCTGGAGGTGCATCTTGGCTCTGCACCTCATTTCCTTCCACTTTCTTCTGGACAGAATCTCTGTCCTCTTACAGCACTGACCTGTTGCAGTAGGTGCTACAGGAACCCCAGGAAAGGAGACATTCCCTACCATTCCTTGATAAGGCAAGCTCCCAGAAGCCCTTGTAGGGCATATACCTAGGACCAACCTTTGATCATGAGAAAGCGGGCATCCTTGAAATGCTCTGGAATTAGAACAAAGGGGACCTCTTCCATAATGAGGAGGCAGGGTTCCTCAGTCACAAAGTGAAAGGGAGAGTGGGTAATTGTGGCTTGTGCAGGACAGCAGTCTTTCTCTAGCAGTAACTGTACTCTGACTTGCAGGTTATCACATGGGCTTGCTAATGCCCCAAGTGAGCAATTAGGTGTCCTGAACTGGGAGCCAAGCAGCTGAACTGCCTGCCATAGTGCTACAGGCAGCATAACTGGATGGACAGGTGCCAGGCATCCTTCTTCATCTGCAAGAACAGCTCCTAGAGTATTCAAAGAGTTTCCTGGGAAGGCTCCCTTTGTTTGGGGAGTGCGGCATTGTGTGCATTAGTGTCCCAGAAGCATCTCCTGAGAGATGCTCCTTTCTTCAGCTGCTGAGATTTAACAAAGCCCAGAATCAGATTTCCAGAATGCTGAGCCATGGGGGTGGCAGGGACATTTACAAGGCCCCTTGTGGGGAAGTAGACTCATGCCCACACTTTATGTACCTAATATTTACATGATTTCTACACTTTCCCCATTCGCCACACAAAATAAGGTTCTGCCCTTGGTGATTCTCATAGATACTATGCGTATGACTTTCTCCTGGGGCCGTAGTTCATCATTTTTTTCCTTTTACACATTATGAATGTTAAGTTGAATGACATTTCTCAACCTGGTTTTAGGACTCCCTACTATAAATTAGGCCTGTGTGAAATGGCTATGTTTCATTTCAGTTTTGGCCATTTTGGAGGACAGTGATTCGTTTCGGTGTTTCAGATCACTGTTTAATTGTGATTTGGCCGAATCTGTTTTGGAGCTTCAATGCTGTTTTGGAGATGTCACTGTCAGTTTGAGCCCAACACCACTCAGCCCCAGAGGTCCCAGCTCCTACACAGCATGCAGTGCCCTGCCAAGCTGCACTGCACTCGTGTGATGTGACAGCTGCCGCACAGGTGCCAGGCCGGGGGGGATGACCCCACTGCATCCCACTGCCCCATGCTGCACGAGGGAGCTCTGCCACAAGCCCTCAGAGGCCCCAATCACCACTGCTGCAGCTGGTGAGTGTGGGGCTTATTTTTTTAGTTCCGGGAGGCTGGGGCTGGGCAGGGCAGGCAGGAGGGCTTCTGCCACGGCTCCTCCAGCTATACCTGCCTCTCCTTGGATGGGAGGAGCTGTGGGAGAATCCCCCATAGCTGCCCTGCCCATCCCCATACCCTGCCTGGCCCCAGCCTTCTGGCACTTTAAAAGGAGGGCTTCAGGGCTGTGCCAGACTATTCCCAGGGGGTTCCTCTGAAGCATACGAAACATTTCTGAAACATTTTGGATGGTTTCATTTAATTTCAGAGATGTTTTGGAGCATTCCATTTCATTTTGGATTCAGTGTTTCGGGTGCTGAAAGGGACTAGAACACCCCTGAAATGAAACAGCTGCTGAAATTTCACACAGCCCTACTATAAAGCTGTTATTTTTCCCTTTCCTTCTCTTATGTATTTTAGCCAAATAATAGATATTTTTTATCATTCATTTCTGTGTTCCATTAAAGTACTAATTCAATTAGTGGAGGTGGAAATTTGCTTTGTACTTGGATACAGAACATGCATGGATAATCCAGCAAACATTCATACATTTATTGCACTCACTTGATTTTAAATAGAAGTCCACATTTCAGCCTTTATGTAATTTCTGCCTTTAGTTCTATTTTACTCTGGAACCCATTCTCCCTGATCCTTGGGCCCACAGTGTGCAAATTTGGCCTGACTTGAACCACTAGACAATTGTACAGGCTTTATTGTTCTAGTCATAGACATGATTTCTCTAGCAAAATAACGAAAGTGATACAACTTCTGTTGTGAATGTAGGTGTGAATCTCAGTACAAAAATATCCTATACTACATAGTTGATCCCCTACATATGTCAATGCTGAAAGACTGTAGTGCTTTAACTGTACCAGTTCCATTTAATCACAGCATGGGGCAGTGGCTTTCTAGTACAGACAAATCTTTAGAATCTTAAAGAAGCTTCTTGTACAAATGCCCCAAATCTGGCCCCTCCCACTCACCCAGCCCCCTGGATCCCCACCTGTCCCCACCTGTCCCCCAAGACACACAATGGGGCTGGGTGACAGCCCTAGTGGCCCCAGCCTGGGCCCTGCTGGCCCCCATTGCCCCATGCTGTGTGGAGGGGCTCTGCCAGGAGGCCCCAGAGAGCCCACAGTTCCTGCTTCTGTGATGAATAGAGGCTTTTTGTTTTTTGGTGGGTTTTTTAAGTGTGGGAGGCTGGGCCAGGCAGCGGGGGATGAAGCCAGGTGGGGCAGCCATTGGGGGATCTGAGGGAATGGGTGGGGCTGGGTGGAGCAGCCATCGGGGGGGCGTATTGTAGTCCCTGTGGGGGTCATTTGGCTCCTGTGGTGGGGGCTGTCACCCCTGTTAGGGGGGGCCTGTGGCCCCTGTGGGGGGCAGCAAAACATATAGGTATTTAGAATTCACTTTATTATGATGATAGAGACACTGGTAGGCTTCCAAACTGAGTTAACACTGTAGATATATCAATAAAACATTGCTCAACTGATCTCTCTCTCTCTCTCTTTATATACATATATATATATATATTAGTGGTCTTTTGTTTTAATTGTGGAGGACCATGGATTTCAGGGTATTTTACAGTGTGATTTTGGGATTTTTGTATCAGGGATTTTTCAGTGTTCAAATAGTGAATACCAGAATTCCTGCTAGGGGTGCCAGTGGCAGGACCCTGCCTGCTCAGAGCTGGCACCTTGGACCCAGCTGGAGGTGACTGATCTTTTGGCCAATTGGGGCCAGGAGGACATGCTTCGATAGTTCAAAGCAGGCCACCACACCCAGAACATCTTCCAGGTGATAGCTGCCCAGATGGCCGGGCAGGGGGGCACACAATGCAGTAGTGCTGCACAAAGCCCAGCTTTGCAGCTACAGTCCACTGGCAGCTGGCTCAGAGGGGCAGATGCCTCTACTAGTTGTACAGTCCCCATCCAAGTCTGGCAGGTGGGCAGCAGGTCACAGCCAAGCAGCAGCCCCCACTGCCAGACTACTGCAGTAGGTAGAGGTTGCAGGGAACCCTCAGGGCTGCTTCAGCACTCCAGCTGGCACAAGGGTTAGTGTCCCCAGGTACCAATTGGCTGGGCTCCAGGAGCTCCTGACAGTGAGTAGCCCTGAGCTACTTGACAGGGCAACTTTTTGTACTGATGGGAACCTGGGCTCTAGCTCCCTGTGGCTGCAGATCCAGGAGGATCCAGGCAGGGTTATTTTGCCAAGTGGCACAATTTTCCCCATGCCAAAGTGCATGTCCAGGCACATGCACTGAGGCAAAAAGCCCTGGCTCAAATTTGCACTGCTTCTATTTGAGCTGCTGCAAGTGCATGTGCTTGTATGTGTGGATGTGCCCCATGGGGCATTAAGCGGGAATATGTTCCTGTTTGGATTGCAAAGACAACCAGCAGTGAAGAAACTAAGGTACAGAATCAAAGGAAAGTAGAGCCAGAAGGGACCCCAGAGGTCATCTAGTCCAGCCCACTCTTCTGGCAGGGTCATCCCTGACAAAACCCAATTAATCCAGTATATATCATGGAAATTCATTTTTAATTCATAGACAATCATTTTTCCACCATAAACAAAATGTAGAAAATACAAGTGAACTTGTCTGGAAATCATGTCTATTCTTGATAGGATTTGAACCTAATTACTGGTAGATCCACAATGGATGACTAAAATCTTCTCCTCTTAATTTTCATGCATGTTTTGTATGTATTACCAATAACATCTTCATTTTCCATTCATTCAACATTCTATTGTTATTTGTGCACAATGGGAATTTCCACAGAAATCCCCTAATGCACAGTCTGTTTTGAGGGATCCACCTACTTTTGCAGAAGTATTTGTGTTCCATGAAAAAGTGATATGATCATAAATATTTGACTACAGAAAGTGGTACCCATTTTGCAGCCTTTCTGCATGCAGCCAATGTGCAGTGTTTTGAAACTGTATCCCCATGCTACATCAATTATGCATTACAGCAGCTGCCACAGGATCCAGTGGTGCCAGCTCTCTTGAATAGATTGTGCTATCACTGAAATACAATCTGAATCATGGATATGGGAGCAACTATATTTTCTGAAAATATTATATCAATAATCTAAGTAGGCCACAACTATCATTTTTAATTCTATTGCTGTTTCAAGGTGCTGTTAATTCTAGATTTGGTTACATCAACATTTTTTGTACTCCTCAGGCCTTCATTTCAGCTTCTTATATTGTGATTTTACTATCAGTCTTAGTGTTCCTACTTCTGCAATTCAGAGTTAACAGGTAAACTATTTGACACTAGAAAAAAAAGAACAACATACAAGACAAAGTCTCTACCCCTGTCAGAAGAATAAAATGTAATCTGACATAATTAAAGAGGAAAGTAGTGACTCCAGAAAAAAAGCAATATTAAGGAAAACTAAAGTATTTTGAGGGTGTCAGAGAAACTGAGAAGAAAGGGATATGAATGGAAAGAGCTGGCAAAATAACAGGACAACTTCATACAATGATCTGCAGAAGGAAGACTTAGCATTTGAGCTGAAGCAGAAAAGAGATGTGTCTAAGCTAAAAGGAACAGAAGATCATCCATATTCATAGTCTTGCTGGTGCAAAAGCACCCAAACCGAGTGGAACTCTGGGTGTGGATGCTGTATAATTTGGAATTTTGGATACTGTATTCTTTATGTCATCCTTCTGTTGGCACTAGATTTATTGTTCAAGGCAGACCCAAAGCCTCAAACTGACCATGACCTCTCCATTTGATAATAGGTGAATTTTATTAATATACAGTGATAGCATATAAGAATAATGCAAACAATCCTATATCTACCAGTCCCAGGGAACACACAAGGAAGGTGCATCCAATATGCAAGCTTCACCCTGAGGTTCTTTCTTGAATGTCAGATGTCAGAAGCCTGGAGGTCAGAGGCTGAGGTTCAACCCTGGCAGTGGGTGGGTGCATAAGATGGGCTGGTGGTGTGCCCTCTGTTCATGGTGACCTTGTGTTCCCCTCTCAGGGATCCTTTGCTGCTCTGAAATCCCACCTTTTGTATTCTTTTTCCCCCTCTGATGAGACTTCATCTCTGGGCATCATTGATTGGTCTCTCTGTGGGCATCATACTGTCCATGTTCTGTCCTATCAGCATATTTCTTTGTTTCACAAGCCCATCACTTGCACACATACTAATCTGGTCTGTTTCCAAACTGGAAATCCCAAGGGTTTTGCAGTTGGGCACTGACCTGGTGCCAATGCTGCAGAGTCCCTTATCTCTGTTATGGAACACTGTAGTATATGTCTTCAATTTCCCAGCCTGTGGGTCTGCTTGCTGCTTGCCTGTGTCAGACACAGTGGGCCTTGAAGGAAACTTTGTCACAAACAGGCTTTTAAAAATCAATTAACCATTGACATTCCCCTGGACCATTGTTCTAATGCATATCTATTTTATCTACAAGCCAATTCCCAAAAACAAACCTCTAAATAAAATTCTCTAGCTATCACTTCTGCCAGTTACTGTCAGTAGGAACAACAGCTGGGTTCAGAAAGAATGCCTTTAATACCAAGTGTGTGTCTACACTGCAAGAGGAAAGGATTTCTTAGGGTGATATATTTTATTGAACCAACACATAGTTGGGATAGACTTAGATAAGCCTTCACATGCAAAGACATTCCTCATCAGGTCTGACCAATACACTGCAATGACAGAAATGAATGGAGTACAGTGTAAAGATACCCAAAATGGCTTTTAATTATCTAGCTAGCATAAGAGCAATACTCTAGCCTGCACTGAATTACACACAATTCTATCTTGCCTGCAACCTGTATCAGAGATAGCTGATTTAGAGTCAGTCTGGGTATCTTTACACTATGTTCCATTCTCTTCTGTGATTGTAGTGTAGACACACTGTAGATAGACTTCCAGTCTGAGCCCTTTTCTTGAATTTCTGGGATCCCTAAATACCACCCCTGGGTACTCTTATAGGTGATGCTTTCCCATTCTGATTCACAGACTTTATATTTGCAACAAGGAAAACTCTATTAGAGGCAAATGGAAAGCAACATGGGTAACCACAGAAACAATATAACTAAATGAATGATAAACACTGCTCCACAGTAACTGTGGCAGTAATCTCAGTTCTCCCACAACAGTGTGTGAACACTTTGTCAAGGTTTGAAAACTGGACTTTCCAGATGAAAGGTCTCCTGTTGCTGTGTAGAACCCCACAGGTCTCCCACTCTCAGAATGCTCTGTGTGCCAGAGGAATCATACCAATGATATCTTAGCCCCGAGTACAAGCCCTGAATTTTTTGCCTTAAACAGCTATGATATAAATGTGAAAGAGCTAGGAAATAAATTACATTAAAAAAAAAAATTTCGAAACAAAGTATTTTTTAGTTTTAGCAATAGGAATATAGCATAAGAAAAATACACATCTCCTGCTACATACAATGTAAGCAGGCCTAGCTTATCCACATACAGCAAAAGCTTTGTTATCTGGCACTCATGGGGAATGGGGGGTACCACACAGGCTGCTATGCCCCAGGCCATGGGGGTTGGCAGCACAGGCTGCTTTGCCCCGAGCCGTGGGGGCTCAGCGAAACCAGAAGTACCACGGTGGGAACTTCTGGTTTCACTTTTACCTTACAAGCTGGCATGCCAGTTAATAAAGCATACCAGCTTGTAAGATGCCAGGTAACACAACTTTTACTGTACCTTGATTTGGTTTCAATTTCTCTCTCCTGTTTTTGGGAGCCTACCTTTTATTAGTTTTGTTGTCCTATGTCTCTTAGGCAGGTGAAACCTCTTTATTTAAACCCTGGTAAAGGTTTTGGCATGTCAAAGCTAATTTATCACAGTTAATAGTCCTGAAAGAATATGAGTCTTAGCCATTGTTCCCTTTCCTGAAGACCTACAAAGTAACTTCAACCAGAATCAAGTGAACTGAAAAGCAATTGAATAGAAAGTATAGATATATATCTATATATATATAGATATATATTCTATATATATATATAGAAATTATAGATATCTTCTATATCCTTCTTACTTTCCCCTTTCCCCTCCTCTAAGTTCCACCCATAGTTTGATTTTACTAGCTCGTGTTATTTCACAGTGCAAATATTCCTCAAGCAAGTCTGTCTTTAATTGCTTAGAAGGTACTTCCTGATTCTTTCCGGGACTCTGTCACCTAACTCACCTAAAGTAATTTCAGCTGAATTCTGTGGTGAAAAGGAGGGCCCCTATGACAGCCCACTCAGCTGTTACCCTGTTCCATCCTAGACTGTTCTCAGTAGTAGCAGATGCCAGAACAAAGAGCAACAGTCTCAAGTTGCAGCAATGGAGTTTAGGTTAGATATTAGGAAGAATTTTCTCACTAGGAGGGTAGTAAAACACTGGAATAAGTTACCTAGAGAGGCTGTGGACTCTCCGTCTTTGGAGGTTTTTAAGACCTGGCTAGATAAAGCCTTGGCTGAGATGATCTAGTTGGTAATGGTCCTTCTTTGAGCAAAGAGTTGGACTAGATGACCTCTTGAAGTCTCTTCCAACCCTAATTTCTATGATCCTATGAGCATTTCCTTCGAACAGAAAGGTAGCTGACACTAGAGGTGGGTAGGAAGCAGTTCCCCCAATCTCATGATGTTTTTTGAGATTTCAAAATTGTTTCAAATCTTTTTAAACAGACGGAGTCCAATAGATGGGCTTCTGCTGGTGTCCACACAGCTGCTACATGCTAATCCATGACCAGTGCAAATTTGAACATACCCCCAAAATTTACATATCTTTATCTCCCGTAACTGGTGGAATAGGCAATTTCTTCCAACCCAATATCACCTTACTCAGGTAGTGGAAGGGTCTAATCCTGTATTGACTATAGTTTCTCATCTTCTTTACCCAATATCTTTCTCTGAGACTAGTTTTTAAAAAAAGGAACAAAGAAATTTGGGACTAGACCCTATTCCACCTATCAATTGCCAAAGCAAGATCAAATTCCAGCCTGAGTCCCTTTATCAAAGCCGATTAATTCATCTGTTTTTGTAAAGCACTGTCATCTTAACCTTAAAATTAATGCAAAAAAACAAGCAGCAAGGAGAAAGATCTACCCACATTTTCCATTAAAAGTTTTTCAGGGACTTCAGGAGAATGGAATAGGATTCAATTTAGGGGCCTAACACATGGGCTCAGGACAGACATTCAAAAAGCCTGAGATTGAATTGATTCAATCTTTGCAGGTTAGTCTAACCTGTCTATACTGAATCACTTAGTAACTCCACAGACATACCAGAAATGCCTGTGCCTGCAGTGGCTCAGGCTAGAAGATGGGGAGCGCTAGAGCAGCCCTCCCTTCCCTTGCACAGTACTGAACTGAGGGGAGAGGGGTTGTCCAGACCCTGGCAGGATGCTCTGATTAGCCCAGCAGAGAATTGATAATAGTGTTTATCACCCCATTAAAAAAACAACAGAGGAACATTACCAGCCTGATTCTGCCTGTTGATTTAGCATGGACCATACCCAGCATGTGGTCTGCTGGCTACTACACAGACACCTCTCTGCAAGACGGAGGGGAAGGGAGAATTCCTACTTAGCAGGGAGTCATGAAGGGAAGGGAAGGGAGCAGCCTGCAGTCTTGCCAGAGCTGCAGCCAGGGAGCAGAGGGGAAAGGCCAGCCCTGTTGTGGAGCAGAGATTCCCACACAGCCCAGAGAGCATGCTAGGATGCTGGGGGAGTCTGATTTATCTGAAACTAGCAAGGGGTCTGGGACAGACATTGCATAAACAGGTTTGGGCAGAATCATAGTTTCATAGTTTCATAGTTTCAGGGTCGGAAGGGACCTAATAGATCTTCTAGCCCGACCCCCCGCCAGGGCGGGAGAACAACCTAGCCGCCCTGACTGTGAAGTAGTTTTTTCGGATGTCCAATCTGTACCTCCTCTCCATCAACTTGTGCCCATTATTCCTTGTTATGCCAGCAGGGGCTAGGGGAAACAGCGTCTCCCCCAAACCCTTCTGGTTCCCCCTAGTGAGTTTATAGACGGTCACCAGGTCCCCCCTCAGCCTTCTCTTGTGGAGGCTGAATAGGTTCAAGTCCCGCAGTCTCTCACTGTAGGGTCTGCCCTGTTGTCCCCGGATCATGCGGGTGGCCCTCCTCTGGACCCTCTCCATGTTGTCCACATCCCTCCTGAAATGGGGCGCACAGAACTGGACACAATACTCCAGCTGCGGCCTGACCAGCGTCGCATAGAGGGGGAGGATCACCTCCCTGGCTCTACTCGAGATGCACCTGTGGATGCACGACAAGGTCCGGTTAGCCCTGCCAACCATGACCTCGCATTGTCGGCCCATGTTCATCTTGGAGTCAATAATGACACCAAGATCCCTTTCCGCCTCCGTGCTCTCAAGTAGGGAGTTCCCCATCGTATAAGTGTGCTGCTGGTTCCTACTACCCAAGTGCAGCACCCTGCACTTGTCCGTATTGAAACGCATCCTGTTCCTGTCTGCCCACCCCTGTAACCTATCCAGATCCTTCTGCAATCTCTCTCTCCCTGCTAGCGTGCTCACCTCCCCCCAAATTTTGGTGTCATCAGCGAATTTAAACAGGTTGCTCTCCACCCCAACATCAAGATCGCTGATGAAGACATTGAACAGCGCAGGGCCCAGGACCGAGCCCTGAGGGACTCCACTACCCACCTCCCCCCAAGTCGAATATGATCCATCCACCACCACCCTCTGAGTGCGACCCTTCAGCCAATCTGCAATCCATCTGACCGTGTAGGCATCTATGCCACAGTCGCCTAGTTTACTATACATGCAAGTCTATGCTCTCATACCACAGCCCTTCTCGGTCTAGCTGTGCATAAAGTGCACGGGGCACTTCCACCTGGAAGCACAACAGAAGTTCTCAGTAAGGGTGCCATCAAATTAAAAAAGGTAATTGAGGGGCACCCTGAATCAAAAACCGCTTGTGACAGGCTGGCTGGCAGTGACTTAGCCCAGGGGTTTTGGAAGGGCAAAAGATGATTGGAGGACTTGGGATTGCCTTTCCTCACCAATCAGGCACCAGAGACTCACCCTCCATGTCCGCTGACTGGCACCTTGGGTCACCTGGAGGGGGATAAAAGGGGCAGCGTGACTGACTCAGGAGAAACCAGTGAGGGACCACAAGGAAAGAGATTCAAAGAGCTGGCAAGGGCTGAGCCAGCAGGGCGGGAGCAGTTGCCCCAGAAGAGCCTGAAGGAGTAGGACCTGCAGGCAGCACTGGGGTCCTCAGCAGCACGGTGTGCAGCTGGCAGGAGAGGCTCCCCACTGGGCTCCAGGATCGCCTATGAGAGTCTATGGCCAGCAGGAGAGGCTCCCCAGCTCCAGCAAGGATCTGAGCAGTGACCTGAGAGGTTCCCAGCTCTGCTCTCAGCTCCTCCAATCAGAGGCCAGGCAGCTCGACATGAGGCTGGGGCTCTGGGAAGGTCAAGACACCTAGTAGCTTGAAACAGTACCAGCACTGGTGGCTGTGTGGTAGAGCTTTTTGCCTACCTTGTGGGAGATCAGAGTTCAAGTCGCAGCTTTGGTGACTTGGGGTGAGTGAGCTAACAGGGAGAAATTCCTCTTGCAGTGGAAAGGGGCCATTGTGTTTTCCCCTTTCTCCCCCTCCAGGTACCTAGGCCCTATATTCCTACCTAGTAGCTTGAAACAGTACCAGCACTGGTGGCTGTGTGGTAGAGCTTTTTGCCTACCTTGTGGGAGATCAGAGTTCAAGTCGCAGCTTTGGTGACTTGGGGTGAGTGAGCTAACAGGGAGAAATTCCTCTTGCAGTGGAAAGGGGCCATTGTGTTTTCCCCTTTCTCCCCCTCCAGGTACCTAGGCCCTATATTCCTTGTCATTTGACATTTTGTATTTGTGCCTTGTATATTTCCAGTAATACCAACCAGTATTATTTGTTCTGCTGTTTGTGTTTTACATTTGGGTTAACCCTGTCTTTTGTCAACTGGATGAATATGTCTATGATTGTAAGTGTCTAACCATTGTTGGATCCTGCCCCCTCAGGGCATTGTACCTATACCCCCTGGTTTATACTGGTTATATTCCCAGTATTGTTCCTTCATTAAAAGGTATGTGGTTAAGTCCTCATTGGTGGTCTGGCTCTGCTGTATAGGGGGGAGGAGAGTCCCAACACCTCGCACAGCGCTTGTGCACCTGCTTTGAGAGGGGGCACCTCTTGGAGTACCACCCAGGTTACACACTTTTCTACAGAATATTTCTGAATGTCAAAAAATAGATTTGTAGAAATGTAGCATACTGCCCAGAGCTTATATACAGCTGCATTTAGAATCATTCTCACTGTGATTTGATGGATCCATTTGCTGTCTTGTTTTGACTATTGTAACTATCTTTTTCCATTCACTAACTCAGGAACTAATTAAAATCCCACTGAATCCACTGGAAGGTTTGAACCAGACCCCACATAATCGTTCCTTCATAGGGTTGGACAGAACCAGTTTGGAAAAAATTCTGGTCACGCAAATAAAAGAAACTTATTTTTAAATATGTGCAACAATATGTGAAATCACTGTTTGAGATATGTTTTGAAGTCCATTTATATGCTCTGATCAACATGTATTAAGGTATACTCTAATTTGGCCCAGACAATAGGGGTTAACATTTAAAATATTAAGCTAGTTGCAGTGAAAATATATTAATGATACTCAGTCTCTGTTAATGTGTGTTTATAGTAGTATTAACAATCCATTTTATTACTCACACACTCATTGCCTGTGTAATTCAAACTAACAGCACTGAAGGAATGGTATTTCCACAGACTTGCCAATAGCACTCAAGCATGTTCTTGTACTATATGATTTCACTCTTCAGTACGCCTGGAAGCCATTTTAAATTTGTCTGCAACACAGCCATAGCTGAAGCTATCCCGAAGTTTTGACTAAGAAACTGAAGACTGAAAATAAATATTGATCTAGGAAAGGGCAGATCCCTTCAAATACCAGTAAGGCTGAATGTATGCAATTCATAGTTTTTTTAAAAAATGATCAGTACTGTAGAACAAAGGGTGAATAAGACTAGTAGTCATGCTGGTCAAAATTAATTGTTATCCCTCACTAAAGCATAAAGCGTTGTCTTTGCCAAATATGTAGAACTTTTCCCAGACCATAACAGCAATCACTATTTCACTCTCTGTTGCCCTCTCTGAAAAAAGGCTGTATTTCTCCTTTTGCAACACATGGCTCACTGACCCTTCCAAAAAATTGCAGTGCCACTGACTAACACAAGGAGCCAAATATCCCTTTGGGGCACTGCTTGCAGCACTTTGCAGAAACAGCTCTGGCCACTACTAACATGTTGGAGAAAATAAAAACAGAGACGTTCCTTAAAAGCCCAAGAGTTAACTGCTCCAGTAGATAAAGAACGCACATAAGTCAGTTTTCCAAGTGTTCAAATAGTATGTACCTAAGGTTTTTTTGACGAAATATCAATAAACTTATTCAGGAAAAAAGCCTTCTGGGTTGTATCCATATGAGCAGGGGCATCTCTGCAGCAGCACAAATAGTGGCACAAATTTGTGCCACTACTTTGTGTCACAATGCACACCCCTGTTTGTGCGGTTTGCAGCAGGGCACATTGTCTTGTTGCCCCAAGTGCTGGAGGGGGAGGCTGGCTGGGGCACAGGGTGCCTCAGTGTGGGGGCTAA
>NW_005841903.1:3227759-3230143 GCF_000455745.1 Alligator sinensis
CCCTGGTCCCCAGAAAGCCAGGGAGTGGCATGTGGAGATAGGGGAGCAAGCAGCCAGCTGAAAATTGGTGGACTGTGGGCTTAACTGCAAGACAGTTAGGCAGGTACGAAGCTAGCTGTGGGGGAGGACCCAGAGAGGACTAATGAACAGATCTGTGTCGTCTTGGCAAGAAGTGGCCAGTGGTGTCGCACAGGGGTCAGTGCTTGGTCCAGTATTTTTCAACATCTTTATCAATTATTTGGATGTGGGTGTAAAGAGTTCACTGGCCAAGTTTGCGGATGACACCAAGTTATGGGGAAGTGTGGTCACACTTAAAAATAGGCTACGGATACAGGCAGATATAGACAGGCTAGCAAGTTGGGCAAGTCAGAACCAGATGAAGTTCAACATTGAAAAATATAAAGTGCCCCACCTGGGGATGAACAACCCACTACACACCTACAGGATTGATGGCACCAAACTGATCAGCACCATGAACGAAAGAGACCTGGGGGTAATAATTGACCTCGGTATGAATATGAGCCAGCAGTGTGACATTATAGCCAGCAGTGCAAACGATACTCTGGCATGCATTAATCAATGTACCTCCAGCAAAACCATAAAAGTGATTCTTCTGCTCTAGTCAACATTGGTGAGACCGCAGCTGGAGTACTGTGTCCAGTTCTGGGTGCCACACTTTAACAAGGACATGGTAAAGCTTGAGAGAATCCAGAGAAGGGCCACCCATATGATCAGAGACTTGCATGGCAAGCCATACGAGGAAAGGCTGAGGGACCTGGGACTTTTCAGCCTGAAAAAGAGAAGGCTAAGAGGGGACTTGGTAACAGCTTACTGCTACATCAAGGGAGTACCCTCAAGGGCTTGGTGAACACTTTACTGCTTATTTTAATGGTAACAAAACTAAACCAACACTAATAGATCCTGAAAGTATCACTCAGAGTATATTCATATTGACAAATTGTTGGAAGCTTCCTAAATGTTTGAGTGCAAATGCTGATACCTTGGTCTCTGTTCATAAATATATCAAAGACGACCATTTAACAATCCTATTTTATTTACTATTTAACTAACTCATACATATATGAGTAATTATGCCTTTTGTTAAAATAATAACTAGACACCAATCTGTAAAATCAAATTTTACTATAAATTCAATACCGTAAAAGTTATGCACAAGGTGCAGCTACATAAAAGAAAGTAACCCCTTCGAAATCTTAGCCACCCAAAACTTCTTAGTCAGCCAAATGCTCAGGTGCCACTTTTCGTACTGCCACAGTTCCCAGTACAGTAAAATCCCTGTTATCTGGGAATTTACTAATGGGCACTCTAGTAACTGGAATTTTCAGCCAGCTGGCCAGATGCAGCGGTTGGCCAGACATAGTGGGGCAGGGAAGCTCACACATGGCTGCCGCTGCCACCCACCACGCTGTGCTGCTGCCACTCTGCTCCCCACTCTGCATGTGACCACTGCCACCCCACCCCTGCTCCACGTCCGGCTAGAAAGCCTGTGCCCTCAGGTAACCGGCATTTTTACATTACCAGCACCCCCCATTCCCCACTCGTGCCAGATATCAGGGAATTTACTGTATCTCCTTTTTGAGCACCAGGCCTCAAGGAGAATTTTGTCCATTTCACATTTCAAGTCTTTTCCCCTACGCCTTTTCCCCTATGACCTTTCAAGAGCATTCAATGGATAACCCTCTGTTCTTTACAGAATGAAAGCCCTAAAGCCTTCAGGGGACTTGAAACTCATCTGACATTGTGCTAGGTCGGTAGTTCACCAAATTTTGTGATTAAATCTATTCAGATCTGCGCCCCCCCTCCCCAAATCTGTGCATTATGTTTCTAAGAATCATTTTAATAATGGGTAAATTATGTAAAAGTTCCTAAGTGACTTAGACTTCTAAATCCCAATTTCAAAAGCGATTTGAATATTTCACAGCTTGGTCCCATTAATTTGGGGCTGGCTTTTCAGAGCTATTTGGACACCTATCTATGGGGATTTAGGCACCAAATACCTTCAAACATCTATGTCTCAGCCTCTCTTAAAATAAAGATCTAGGTTCATCAATCATTTCACAGTATCATAGTGCTTAGGGCCAGAAGGGACCTAAACAAATCATCAGGTCTGACCCCCTACCCTGGGCAGGAGCGGGTGCTGGGGTCATATCTCCCCAGCCAAATATCTGTCCAGCCTCCTCTTGAAGACCCCCAAGTAGGAGCGAGTACCACCTCACTTGGGAGCCAATTCCAAAGCCTGGCAGCCCTAACTGTAAAGTAATGTCTCCTGATGTCCAGCCTGAACCTTTTCTCTGACAATTTGTGGCCATTATTCCTTGTAACCCCTGGTGGTGCCTGGGAAAAAGCTCCCCCCCCCCCCCCCA
>NW_005841903.1:3230305-3232805 GCF_000455745.1 Alligator sinensis
CCCCCTAGTGAGTTTGTAAATGGCTACCAAATCCCCTCTCAGCCTTCTCTTGTGGAGGTTGAATAGGGTCAGGCCCTTTAGCCTTTCTTCATAGGTCCTGCCCTGCTGCACCTTGCCCATGCAAGTGGCTCTCCTCTGGACTCTCTCAATGCTAGCCACATTCCTCTTGAATTGTGGCACCCAGAACTGGATGCAGTACTCTAACTGTGGCCTGACCAATGACACAGAGGGGAAGAATCATCTCCCTGGACCTGCTTGTGATGCGTCTGTAGATGCACAACAAGGTGTGGTTAGCCTTACTGACTGCTTCCTCACATTGGTGGTTCATGTTCATCCTGGAGTCAACAATGACTCCAAGATCCCTTTCTGCCACCATGTTGACAAGACAGGTGTTCCACAGCCTATAGGTGTGATGCTGATTCCTTCTCCCTAGATGCAGCACCTTACACTTGTCTGCATTAAATTCCATCCTATTCTCATCCACCCACCTTTGTAATTTGTCTAGATCTAGCTGGATTCTATCCCTCCCCTCCAGCATGCCCACCTCACCCCACAACTTGGTGTCATCAGTGAATTTGGACAGCATGCATTCCACCACCACTCTCTGGGTGCGACCATCTAGCCAATTTGCCACCCATCTGACAGTGTAGGCATCAATGCTGCAGTCAACAATTTTTTTTTTTAAGAGAATATCTTAAAACTAGTAAATGATCTAGGCATAAGTAATCCCAAAGGGCTTTACCAACCTAGACAGACATACAGATTATATAGGGGGATTGTTTACACACCACTGAAATATAGCCACAGTTTTGTGGAACATGGTAACTATTTAATATATAGCAAAGCTAGCTTAAGACAAAAAATCAAAAAGAAAAAAGATTTAACTGAATTTGTCAGCACCATTCAGGGAGGAAGAGTATACTGTGAATTTTGGCTGGAAAATACTACCTACTCTTGCAAAAAGCAAAATGATAAAGAACAATTCTTTTCTAAAAACGATGCTTAAAGTAAGCTTTTTTATTCCTGTTTCTTTACCTAAATAAGTGGCTCAAGTGTTGCGCACCAAGTAGTTTCCAGATTTAAATATGAATTCAAATTTTTAGTACCCATTTACCTCAAATCTTAATCCAGTTAAACAAGTTATTGGTTTCATGACTCATCCAAATGGATTCTGTTGAACAATAGTCACCATGACAGAGCCTCAGGTTCACCATTATTTCCTGTGGGAATCTAGGTAATTCCTTGGAGGTGTCTAATTTAAGGACTTACCCTTCTACGTGCAACCCTGCATGGTTCATGAAATCTGATGAGCAAGCACAACTATGTGGTAAACCCACAGAAGATGAATAGTGATATTCATTTAACCTCAGTGATTTAATTACTAGACTTGTATTATAAATATACTTCAAACACACGTTATGATAGATATCTATGACTCACAAAATTTACTCCCACTCAAGTGCACCCAATGCCCAGGAAAAAGTTCTCGGGAAATAAGTTCTCTCTTCTGCTCAATATCTGTTCATGGCATTCTTCATTTCCATCTGCTCCCAAGGATTTTGCTTATAAAGGCCTGATATTAAAGTCTGGCTGTGAAGAAGCGAGTGCAAGAGCGGGCGTGACGGGCAGAATGGAGAGCGCGGCTTCCAGAGCTGTTGCCTCATTAAGATAGAAGCTCCGAGAGAGGGAGGGAGCAGAAGAACATGAGGTCTGGAGAGAGGGGAGTGAGGAGCAAAGAGAAGAGAGGGGAATGAGGAGGGATCCTTCAGAGGAGCTGTGGAGAAGCTAAATGCGCTCATTTGATTCTGGAGGGAACAGAGCGAGGGGGCGGATTCCCAGAAAGGCTCCGAGTGAAGGATTTATATTTAAAACTATCTGTTTATATTAAAAGATTGGTTTTGTTTGGTCATCAAGAAGATTCAAGCTTACAGGTAAAAGAGAAGGCTGATTGGTGACTCTGGTATTAATAAAGATAAATGGGAGAGATGAGATCTCTCTTAAAATTGGGAGACATTGAATGAAATAGAAGGAAAGAAAGAAGATTCTAGGGGGGAGCCAGTGCATTAATACTAAGTTCAGTTGTGTTTTAACTGTTAAAGAGCAAAGTTGTTTTGTGTGTGAAGAGCTACAAAGAATACTTTAAGAGATATTTGAAAGGTGTGCAATGAACATCTGGCTGACTGTGTGTGGAACTTGAATGAATCTGTAAAAGAAAAATAAAGAAAAGTAAATGATCTTAACCAAACTGTGGCTGGATATCTAACTTCAAGTTCGGTCGTATATACGAATAAGCGAATCAAAGGGTATATGCAACCTGTGCGTGAGCCCCATTAAATGGTTACAGTAAGAGCAAACTAAAGGAAAATAACCCTCCTGACTAATAATATCTAAAATTAATAATAATAACATCAAAGATGTGGCAGGCACAAAAGTCGGGGCATACTGACGGCTCATGAAATAGCAGCAAGCGCAGACATGGGTATCATAAGCCAATCACAAC
>NW_005841903.1:3237805-3259361 GCF_000455745.1 Alligator sinensis
GAGAGGGCTAATTGAATTGGTGAGTCAAAAAATTGAAGGTCTCAGCTATGGTGGCAGGATAAACTTGATTAATTGGTTGGGGAGCCAGTGAGAGAGTGACTCATGAAGTAACCCATCATAGATAAGCTTAGTGATGGGGATAAACTGGTGCCTGACAAGCTAATTCATTGGTGAAGTATAAATAAGGACCAATTGATTTAGTGAACTGGTGGTGAGGGGCCTCCTAACAAGTGAATTATAAAATAATTAATTAGTTGAATGAGCCTGCAGGGTTTGGATTGCTAACTGACAAATCCTGCAGGCAAGTGACTGGAATGACTTATCTGTAGCCTGGCACCACCCAGTATTTAATGTGAGGACATGACATCAAGAAAGATAATGGGTTGGAGCCCAGATAGGTGTGGTAAGGGCAAGGTGTAGGGGAGGTGGAGCCCTGTGAAAAAAACAGCTTGCTCTCAAGTCCTATCACTGACTGTGATAAACACCTCACCTCCCCTCTTTTCTCTTTTTTATTATTTGAACATGAAGGCATGGCAAGAGAGAAACAAGGGAGACTCTGAAAGGGGGAAGAAAGCAAGCGAGAAAACACAGACTACCTAGTTTAAGTCAAGCTGGGATACATCTACACAAGCCATAGTCATGTTCTTAACAGCATAGACCAGTAGTACCCAATCTTTCTGAGCCAGATCAGTGGTGCAGGACTGGGGTGGTGAGCTGGATCCAGAAAAGGTGTGATCTGGTGTATGGCCTCAGCCCCTTGCACCAGATCAACCTCGCTGCCCCAGCCTCAGCCTCATATGTGTGAGATCAGGCCCAGAATTCAGATCAGACACACCTCCCTGGTCTCTCAATACTGGCCTGATCCAGCACACAGAGCAAAACCATCTGACCACAGTGCTTGGAAATTTGTCAGTGAGGGAATGGTGGTAGCATTAATTGCCACAGCTCCCTGACACCAAATTTCTAGATCTGTGGGGAGTCCCACAGGCTAAATGACATCGTTCTGTGAGCTAGACCTCGCCCACAGGCCAGGGGTTGAGCACCACTGGCAGATCTACAGGATGTAGAGACATTCAATCTCCCAGGAGAAACTCCCTGAGGAGTGATTTAACCCTAGTTATACCCAGGTTATTTTTTTTCCTGGAACAACCATTTTTACTTTGGGAGAAAAAAACCTGCACATCTGTACACCGAATACTCCCAGGTTTCTGCAGTATCAACTTCACATAGTTAGGGTCTGTTAAAGTAGTGACTGCTTCTAAGCAGGGAACAGAACATGGTCCTTCACAAACTTCACAGTGGGCTGCACAGAAATACAGACTGACCATAGGCAGCCTAGGTCAGGCAATCAGGGCTGCCTTATGCACTGCTGCCATCTGTTGCCAGACAGATTAAGGAAACCCATAGAGCATGATGAGACTTGTGCACAGAGCCCACCCCTCACCTCCCCCTCCCTATACTCCTCCTCCCTCCACAGTATCAGCACTGTGAACTCTCCACTTTTCAAGACCTCAGCATTCAAACATCTGTATGTGCAGCTCTGGGTAAATTTTTCTATTAAGTGAACAAATTTGTGAGAATTCTCCCAGATTATTTGAATGTGTGTACATAGCCATAATCTCTGTGAGTAAAGTAGGCCTTGTACATGAATTTTTTACCAAATTAGGATGTCCATTATAAGCTGCTTTGGGCTGAGACTTTGGATTCATATCTGTCTGTAAGGCATGTACTAATCTTGACATAATAAATAATAATAATAATAATAAAAATTTTGTTCAGATTGCATTTGAGGGGACAAAGCAGAAGTAAAATGCTTTGTCTCTCATATGTGATCTTTTGAACTATTCGTGTGTGTCTTGCTATAGTCTATTTTCTAGAATACATTATTATTATGTTAACTCATAACATGATGGAATGATGGAAATGGTCTTGATCTTAGTTAAATGCCTTGTTAAAGTACTTAAAATATACTGCTTCATCACTGATATTTTACAAGGCTGTCAAAGAGAAATATCATTTTATTCTTCCTTCATTTCATTTTTCTTCAAGATATAGTAATTAACAAGAGCCTTTAGATGCTGGCAAAACTGTCCCTTTTGAAGTTTCAACATAGCTGTCACCCTGGAGATAAAGGCAGATTATTCAATCTTGACATTATAATTGTGGATACAAGATAAAAGCCTGGATTAGAAACTTCATAACCTCATGCAGGGAATAAAAATGAGATCACCATGAGGTAATTTTACTCCTAGTTCTGTGAGTTGAAGGAGTTCCTTTAGGGTGGAAAGGGGGAGAATATCAATTCTTAAAGAGTATCAAATAAGTTATGTGGTTCCTGGAAAAAGCTGTTGGATCGGCTTTTGTTTCTAAAATGTGCCTGAGCTCTAGGAGAATTATCTGATAGGCAAGCAAATTAGTCATGTAAGTGCTGAACACTTTTATTTGTGTTTTACATCTGTTTTTCATCCCATTCCCTATATATAATTTTACTCCTGTCCCTCTTCTTTAACACAAAAAATAACAAAAAACTGAATTGGCCTAGGGGAATAGTCTGTCCCCTGGATGCATATTGGAATCCAGCCGATACTGAAAGAGATCAAAGATGTTAGCTTCTAATGGCTATATGGTGGATTATACGTGAAGAAGTTGGTGGTCTTGGCCCATTTCTTGTTCTTGGTCTAAGATTACACTGAGTCTTATGGCTAAAAAGAAAGCACAGATTCATTACCCATTTTAAAATAGTCAGTGTGGGGATGGATCATCTAACATTGATAACACACATGCACACTTCCTTAACTGGAACCAGACTTAATTACATTTCCTAAAAGAGTTAAGGATCTTTGTTTTTTTCCTCATTTTTGGCCTGCTTCAAAGACCTCTGAAGTCCATGGGAAAACTCCCACCTATTTCAATAGGTTCCAAATCAGAGTCTTGGGCTATATACAGCAACGTACCTATTCCCAACAGCTGTACCCTCAACAACTCTGGTCTCCTCAAGGCAGGCTGCTTCCGAAACGTGAAACAGCAAAGCTGTTTCTTTGCACTGTTTGGAGTAGGCCAATTAGCACCACTGAGTGACAATGCCCATTAGCCTGCTTTAACAATCGCATGCATGCATATGAACAAATGATTAAACTACTTCTAATTTAGGAAGCAGCCTTCCTGGAGCAGGCTACAGCCCAGCTGCAGGTAGTGAAAACTAATTGTAGGCCTGCCTGAAAGGCTGGGCCAGCTATTGCAAATAATTGGCTGGCCCAGAGGAAGCTAAAAGACTCACAGAGAAAGGAGTGAGAGAGACAGAATGAGCTGCCAGGCTAGTGGCTGTAATACTGGGCCACTGCACTCTCTCAGAGTCTGGGACGAGAGCCAGAAGCTGTGAGGTTCGAAGCAGCAGCACCACACCAGGGAACTCACTTGGGGGAAAGAAGGGAGACTGTAGTACTGAGAGAGCAGCAGAGAGCTGGAGTCAGCTTCTCGGGGTCTGGAAAAAGGCTCAGGATTGTGAATTAACCCTTTATGAGCCTTATTTATATTTGTTTACCTATTTGAGGATTTGTTTGTGAAGTTTCCTGTGAGGCAAGACTGCCCAGGAAAATAAAGGACTGAGGTGAGTAATCCCCAACCCGCTACACTTACAATGTCAGATATTCAGAATTTGCTACCCTAGATGACTGGCCATCTACGGTTCCTCTTTTTCTGACTGCAGGATACGTGGTGTTATTTCCTGTGAAAGGCACATAATTTATTTCCCAGAGCATCTGCTTTTACCTCATTTACTCCCCAAACCATATTTTGTAGACTACCCAGCTGAGAACCTCTAGAGCAAATATGCCTCCCAGAATAAACAAGAATATTTACACAATGATATTTTCCTCTCCAAACAGTCTCATGAAGAAAACAAAATCACATATATAAATGTTTGCAGAAAAAACAGCAAGAAGTGGTGCAAACAAATACAATATGGAATTTATTAATAAATTGTCCTTTACTTGTCTAACTTTACCAATTGCTGGCATTCATTTTCCTAATGCAAATGCATATTGAGGAGGAAGAATATTCTCCAATAAGCCACACACAAGAGCCCCCAAGATCATTGTAGGGTCAAAATTTCCCCTCAATAAAAGATCAGTGTAGTACAATATGGTGGGGAAACAAGGAAAATGGGAGCATTACCTAGAAATTTTTACTTTCCACAAAATGCTGGGAAAAACATTAACCTTCCAGCAAAGGGTGATTATTGCTAATAAACTAAAGTGTCTGAAGCCATTCAAAATACAACTGAAAAGAAAGGAATAGAAATTAGACACAGCATAAGGAAGTGTCTCAGTAGAGGTGTTCCCATCTCCAGGAACATTTATATGCATAAAACTGTGAGACAGCAGGCATTGAAGACTGATAACACTGCTGTTCTATTATTTACTTGACTCAGTGAATGAATGCCAGAGAATCTGATGAGTTTTCTGTCCACTTAATAAACAGCTGAACCTCTGTGCAACATTTACGCTGAAGGGAGGAGATTGGGAGTGGAAGTGATCATCCCATTTCCCTGTACGTACAAAAAGCTGGTGCAGCTTCAGCATCTGATAAAGTCCCACTAACTTACCATCTGGTAGGAGCAGGTGGTATTTCATTCTTAGCTTATTTCAGTAAATGCTTCAGAAATGAAAACTCAGAAGGAGAATAAAGGAAAAGAATCTCCTGGGAATTTTTAACCATTTGTGTCAGAGGGTAAATTAAACAACTTTTCCTTCCTTAGTACTTAGCACTGTAGATCCCCAGTATCTCTTGCACAAGTATAAGTGGCAGTATTTAGACAGTATTTATGTTACAAGATTTTAGATAGGTAGAATAAACACAGAGGTAGAGAGATGATGGGGTCCAAATTTGTCCATGATGTGTTTTGGTAACAATTTCCATTGGTAACAATAGGTCCTTGTTTAGACCACAGAATGGAAAAAAAAGGAAAATATAAACATACAGATTTTGTTATTCATTTTTAAATGTTGTGCAAATTTGATAATTGTTCTGTATCTGCAATTGTTCTGTATCTATGCATACAGATCTATTTGTTATTCTTCATTTTAGTCTTCAAGGCAACAGCACTTATCATGGCTAATTCTCTTGCTATTCACAAAGAAATCATGTGAATAGAATGAGAGCAAGAGCTATTATCCTACAAAGATTTATGCATATGCTTAACTTAATATACATGAATAAGCTCCATGAAATCAGTGGGACTTTGCAAATGTAAAGAGTTATATTAATGTATATATTTGTGAGGATTGGAGAGATATTTTTTCACAAATTAAATTATAGCCTATTATTAATAGGTGCTTATTAACAATGTGTTAATGTGTTTTATTGTGTGGTGCACACAATACACGCTGCAAAATGAGAGAAAGTGATCCAGAAAACTCATGTTGTCACGTCATTGCTTTTTTTTAATGAGCATGGGTTAAAAGTATTGTATATAATCTAACTAGGAACTCTAATCTATCTGAAATAACGAAAGATAAAAGGAACCTGAATTAAGAATTACCTCCTCCTTACCTACTGGATTAATTGTAACTCACCACAGTTCAGCTCAACCCAGATTCTTATTTTTGTGGGAAAGGAGATACCAAAATATACAGAGTAAATGGAAATCTTAGGAAGTTATTTACTGCTTTATGCCATTATGGTTACACACAAACATAATCCCCTCCCTTCATTTGCATCTTGAATAAGAAAATCTGCAGCAGTCTTAGAAGCTAATGAATGCATCCTGAACAGTGAGCATGTTAAAGAAATAAAGGAGGAAATGCTTGCTAAAATTTGCCACGAAGATAAAACATTTTGGCTTGGTAATTTAGCTGCATCATGGGGTCAGGAGATAATACTAGTACCTACTTACATTTCTTTATATGCAACCTTTATGATATGGCACAATGTAAGGCCAACTTCTTTCCTAACAAATAGTCTTTTTTTTTAAACCTAAAGAGCATTGGCCAGTTATTTATCAGGAGACACGAGGGTTATAGTTACACAAACTTTTTCTTTTAACATTTATCATTGCACCACGACTGATTTCAGCTCCAGTAGTGGTAACAATTATAACACCTTAGAGTGTTTTCACACGTGCTCTGGGGGTCAGGGGGAATGCTATAATTAGAATGGCTCTGAGAGCCACTCTAATTAAAGCACCCACATCTCATGTATCAGCGTCCCCATGCTTCAAAATGACAGCGGGGCACTTTAACGAGTTTTAAATTTCATCAAACAAGCTTTAGCTAAAGCACGCCCACTGCCATTTTGAAACACAGGGACGCTGATACACAAGATGCGGAGGCTGGCTGGCTGATGCTAATTAACATGCTCCAGCAGACTTGATTAATCAAGTAATTACAGTGCATCAGAGCAGCCACCCCACATGTGTACAGGTACCCAAAGTGTAGAGTAGGCTCCCCATTGCTACTAGCATATTTCACCTGGAGCTAAGATAACTACCTGGAGCTAGGATTACTTTTTCAAAAGTGACTTTTATGTAAAAAATAGACAGTGTTTTGGCCTAGAACCAATCAACAAAATGATCAGGGCCTCAAAAGCCAACATCTCATTGGAAGCCAATGCTGCTTCAAGCTCCTTCCAAATCACTTAAAAAAAAAAAAACAAGCATAAAGCTCTCTGGGTCAGACTAATGTGGTAATAAAAAGAGCAACACCTGATCTGAGGTAAACCCTGAGGTAAGTGGGGAAGTGGGAGACATGGAGGAAGAGCAAGCAGGAGGGGGCAACATGAGAGGTGTTCTCATACTTCCTCAGAAATCAGGGCAATCGACTAGTTGCCTCGGGTGCCTGGACACGAATGTATGGAGCCTGGGAAATAAGCAAGAAGAATTGGAAGTCCCTGCACAATCACAGAACTATGACATGATTGGAATAACAGAGACCTGGAGGGATACCTCGCATGACTAGAGCACTGTCATGGATGGGTACAAACAGTTCAGAAAGGACAGGGAAGGAAGAAGAGGAGGAGGAGTTGCACTTTATGTAAAAGAGCTGTATGGTTGCTCAGAGCTATACGATTGCTCAGTGCTCCGGTATGAAACCTGGTGAGCATCTCTGGCTTGGGATCAGAGGGGAGAGCAACAAGGATGATGACATGTTGGGGGCCTGCTATAGACCACCAGACCAGGATGACGTGGTGGATGAGACTTTCTTCAAACAGCTAGCGGAAGTTACCGAATCACAAAACCTGGTTTTCATGGGGAACTTCATTCACCTTGATATCTGCTGGGAGGGCAATACAGCAGTGCTCAAACAACCCAGAAAGTTTTTGGAGAGCATTAGAGACAGCTTCCTGGTAAAAGGCCAAGCTCTTCTTGACCTGCTGCTCACAAACAGGGAAGAATTGGTGGGGAATGAAGTAGTGGATGGCAACTTGGGCAGCAGTGACCATGAGATGACAGAGTTCAGGATCCTGAGGAAAGGATAGATGGAGAGCAGCAGAGGAAGGACCCTGGACTTCAGAAAAGCAGACTTCAACTCACTCAGGAAACTCATGAACACGATCCCTTGGGAAGCCAGTCTGAGGGACAGAAGAGTCCAAGACAGCTGGCTATACTTTAAAGAAGCCTTGTTGAGAGTGCAGGAACTAATAATCCCACTGTGCAGGAAGACTAGCAAGTATGTCAAAAGACCAGCTTGGCTTAGCAGGGAACTCTTCAGTAAACTAAGTCATAAAATGGAAGCTTATAAGTGGAAACTTGGACAAATAAATAGGGAGAAGTATAAGAGCATTGCTCAGGCATGCAGGGATGAAATCAGGAAGGCCAAAGTGTGATTGGAGTTGCAGCTAGAAAGACACATGAAGGGTAACAAGAAGGGTTTCTACAAGTATGTCAGTAGCAAGAGGAGGATCATGGAAAGTGTGGGTCCCTTACTGGATGGGGGAGGCAACCTTGTGACAGAGGATGCAGAAAAGGCTGAAGTGTTCAGTGCCCTCTTCACTTCAGTCTTCACAGGCAAAGTCAGCTGCCAGACTACTGCACCAGGCAGCAGAGTTTGGGAAGGAGGTGAGCAGCCAACAATAGTGAAAGTAGGTTAGGGACTATAAAATTCCATGGGGCCAGATGGGATGCACCCCAGGATGCCAAGGGAGTTGGCTGATGAGATTGCAGAGCCATTGGCCATCATCTGTAAAAATGGCAATCAGGACAGATCCCAGATGATTGGAAAAGGGGCCCATATTTAAGAAAGGGAAAAGGAGGATCCAGAGAACAACAGACCAGTCAGCCTCACCTCAAACCTTGGAAAAATCATAGAGCAGATCCTCAATAAATACATTTCCAAACACTTGGAGGTGAAGAAGGTGATCAGGAAGTCAGCATGGATATATCAAGAGCGAGTCATGCCTGACCAACCTGATTGCCTTCTATGATGAGGTGACTGGCTCTGTGGATGCTGGGAGACCAGTGGATGTGATATATCTTGATTTTACCAAGGCTTTTGAAGCAGTCTCCCACAACATTCTCCCAGGCAAGCTAAGAAAGTACAGGCTGGATGAATGACCATAAGGTTGATAGAAAACTAGCTGGATTGTTGTGCTCAGAGGGTAGTAATCAATGGCTCAATGTCTAGTTGGCAGCTGGTATCAAGTGGAGTGCCCCAGGGGTTGGTCCTGGGGATAGTTTTGTTCAATGTCATTATCTACAACCTGGATGATTGAATAGAATGCACCCTCAGCAAGCTTGCAGATGACACCAAGCTGTGAGGAGTAGTAGATACGCTGGAGGGTAGGGCTAGGATTCAGAGCAACCTAGACAAATTGGAGGATTGGACCAAAAGAAATGTCATGAGGTTCAACAAGGACAAGTGCAAAGTCCTGCACTTAGGACAGAAGAATACCATGCACTGGTACAGGCTGGGGGCTGACTGGCTGGGCAGCAGTTCTGCAAAAAATGACCTGGAGGTTACAGTGGACAATAAGACTGAACATGAGCCAACATTGTGCCCTTGTTGCCAAGAAGTCTAATGGCATACTGGGCTTCATTGGTAGGAGTGTTGCCAGCAGGTCAAGGGAAGTGATTATTCCTCTCTATTCAGCACTGGTGAGGCCACATCTGGAGTACTTTGTTCAGTTTTGGGGCCCTCAATATAGAAAGGATGTGGACAAATTGAAGAGAGTCCAGTGTAGGGCAACAAAAATTATGAAGGCGCTGGGGCACATGACTTCTAAGGAAAGCCTGAGGAAGCTGGGCTTATTTAGTCTAGAGAAAAGGAGACTGGGGGTATTTAATAGCAGCCTTCAACTACCTGAAGGGAGGTTTGAAAGAGGACTGTTCTCAGTGGTGGCAGATGACATAACACGAAGCAACAGGTCTCAAGTTGAAGCAAGGGAAGTTTAGGTTAGATATTAGAAATAATTTTCTCACTAGGAGGATAGTAAAAGACTGTAACAGGTTACCCAGAGAGGTGGTGGAGTCTCTATTCTTGGCTGTTTTCAAGACCCAGCTAGACAAAGCCTTGGCCAGGACAATCTAGTTGGAAATGGTCCTGCTTTGAGCAGGAGGTTGGACTAGATGACCTCCTGAGGTCCTTGCAACCCTGATTTTCTATGATTCTATCTGTAGCAGTGCTCCCATTGTTGCTACCATCTGATAGCAAGGTTGAGATGCTTTGGAAAAGATGAGGAGTACAGACAAAAATCACAAAAAAATCATAGGACCTAATTTTTCTTTTATTTACAGCAGTGTAAGGGAAGTAGTACACTAAAATTAGAGGACAAACAGCTCTTTATTGCAGACAAAGGTCTACATAGTTAGTCTGCTCTTATGGTGCACACAAGTGCTGTAAACCTTAAAATCATCAAATGAAATCCTGGCCCCTTTACAATCAGAGACAGCATCCAGGACACTGTACAAGGTGCACAGTTGTTTCACTGGCAGAGAATATGCATGAGAGCTGTAAAAGCTAAGTGCTAGATCCCTCATTGTCTGGCTCCTTGTAAAGTCATTTAAATCAATGCAAACTGAGTATAAAGTTTCTGTAAAATGAAATAAACTGAGCATAAAAAAAGAGTGCTACTGTTCTTCCTCTGTAACCTCCTGGGCTCACTTCACAATGGCTAAAACTACAGAACATGGGGACTACAGAGAATAACGCCCAGAATCTATACCTGAGAATTTCTCCATTTCTTATGGTGGCCCATATTCCAACTAATGTAAATCAGAATAATGCAGTTGGTTTTAATGGTTTTATACTTATTTACACCATCTAACGATATGGTCTATGAAAAGGACAACAGCAAGGGAGAGACTTTCAAAGACTTCTGTTAAAATCCTATTGACACGCTGAAGGGAGAATGAACTAATGGCCTCGCCAGTGATAGAATAATCAGATCCTCCTTTTCCAATTCTGATAAATCACCTCTGAACTCACACATAGGAAGAACTGATAGTCAAACTTAATTCCTTTTAGACTGGATAAAGCTGCTTCAGGTATAACATAATTTTTACATAGACATTTTCTTTGGTAAATGTCCACCTCATCCACAAATCCACGCCCACCCTCACCTCCCAGGTTTTGGTTTTTTTCCTCTCAACCACATCACATTTCAAATTATACTAGGTGTTCCCTATACTCTCTCACCCATATATTCAGGTATTGGGAACAAAGAAGTCATTCTCATCAGGTGCACTGGACAATGTGTCAGCTGTTGCTTCTGCTTCTCGTTGAATATGGTTAAAGGAAAGTATTTCAGTCACTGTAGTTCCTCTGTCTCCTTGCCTGTGAACATATACACCTTGAAGAGAAGGAAAATTTGGGATGGGAGTGCCATCATTAAAATGTTAGCAGCACATCAATGGGTGGGGCATTAAAATAAATTAGGCTTTATGCTGTTGGATACTAGGCAGAGGTCTTTAAACTAGCATACAAAGATTTGACAGACTGCAGCGACTGAAAGCTGAAGTCAAACTGGAGATAAGACACTTTACTGTAAGAGTGACTGACCAATAGAAGAGATTATCAAAGCATAATAAATAATAATGATGATCATAATTTACCATCATTTGGAGCCTTAACATTAATATATAATGAATTTCTGAAAAAAGATAGTCTTGTTCCAGCACTAGTTGTTGAGATAAGAGGTGGAATGAAACTGTGTAGCGTTATACAGGAGGTCAGACTTTGATGATGGCATAGCATTAAGCCCACAATTCTATGCTGTTATTGTATATATCATCTACTATGCCTGCCCTGCTTCCCATTATCCATTCACCCTATTCCTTGAACACTCCTAACATCATACTATTACTATTACATTTTTTCTTGTTACACATTTTGCAGCCATCTCTCTAATGCATTGGAGCAATTCTTTCAAAAAGGGCTTGTTTTCACAGTCCCAAATCTCTCTGGTAATATGATCCTGTGATCTGTAGACCTGCACTATGATGTTTTTACTGCAATCAAGGTTTTCACAATAGAAGATGACAAGCATCTAGTCTGATACTTACAGAAAACTGTAACTAAAATAAGACCGCTTGCATATGTAACAGAAAGAGTTTCTCTAGGAATGATTTAAGTTAATAAATTAAATGAAAGTGGTAAAATCAAACTAGTACTATTCAGAAGTACTAGGTTAGTTTCTTACCTGATATAAAGGATTGCAGATCCATTAAATCGGTGTCTGTAAAGGAGGACAATCACATTTCTAAGGCGTGGGTAAAGTCATTTTAGCTCATTTAACATGTACAAATTATTAAATGAGCTCCCAAGTACAAATTGGCCTAAGTACAAATGGCCCAAAACATTATTGGGGTTGTATTCTACTAGGGGGAAAAAGGGTATCTGAGGATGAAGTTACATGTTACATTTAGATCATACTAAGGCCACTTAAACATGAGTGTCTAATCTGCTTGTTAACTCATTCTAAGTGTTCTCTGTGCATCTCAATGTTACACCGCTTCAGGCCATGGTTAACTCTGGGCTGTGCTACCTAGCTCGTTTTAGGGTTACTTCAGTCTGCTCCATGGAGATAAAATGAGCAATTTAAAATCCTCCAGCATCCCAGGATGCAGCACTCCCAGCTGCCCTTCCTCCCCATCCCTCCCCCCGCCCCGGTATAGATAGAGCCCAAGTACCTAGTCATGCCCCTGCTCACTGGCCCTCTAGTGACAAGTCATAGTTGTTCAGGCAAGAAACTGCATTAACCCCTGATGTAAGACTGCTCACAGTACATTCTAACTTCAACACTACTTAACATTCTACAGGTTTAGTACGGTCTAAGTGTAGTGTGTAACTTCACACCAAGTAAAAGTGCAGTAGATTGAAAACTGTAGAATCAATCAAACTTATGTAACTGGAATCTATATCAACCTGCAGTACTTTCACTGAGAGTACTGCAAATCAAAAAAATTGTATTAATCTCATTGAGAACATTGCCTGATTATGGAAAAGGGAATTTGTTTTAATGTTTTTGATACAGATAGGATATCACTCCCTGTTGCAAAAATGTAAACATCTAGGAGGCTCAGTGATTTTTTTTTTTTAATGTTTTTTGCATTGGAACCTCTTCTCACTTAACACAAAAGAAAAGTCAGGTGGATTGAGACTGATATCTGCTTGTAACCCAAGGTGTGGCTCCTAAAATGCTTCACCTACCTTTTTTCTAAACTGTTTGACTAATCTCACCCTTCAGAAGGAAATCTCATAGGTTTAAATTATAGCTTTAAAAGGTTTTGAGTTCAAATAGCTTGACAAATATTCAAAATCCAAAACACAGTCTAAGACATTTGTAAAACCTCAAACACCACAAGATGCCACTGATTTTATATAAAGGGCCTCCACTCTACGAAGCACACCACTTCTTTTGCAGAATGTGTACCAGAAGGATTTAAGTCATACACTGTATTCCACTGTTACGGCGCAGTCCGAACCCATTTCAACAACTTCTAGATCATATGCAATGTCAGTCCTGTGTGCTGAATGCAAAAAGCTAAATGGCTCAAGATATTTGAAATCTTTAATTTCTAGGTCACAGGTTCAAATTAAACACAGCCTAAGATCCTGACCACAGGGAAGTCAATGTCAAAACTTCACTTGATTTCAGTGAGACCAAGATTTCACTGTAGGAATTTGATAATAGTAAATGGGTATTATCTGACATTTGTTTGGTAGCCTATGCTAAGTAAGCCAAAGCTCCACTAAATAGTAGCATTTAAAATAATTGGAAAGCATATAAATTTAGTCTTGTCAACTTAGTAACATGACTGTGTTATTCACAGTATTGCTTAGGTATTCCCTATATTTTCTGTGGGAAATGCAGTTGTTGTGCTTTAAAATTTAATTGCGTTTTAAACACTGGTGGTGTTTAAAACACAATTGGTGGTGTCTAGTTCCAGTATTATTCTCCAATATAAGTATAGCACCTGAAATCTAACAATAATTCTGAATTAACTTTAACATTTTATACCATATGCAATATAGGGAATTATCAGTAAAATTATTTAGCTACAAAGGTAAAGCCCAAAGACCACTGAAGTCACTGGAAATCTTTACCATAACTGGTTTAGGAACATCACAAAAAGACACTATCAGAACTGCCACTAGAGAACATATGTATTGGCATTTTGAGCAAAGAGGCCAAGGAACTGAACCAGAATGGTAACGAAACTACCTTCTCTTCTCCACAGAGACTGTCATTCAAGGTCAAGGTGAAGCATATTTGCAAAATGGTGATGAGGAAGTTTGCATTACTGCTGCCTCCGCTGTGCCTGTTCTGTGATTAAATAGAGGAGTTTGGTTTCCAGGGCTGTCAATCTTACATATTTCACTAGTACTAAATTCATCTTAAAAAACCTGAAAAAGAAGTTTACCCTCATGGCAAAAAGGTCAGCAGTTTCATCTGACATGAAAGTTATTTTTTACAGTGTTGGTGGATTAAGGGGAAGAATGGGGAAAAGCTACAAAGAATAAATTTACTGCTAGCATGTTATCATCTGGATTCTGTAATATTCATAGACTTGAAATGTTAATGACAGTGCTGCAAGGCAGTGGTGTGTTTGTAACTATCACATGACAATGTTCAACGGAAATGATTGATGATGGGCTAATATTGCATTTAAACATTCTAAATATCTTGTTAGAGGCAGGTGTCAAATTATAAATCAATCAGAAAAATTATGTTTCCTCTGAAGAATTATTAATATAAAAGCAAACACTTTGGGGGAAGCAAATGGGTTGTTGGGTTTACAATATTTCTGTGGCTTTTTCTACAATATCTTAATTTTTTTTAATGGAAGAGATGAGTACCTCCAAATATGGAAGCACTTGACATTTTAAGTGCTCTACAGCATGTGAAGAACCTCTCATCCTTGTAAGTGTGGCAGTCTTATCCACAAGCCTAGCTCAGGCTGTGCCTATATTGGTAGAGGGTCTATTGATGTCAGTGGAGTGGAGACGCTTCTGTGTTTAGAAACTTACTGTAAATTTGCGTTTTTTTGTGGCTAGTTCTGTGAAATTTGTGGTTTTCCATTTAATATGTCCATGTTATAGCTGAGCACAATGACTCTCCAGGGCTGATAGTTTCATACTTATAGAACAGATGACTGGCTGAAACCCTGCCCCCAGTAAAGTCAATGCTAAATCTCCCATGAATTTCAAGTTGCCCAGGATGTCAACCTTACAGTTAACCCCATGTTATACATGGCCTCTTAAACATGGAAAGAATATTTTAGAATTTTCCAAGTATATATACCTGCCCCTTTAAACCATAACTTATAAATGGTATAACATCAGCATGAACTATTTGCACCCTTCTGTATTCTGTTTCTTAAACATGCCCACAGCCAGTTTCAACAGCAAGTAAGTCTTTGCTGAAACAAATCTCAGAGCAATCTAATGCCCGAGGAAAAAGCTCACACTGAAGGCTTCCTCATTCAAATGAACAGCAAACAGCACGTAGTAAATCAACAGCCCTTGACGGGTGAAGGTATTGTAGGTAACATACAAGGTAATCCATCAGAAAATACATGGGAATAATATACTTAGAGAAGTTAACATGAGGCCAAATTCTCAGCTGGGGAAGGAAAGCAGAAAAAGAGCAAGTTCTGTCTCCCATATTCTCGGGCTGGTGTTATGCTGGCCCCTAGGCAGGCAACATTTCTAAAGGTGGGTGGAGGAATAGCATCCAGCAAATTAGGGCTGTAAAATTGAAACACTTCATGGAATTGAGTCATTTGGACAGAAATATGTTTTGGGACAAAACTGAATTTAAAAAAAAGGTCCAACCAAATCAGACTGCCCCATTTTGACACATTTTTATATTGAAAAAATAAAATTTTACTTTGTGCTTTTTGATTGTTTGCTATAATAAAAAGTGTGTCAAAAATCAATATAAAAATGTTTTGTTTGGACCAAAGCTATTATATATTTGGAGCTTTCCTTCACAAATGACCCTGCAAGTTTTCAGTTTTTGCCCTGATTTGGACCAAAGCCTAATTCTGAAATCTCAAAACCTGTAAAAAACAAACTTCCATCTTCTGCACAACTCTTCCTTCTCCTCCCTGTAGGACACTTTAGAATATTCCAACTGGCTGTGACCCCCGGCAGCCTTTATGCCAGCCTAAAACAGCTACATTCAGCAGTATTCTAGCAACACTTATGACATGCCTCCTACATTGGAGGCCAAAGAAAGGAGTGACTCAGAAAGAGACTATAGTGGTTGTATGCCGTTTCCCACATGAGAATCTCCAGCTATGTAGAGCCAGCAGTTTTCCAGCTTCTTCAGCCTTGCAAAAGGAATAGAATCTGGTCCTGTGTCATTACTACAGTGTGAAATGGCTGTTGGCTAGAATTTCTGGAAAAGTCAAAAAGAATTAAACACCTGTGAGCTTGATATTCACAGCTGTGCACGTTCCATGCCCGATCCTTCTGTGGATCAAAGCACAGGCCAAATGCCGTGGGTGATTTAGGGACAATTCCATAGACAGACAAATCACAAATAAGAAATCGATTCTTCATGTTGTTCTCATTTTATCACCTCTTTTGGTTTTCAATGTTTTCTCCTTTATTCTATAGTAGAAATAGTGCATTTTAATGAGATATCCCAAAGCAACACCAGCCTGTCATCAGCAACATGCTGCAGAGGACTCTCAGGGACTCTGAGGAATTTTTGTTAAAATTCTGCGATCAAACTGAAAGGAAATGTGGAATCATTAATTATTGCTGCTTAGGTACTGACAATGGATTTGGGTTGCTTCCCCTGTCTCTGATAGAACCCAAGCTACTTCTGGATTCTGCCTAAAAATCATCCATGCCAAAGATCATTATGTTCTGCGGCTCATAAAAGCCCTTCCTAAGAGAAAACAGTTCCAAAGAGCAATTTCTTGCTGCTTTTTACCATTTTTGTGTGTGGAATGACTGGATTAAACACAATGGGCATGGCCATCCTTGTCAACCTCCACCTGCTAATTATACAAGCTCAGGACTCTAGTACAGGCAGTCCTCAGAATCATGACACAAATTACGGTTTTCAGGAACCAATTAAGTTGAAATGTTGCAACTCGGAACCAATTTTCCCATAGGAAACAATGTTATAAATAGGGGATTGGTTCCTGAACCAAGGCCCGATACCCTATTTTCACCAAAAATAACCCAGAAGTTTCTACTCAATCAATTATAGATGAGTAATATAGATACATTAATGTAGTTATATTGTAAATAGCAATCATATTGATTTGGAAGGACTTCTGTGAGGTGACTTTGCTGGACTTTTTGAAGGGCTCTTGGCTGGAGTCTTCTCAGGAGTCTTGGCTGCAGGTTTTTCTGGAGTATTGTCTGCTTTCTTAAAGAAAGTGTCCAAGGAAGTTTGGACAGATGTTCTTCAGGGAGATGGGCGATGCAGCGAACTTGTTCACTGGCATGGTGTGGCATCGGATCAAGCATTGTCAAGTCAAAACTGATCTCAGAAAGTTGAAACAGGGTGCCGATTTATAAATGTTCTAAGTGAGAAATGTTGTAACTTGAAACACTGTAAGTCAAGGACTGCCTGTATAGTATTGATATGCCCAATACAGTGTTCAACATTTGTTTGTAAATGGCACTTAGAATGTTCTTCCTATTAAATCATTTGATGAGTGATATCTCATTTCTGGATAAGAATTTATGGTAAAGAAAAGAGCATATCAGTTGGGGAAACTAATAAATACATTTCTGGGTCTCATGTTGTCTTCAGTCATAGCCCTCCTGGGACACACCTTGTCACAGGTTAAGGAAAAGATATTCATCAACTCCCCTATCCAAAATTGGCAACATATATTTTACATGCCAGTTCCTTGGGTTTATCTTTGGCACATTTTTAATTACCAAGAAAATGCAATTACTAGATCATCGCTGGTTATTGTATTCAGACTTGAAATTATGAGTATTTAGCACAACTTGATATTCAGAGCCAACCCTAGGTGTGTGCAGGGCCCAGGGCATATCAGCCTGTGCAGCGGGGGAGGGTGGTGAGCAGCCAGAGCATGAAGCCAGAAGCGCACAGCAGCCACACTGAATGGTAGCTCCCTCCGCACATGCCAATGGCACTGTCCGCAGAACCTGTATAACACTGTTTGTGGGACCCCCCCCGCAAAGCACGGGACCCAGGGCGGTCGCCTCAATTCACCCCCCACCAAGGGACGGCTCTATTGATTTGTCAATAAATAGTCCATCTGGAATAAACATCACTTTTACTCTAGCATACTCACAAAATTTCAGAACAAACTTTCACCTGCACTGATTTATTGCCTTTTGTCAACATAACTTGCAGGCATCAGCTAACCTAGCAAAATTACTCTTAGATTGTGCCTCATGGAATCAACTTCTAATATACATCTTCTATAATTAAGATGGGATCAGAGGAGGGCCAAGCTTTTCCGGACTTGGTGCTGGCTACAGAGGATGACCTGTCTATTTGTATCTTCCAGAGATCATTGGCCTTAAGGCCCACCTAATTAACTAATAGCCCCACTGTGTGGGGCCAAAGTTTAAAAGATACAACTAATATTTATTTTTATTTTTTGGTGGGACAACTAAGGATGAAAAGGGTAGGAGTGACATGGGGGTCAAAGTTTCAAAATGTGAAAAGAAGTTCTCCAGAGGGGGACACCAAGCAGAACCCCCTGGGTTGCACCCACTGGTCTTCAAAGGCATCTCCACCCATGGGCCTTCAAAGGCATCAAGGGAGCCAGTGGATGCCACCCACTGGTGCTCTGCCCAGAAACATGCATGGACAAGGAAGAGAAAAGTGGCCATGCAGTCTCCAGGCACCTTCCAAGCCAGAGCCTCCTTCCTGATCCAGTACAGAGCCAGGAGGAGGTTGACCAGGAGGTCCCAGGATTTGGTGGGGACATGGATAGGGTGACCAAAAACAAAAAGGTGGGGGAGTGAAATTCAACCAAAGCCTCAGGAGGAAGTTCTGGAGGTGGAGGTAGAGGGGTGCAGCCTGGCACACTTGAGAGTCATCTGTGTCAGGGTCTCCTTCTGCCTGCAAAAGGGGCAGGAGACCGAGGTGTCCATGAAGCTCACCACATACACACCCATGGCTTCATGGAGCAGCCACCAGCTGAGGTCCCCAGTGGCTCTTTGGGATTAGGGTGGAGTACAGACTCGGCCACTGGGGTGCCCCAGCCATGCCCTTGCCGAGCAGGTCCCACCATTTGATGTCTGGGTGGGACACAAGGGCAGCATGATGAATCGTGCAGCACACGAGCATGTAGAGGTGATGGCGATGGACGGTGGAAAAGTGGACTGGTCTGCTGTCCTCTAGCCAGCTTGGGGAATCTGCTGGTACAAGCCAACCTAAGGAATAGTGACCATCAATTGATTAAATTCACTATCCAGCGAAGGGTGGGAAAAGTAACCAGCAGGGCAGAAGTGCTAGATTTCAGAAAGGCTGGCTTCAGTGTGCTTAGGATATTAGTTAGTGGAGCATTAAAGCTCAAGAGCATTGACAAAACGGGGGTCCTGGAAGTGTGGTCGTTCCTCAAGGAAGCGATCCTTTGGGCGCAGGAGGTAATCCCACTGCATAGAAAAGGGTGCAAAGGAGCCAAGAAACCCTCCTGGCTAAACAGGGAAATCCCGGAAAGCTTAAGGGCAAAAAAAGAGACATACAGGCTGTGGAAGTAGGGGGCAGCTACCAAAGAGGAGTATACCTCTTTAGCTCGCACTTGCAGGAAATCAGTTAGAATGGCCAAAGCAGCATTAAAACTCAGGCTGGTGACAAAAATTAAGAACAACAAAAAGTCCTTCTTCAGATATATAGGGAGCAAAAAACGCCCAGAGCAGCATAGGGTCCCTACAGGATAGGCAAGGGCAGTTGGTGACAGATAGGGGGGGCAAAGCTGAGCTCTTCAGTTAGTTTTTTGCCTCTGTATTCTTGAACTCAGATCTAGACAAATATCCCAAATGCATTACTGACAGAAGCAGGAGAACTACCAGCCCACCAACTGTCAGCACCAACCTAGTAAAGAAACACTTGGAGGGGCTGGATGTGGTTAAAACAGCAGGACTGGATGATCTCCATCCAAGGGTGCTGAAAGAATTAGCCAGTGTCATAGCAGAGCCACTGGCATGATTGCCTGAGCACTTGTAGTGCTCAGGTGAGGTCCCAGTGGAGTGGAAAAAAGACCAATATGGTCCCTATTTTCAAGAAGGGGAGGAAGGAGGATCTGGGTAACTATAGCTCAGTTAGTCTCACCTCTATTCTTCAGAAAACCCTTGAAAAAATTATCAAGGATCACATTTGTGGAAGTCCAGCGGGTAATATGATCCTGAAGGGCAACCAGCACAGGTTCACAGCAGGTCAATCCTGCCTGACTAAGCTGGTATCCCATCCTATTCTTATAAACAAATTGAATGACATAGACGATTACACAGTCATGTGGGTGGCAAATTGGCTTAAGGGTCATACTCAGAGAGTGGTGGTGGACAGGTTGGTATCAACCTCAAAAGATGTGGGCAGTGGGGTCCTCCAAGGCTCAGTCATTGGGCCGGTGCTGTTCAATATCTTCATCAGCGACCTGGATGAGGACATGGAAAGCACTCTGTCCAAATTTGCAGATGACACCAAACTATGGGGCAAAGCACTGATGGGAAGAAACCGAATCCAGGTGGACCTGGACAGGTTAAAGAAGTGGGCAGAGAACAATAGGATACAGTTCAACAAGGACAAGTGTAATGTGCTGCACCTAGGGAGAGGGAATCACCAGCACACCTATAATCAATGTGACAAAGTAATTAGCAGAGCTAACTGCATTTTGTCGTGCATTAGTAAGTGCATCACGAACAGGTCCAGGGAGCTGATGCTCCCCCTCTATGTGGCACTGGTCAGGCCGCAGCTAGAGCATTGTGTCCAATTCTGGGTGCTGCAATTCAAGAAGGATGTGGACAACCTTGAGAGGGTCGAGAGGAGTGCCACTTGTATGGTTAGAGGCCTGCAGGGAAGGCCTTATGAGGAAAGGCTGAGGGACCTGGACCTTTTCAGCCTCCACAAGAGCAGGCTGAGTGGGGATCTTGTGGCAGTATACAAATTCACCAGGGGTGGGGGGAGGGCGGCAGCAGGGAATAGGATATCCTGTTTACCAGATCTTGGAATAACCAGAAACAATGGCCACAAGCTGATAGAGAGTAGATTTAGGTTGGACATCAGAAAGAACTTCTTCACAGTTAGAGTGGCCAGAATCTGGAACGGGCTTCCAAGGGAGGTGGTGCTCTCCCCTACCCTGGGGGTCTTCAAGAGGAGACTGGATAAATACCTCACCGGAGTCACATGACCCCAGCCCTTTTTCCTACCACTGGCAGGGGATTGGACTCGATGATCCTTTGAGGTCCCTTCCAATCCTAGCATTTATAAATCTATTAATCTATGAACTTTACTGCTGATATGCTCAGCCATCCTTCAAGAAATTCACTACAGCCCATGTAAACATTTCTCCAAGATCCAACTCTTCTACATGTACATAGAACTAGCAAGGTAACTGGAAGAAAAATCCATCAACCGTGTTATTTTATCATGGACACTGTATTAAGGTGCCCTATAAAAATACCTCCCTAGGAAGCAAACCCAAAACCTTTCTCCTGCCTGTCTCTTGCACAGAAGCCTGTCTATATCCCACTCTTTGAATTTTGCCAACAAAATTGGCATCAGAACTTGCATAGCTCAAACATATTTGCTAAAAGCCTCCCACTGCAAGGAATTGGTGCAAGAGCTGATTGGTATAGCATTTTTTGCTAAAAGAGATGGCCAGGAAGCAAGGCAGATGGAATGGAGAAGTTGGGATCATGGTACACCCCACAGAACAAAGATAGGTAGGTTGGGGAACAGTCTGCACCATCCTAATTCACAGTGACAAGTGTGACCTGCCTCAAGCTGCGCAGAGAAAGCCAGTACCTGCTAAGGAACAATCCTACCTAGAGTCACCTTAGTAGTGGCAAACCTATGGCCACCAGGCCAGCCCTGGCTTACAAAGAATTTGTATCTGGCCCATAGTGGCTGGGGCTGTAGCGTCTTTCTGCCTACTGCATGCTGTTTGTCC
>NW_005841903.1:3259392-3261259 GCF_000455745.1 Alligator sinensis
CTGTCGCATTCCTGTGCCGCACTCCACCTCTTCCCTGACAATCCTTGATGATGTCCAACCTGCTCTCTGCCCCCACTACTGAATTTGCCCCTCAGCATAGCCATAGGCCATGGGAATTTGCAGCCATCAATGGCAACAGTAATTGAAGAATGCAGGATAATAGTGAGAGCAGGGAGTCCTGGGACAGAAGCGGGGAATTAGTAGCATACTGGGCTAGGGACAGACATTCAAGAAGCCTGAGCCTGAATTGATTCAATCTGTGCAGGTTAGTCTAACCTACAAAGATTAAACTGATTTGCAAGTAAATAGACATTCACTTATCATTCCGGAAATGCAGACACATGCCTGCAATGGCTCAGGCCAGAAGCGGGGGGGATGAACAGGCCCTGGCAGGCCTGAGTATGACTGAGGAGGGGTTTAAACCCCAACCTTGGCCTGCAGGGTTTGAAGAGCAGGGGAAGTGGGAGAGCAGGGTTGAGCAGGGAGAGCACCTTGGCCTGGGTTTGGAGAGCAGGGGAAGTGGGACTATAGCCAGACCCACATGGTGCGGGAAGAGGAGGAGAAGGGGGAGAGCCCTGCCCACCACAACAGCTCCCCGACAGCAATTCAGGCACACAGCTCCACCGCCCAACCACAGAGTAGGACTCTTCCCCCTCCTCCCTCTCTCCCACTGCTGTGGGGCAGGAAGGGGTGCTCTGTCCGGAGCTGCCCAGACCCAGAGAGGGACTTTTCTCCCTCCTCCTCCCCAACCACCACAGGGTGGGGAGGGGGGTGGATTCTGTGTGGCACTGCCCAGCCCAGCCTGGCCTGGGTATGGGGAGCAGCTGTCACTGAGCCTCAGCCACTAGAAATAGCCCTGCCCCTGCAGTCCAGACTGGCCCCACTCAGCTCCAGCCAAGGCAGCAGGACCAGCCCAGGCCCCAGCAGCTGCTGCTCAGTGATAGGGAAGCCGAGCCCTGACAAGGAGAGCAGCTTGACCCATCACACACAGGTGTCAGCTGGCCAGGCAGCAGGCTACCAGGGCCAGCTCAGAACCACCAGCAGGCCTGGAGTCCAGCAGCCACCCACCACGGGTGCTGACACATGAGCCCCCATGATGCCTCTGACCTGGCCTGGGTAGCCCACTGCCTGGGCAGCTGCTGCCTGTGCGCACCAGGCCAGGCTGCTCTCACTGACAGGGCTGAGCTTCCCTGTCACTGAACCACAACTGCTGGGGCCCGGACCAGAACCACCATGCGGCTGCCTCAGTTGAGGCTGAGAAGGGCTGGCCCAGACTGCAGGGGCAGGGCTTTTTCCAGCAGCTGTGGCTTAGTAATAGCTGCTGCCTGTGCCCAGGCTGGGCCAGGCCGGGCAGCACCACACAGTCTCCCTCCCCACCCCATGGCATTAAAGGGGGAGGAGGGGGAAAAGTCCCCCTCTGGAGCCTAGCTCCGCACAGAGCCCCCCTCCCCACCCCATGGTGGCGAGGGTGGGAAAGAAAGGGGCTGCTCCACCCCATCTGTGGTTCCTCAGTGGGGGGGGATTAACCCCTTCTCTGCCCCCTTAGTCTTAATGGGGCCATGCTGCGATGGCTGCGGTCCGTGCCAGTGGAACAGGGAAGGTAAGGGGGAATAAACACCCTCTGTGCTCGTGTTCCCTGACAGATGCTGCCACCCCTTCCCATCACCTTGCTGCTCTGGCAGCAGGGGTGGTGGCATGGGCAGACACTATCCCAGCATGGCCCCATTAAGGGGAAGGGGGCAGGGAGGGGGTTTATTCCTCCCTCCATCCCTTCCGCCTCCAGGGACCACACCTGGGGTCTGCCAGCCCCAGGTGCCACCTTCACCTCTGCTGCTTGCCTGCAGACAGGCAGACCCCAGCTTGGCCC
>NW_005841903.1:3261269-3266689 GCF_000455745.1 Alligator sinensis
GGTGGAATAAGGAGGGAAGAACAAACTCTCTTCCTGCCTATTTTGCCTTAATGGGCCCATGCCAGGATGTGCCTAGTCATGTCCCCGCCCTTGCTCGGGATAGAGAACAGAGGGGTGGGTGCCAGCCCTGCTTTCTGGAGCAGACAGCACAGCCCTGCCCAGGGCTGCAGAGCATGCTGGCATGCTGAAGGACTCTGGTTTAATTTGAAGGGCTGCTGCCTTGCCGCAGGCCTTTGCCACCTTTGCCATCCTAAGGGGGTTAGGATACAAGGGGGTCAAGGGGAAAGGGACAGACATTGCATAAACTGGTTTGATCCAAATCAGTTAAGTCTGATACTACATTCAACTAAGTTTATCTTGAACAAGTTTTGGCCATTTTGTGCACTGAACTTACATTCTGTTACAGGTTTAAACTAGTTTCTGATCACTTACACTGGTTTATGTGTAACTTCTGTCCCTAACCCTGGTCTACACTACTTTCTACCCATCTTTAGGCAGGACTTTGTGGAAATTTCAGAGTTTAGCCCCAGGAATTCAATGACTGCTGGAGAAAAGAGACTGCAATGATGCTGTCCTCCCCAATAGGTATTAAGGAGGAACCAAACAGGACCACAGTTTCCTTCTATTGCATCAACTCAGCTCAAAAAGGCTTCTCTGAATCTACCCTCCCAGAACAACTACTGGATTAGCAAGTCAATGCACCCCCTCTACTGTAGGGCTGTTGCTTTAAAGTCACCATCCGTGCCACAATGGTTATACTAATATCTCTAAACCTCAGTGCTCCTAAATGAAAATCTTTCAGTCACAAGTGTATTATGTGCTTAAACGCTATGAAAAAAATATAAACTATTCTCCTCAAACCCCAGCAGGTTCCTTAGTGAGTAAGCTCCACTAATTAGTAACAACTGTTAATGAAGTGAGCAGGTACAAACCTAACCTCTTCAATTAATCCAGGAGATTCTTAGGCTGCAGTAATATTTAAAGGGGAAACTGCTTGCAAAGGGGGAAAAACCCCCAAGAATAGACCATTTTAGGAAATCACACTTTTGTAGCTGAGACACTATTATGTTCTCCCTCTCACAGAGATGTCAGTCCCCACTCAATATAGAACTTATTTTGTTTGCAGTTGTTTATAAAAGAATCACCGTTTTTGTTCTCTTTACTTAAATTTGTTGGACAATTGCCATTACTTTTTGTGAATGGGATTAGAAAATTCCACTTAGTGGAATTTAATAGGATTTGCCATTTCTTTACAAGTAAAAGCAAGGAAAAAAATATCTGGCTTACTATAATTCCAAATGGTAACAGGTTTATTAATTACTGGTTAACTATGTAATTGCATGCTCTGGAGACATAGAGCTTATACCACACTTGACCTGAAAAACGTAATTAGAGGAAAATAAATGCAACACAATGTCAGCACATGAAAAACTCTAAAGGGTAACCCCCTACCCCAACTCATTTTCATCTAGTCTGTCTTTGGCTGTCTTACTGCTTAGGGAATTAAAAACAAAGTGTTGAGAATTTTAGGTGGTTCTTGGAGCTCAACCCCTAGATTGTCCACACATTAACACCTGAAACTAGTTTTAAGCACTCTTTAGTTGACTTAAAGTTATGCCAGTCCAGTATAGTTTCATCTCTGATCCATGTTCCCCAGCTCATGGTACACTAATGCATAGCCACTTTAGGCTATGCATTAGTATAAACAGCCCACCCACTCCGGCAGCCCATGCACTGCCCCCTCTCCCTCCCCCCCTGCTTACTTGTGGATACCCATGCTGTCTGTCCTGGAGAAGCAGGCAGGGAAGGCTTAACCTGCCAGCCCAGCTGTTACCCCACCACTGCTGCTCTCTAGGCTGGGCTCAGCCTGGAGAAGAGCAGCAGCCCAGCAGCAGAGGAGACTGGGCAGGCAGGTTAACCATCTCCTGCCTGCTTTCCTGGGACAGGCAGCATGGGTAGCCACAAGTAAGCAGGGTGGGGGACAGGGGTGAACCCCAAGGGCCAGGGGGAGGAAAGGTGGAACTAGAGAAGCCCCAGGGGTCAGGAAAGCATAGGGGGAACTCAAAATGAGAGGAGAGGGGAGGGGAGGGCAGTGTGGGGATTCTTACCTTTCACTCCTCCAGGCCCCTGCTGGCCTGAACTTGTGACTGCTCTAAACTTGAGTTAGCACTAACACAGATGAACAATGGAGCAGTTCACAGTGTAATGTGTAACAAGGCCCTCACTTTCCCTTGATAATGGTGTAATTCTAGTTTGTCGCACATCATGCTAGAGGCTAAAGAGAAAACTGAGTCAGGCAGATTTCTAATATGATAGCACTGTAACTTGTAATAGCATTATATATTAGTTTGAGCCTCTGTCTGCAGCTGAACTGAGTGGAGCTGAGGCAGGATACTGCTGCAGTGCCTGGAGCCAGGCTAATCATTTCCTGGCCTCACAATCACTGCCATTTTATATGATGAGCAAGGATCCAAAGTCCTAAATTTGCAAGCAGCTGCAGTTCAAGGGAAGGGTTAACCAGGCTCTTGATAATTACACCTGACACCTCCTTTTGTAATAGGGTCCTGCCCCACTTCACTTCCTTCCTCCATTTTCATGTCACCCTTTATTGAGATCCCAGGGGTCATGTGCCATACACAGCAAATGCTCGTGTCATTTTGTGGCATGATGGGTTGGCTACCTCTGTGCTAGGACTATTATATTCACATATCTTCTCTTTCCCCTCCCCATATAACTGGCCTACAAAGACACAGAAGGCAAGGTATATATGCACCTTATAGACTAACTAAGTAAAATACGTACAGACATAAAGCTTTTGTGAACTTGATCTCACATCATTAGATGCTGTGAAAGGACAAGCATAGAGCAATATATAAAGTAGGGTGAGTGATTTGAATACAAAAGGTGGAAAGGGAGAAGGGAGAGAAAAGAGGGGAGGGGAGCAGCAAACAAGAAAATAACCTATAGGAACAAAGGGGTCACAAAAAGTAATCCAGGTAATGTGATAAGTATCTGTAGTCCCTGTTTAAACTATACTTAACACAAACAAGTCTGTGGATCATTTCTAGTTTCACAATTTCCTGTTCATAATGCTTTTTAAAATGTTGCTGCCTGAGAACAGTAATCCTCAGGTCACTAATGAAGTCTCCAAGGTTCTGTCACAGGTCTTTGGGTCTTTCTGCAGCTGATGTCACAAGGGTATTTGTTCATTCTTACATACAGAAGTCACCTTGTCTGTCTGATGTACACGGTAGAGAGGCACTGTAAGCAGCTGATGGCATATGATGTTGGTAATGTTGCAGGTGAATGAAACTTGGATGTTATACTCCTTGTTATTTGGTGCAGTGATGATGTGGTCTGTACTGATGTACTGACACATCAGGTATATACAAAGCCCGGTGCCTCAGTGAGAATGGAAGTTAGATGCCTGATAACTCATTTTCACAAAGTATGCATGTATAGCCTCCATGTGTCCAGTGTCTTGTCAGTAGACTAAGAAAACTTGGTGATACCATCATTTCATGTGTCTTCTATCCTCCCTGCTGTTAAAATTTCAGTTCACAAATAGAGATTAGCTGAGGGAATAGACTAGGCAGAAGGAAAAGGCTATTGAATTAGGTGTTCTCCCTAAAAGGCTAGGGGCAGCCTGTAGCACAGAAAGAGAGAAACAAGACCTCAGAGAGTAAAATATGATCCACAAACAATTCAGGGTAGAAAATACCCCCACCCACATAATTTCAGTTAGAGATTACCTAGCACAGACTTTGAACTCTACTGTGATCCAAAGACCTTGCATCATTTAGAGATATATAGTATCATACAGTTTCAGATTTGGTAGGGTTGGAAGGGACCTGAGCAGATCATCAAGTCTGACCCCCTGCCATGGCAGGAAAGAGTACTGGGGTCAAATGAACTCGGCAAGGTGTACATCTATCCGCCTCTTAAAAACCCCGAGGGTAGGAGCCAGCACCACTTCTCTTGGAAGTTGGTTCCAGATCCTAACTGCCCTGACAGTGAAGTAGCACCTCCTGATGTCTAGTCTGAATCTACCCTCTGCCAGCCTGTGACTGGTATTTCTAGTCACTCCTGGTGGTGCTCAGGAGAACAGGGAGTCCCCCAATGCCTGCTGGTCCCCTCTGACTAGTTTGTAAATGGCCACTAGATCCCCCCTCAGCCCTCCTCGTAGGGCATGCCCTGTTGCCCCCTGATCATGCAAGTGGCCCTCCTCTGGACCTTCTCCATGTTGTCCACATCCCTCCTGAAGTGCGGTGCCCAGAACTGGATACAGTACTTCAACTGCGGCCTGACCAGTGTTGCATACAGGGGGAGGATCACCTCCTTGGACCTGCTTGAGATGCATCTGTGGATGCGTGACAAGGTACGGTTGGCCTTACTGACCGCGTCCCCACACCGTCGTCTCATGTTCATTTTGGTGTCAATAATGACACCAAGATCCTTTTCTGCCTCTGCACTGACAAAAAGGGAGTTCCCCAGCCTGTAGGTATGCTGCTGGTTCTTCCCCCCCCAGGTGCAGTACCTTGCACTTGTCAGTGTTGAAACCCATCCTGTTCTCATCCGCCCACCCTTGTAACCTATCTAGGTCTGATTGCAGCCTATTCCTCCCTTCTAGCGTGCCCACTTTCCCCCGCATCTTAGTGTCGTCTGCAAATTTGAACAGGGTGCTTTTTACCCCCTCATCCAAGTCGCTGATGAAGATGTTGAACAATGCAGGCCCAAGGATCGAGCCCTGCGGAACCCCACTGCCCACACCCCTCCAGGTTGAATAAGACCCATCTACCACCACTCTCTGGGTGCAGCCCTCCAGCCAATTAGTGACCCATTTGACTGTGTAGGTGTCGATTCCACAGTCCCCTAACTTTTTAACGAGAATGGGGTGAGAGACAGTCTCGAAGGCCTTCCTAAAGCCCAGAAAAACTATGTCCACTGCGACACCTGCATCCAAGGATTTTGTGACCTGGTCATAGAAGGCCACCAGGTTGGTCTGACAGGACCTGCCTTTAATGAACCCATGTCGGTTGCCCCTAAGCATAACCTCCCCTGCTGGCCCCTTGTGGACATGCGCCAGGATAATTCTCTCAAAAAGGTTACCCAGGATCAAGGTAAGAGTAACTGACCTATAGTTTCCTAGGTCCTCCTTCCTCCCTTTTTTGAAAATGGGAACCACATTGGCCCTTTTCCAGTCCTCTGGCACCATGCCAGAGCACCATGAGTGCTTGTAAAGCCATGCCAGGGGTCTTGCAATGACCTCTGCTAATTCCCTCAGCACTCTGGGGTGGAGATTGTCAGGACCAGCTGATTTCAATATGTCCAGTCCTTCCAGAAGTTCCCTGACTAGGTCCTCACTGACCCTAGGCCTGGGTGCACCTCCCCTGGGGCCTACAGGGGTCCTGGGGGGGGGG
>NW_005841903.1:3266699-3305569 GCF_000455745.1 Alligator sinensis
CTGGGTGGGTGGGGGGGGTGACCTGGTCCCTGCTCAGAAAAATGGAGGCAAAGAAATTGTTAAATAGGTTTGCTTTGTTGTCTGGTGCAATGACCAGATTTCCTAGCACGTCTTGCAGAGGCCCCACATTAGCCGGTACCTTCTTTTTACCCCCTATGTATTTAAAAAAGGACTTCTTGTTGTCCTTGATCTGGGTAGCTAGTCCCAGTTCCATCTCTGCCTTGGCCTTCCTGACCGCCCCCCTACAGCCCTGAGCAACTGAGGTATAGTCTTCCCTGGTGATGGCCCCTCCCTTCCATTGGGCGTATACCTCCTTTTTAGCTAAATGTTCCCGTATGCTTTTGGTGAGTCATGGGGGCTTTTGCGCCCTCTTGCCCCCTTTGATCCGTGTTGGGATTACCTCCCTTTGGGCTTGGAGGATCGCCTCCTTAAGGAACAAGCAAGAACACTCTTCTTGGACACCTGACTCCTCTTCCCTCCAGGACCTCAGTACCCCGCCCCCCAACTATTCTCCTCACCTCATGAAGTCCACCCTCCTGAAGTCCAGGCAGCCTTTGCCACCTTGCACTGGATGGTGAATTCCAGCAGGCGATGATTGCTGTTGCCCAGGTGGGCAAGCACCTGCAGACCCGTCACCAGGTTGTCGCCCATGGCCAGGACCAGGTCTAACAAGGCTTCTCCCCTGGTGGGGTTGTGCACCTCCTGGGCTAGATGGAGGTCCTGTACCTCAGCTAGGAACCTACGTGAGCAGTCAAACTTGGCTGACTACTCTTCCCAGCAGATGTCTGGAAAGTTCAGGTCACCCATGATGACCACGTCCTTTGACCTAACTACCTCTGTGAGCTGACTTAAGAATTCCGGGTCTAGCTCCTCCCCTTGGTTGGGTGGTCTGTAGTACACCCCCACCGTTAAGTCCCTTTCCCCTCAACTTCCTTGTATTCTAACCCAGAGCACTTCAGTGTGCCCCTCATCTGACCCTGTGCTACTTGTTGAGGATGTGTATTTCTCCATGACGTAGAGCGCCACACCCCCACCCTTCCTCCCTATCCTATCCCTCTGGTACAGCCTATAGCCCTTGATATTCACTTCCCAGTTGTGCATTGGGTCCCACCACGTTTCAGTGAGCCCCACCATGTCTGGGTTGGTGTCAGGTAGCAGGAGGGTAAGATCTTCCTGCTTGTTCCCCATACTATGAGCATTTGTGTAGAGGTATTTGAGGCATCCTGAAGATGCATGCACTGGCCCCCTAATCTCAGTACTACCCGGGCCCCTCTTGCTTACCTGGGTATTTGTTCTGCTCATTATTAGTCTAGGCTTCGCTGTTCTTGTAGGTGATGGTTCGTTTAGTGGTTCAAGTCTTCCTCCACCCTTGTCTTCCCCTTCCCCCAACAAGCCTAGTTTAAAGCCCGCCAGAAGAGATCCACCAACCTAGAAGAGAACACACTCTTCCCTTTGGGGGAAAGGTGAAGGCCATCCCACCTGAGCATGTCTCTTGTCCCGATGTGTGGGTCGTTGTCTAGGAAACCGAAGCCCGCCTTGAGACACCATTCCCGAAGCCACAAGTTGATCTCTCTGATGCAGGTCTTGTGTCATCTTCCACGTCCGCTCACTGGTAGGACAAAAGAGAATACCACCTGTGCCCCTATCTCCTTCAGCATGCCCTCCAGAGCATGGTAGTCCATCATCAGGTGATCAGGGCTTCTCCTGGCCGCATCATTAGTGCCCACATGGATTAGGACCATGGGGTAGTAACCAGTGGACTGGATCATGGCCTGGATCATCCCAGTCACGTCCTGAATCTTTGGTCCGGGCAGGCAGTAGACCTCGCATGTCGAGGGGTCCTGGCGACAGACGGGACGCTCTGTACCTCTCAGGATGGAGTCACCTATGACGATCACTCGACATTTCCTTCTCCAGGTCTGCTCAGCTCCTTCAGCCTGTTCAAAGTGTGAAGAGTGTGGAGTTGCCTCCTCTCCAGATGTTTCCTCCTCCCCTTCCTTCTCCTACAGTGTTGCCAGGGCCTCGTACCTGTTCTCCAGCTGGACTGGAGGAACTGGTACTGCTTTGCTGCGAGCAGCCCTGGTTCTGGAGGTGACCATCTGCCACTCTGCTGTGGAGGGCACCTCCTACGGTGCTTCTTTCCTTGGGTGCATGGCTCTGCAGGGAAAGGAAATATCCATCAATTTCATCCTCCGCCTTCCTGATTCCCCTCAGCCTGCTAACCTCCTCCTATCATTGTTTAGAGAGATATGTTAAAAGCAGGTAGATTACAATTTGACAAGGTCTGGAATTACAGTTAAAGCATCAATAAAATCAGTTTTGTAAAAACAAATTCCAGTTGCATATAACACAGCAATTCAGATATTAAGATCTCAGTAACTAAGGTTCACTTATACTGAACAAAGAAAACAAATACTTAAATATTTTACTCTAAAATCCATTAGTTCCTTTTTTCTAAATTATCCCTTCATTAAAATGCCCCTTATTTAATATCCTTTCTTTCTCAGTATCTTCAGTCAGTATCCCAGATACTTAATTCAAAATAGGGGTGGGGTATTTTAATTGGCCTATAACTAAAAGAAAAAGAAATAAAAACTTAAAACCATTGTGAGAACAAACAGTTTTCTTATTCATATATCTGACAGCATTTGAAACCTGTTATGTTGTGTATCCATAGCCATTAATGCCAATGATATTTTTGTTTGTGGGAAGCTAAAGTTTTATAAGTACTCACCTGTACAAAGCAGAGCTGTCATGCAGCCCCCTAGGACAGGAAGCATGAACAGCAGTAGGTTGCAGAGCTGCTTGAAAGCAGGGATTCCAGGCAGACCAAAGAGTGAACTCAGAGCTCCCAGTACATGCGGAGCTCCCAGCACAAGGTTCATCAACATGCTCATGAGCACTGAAAGCTCACTGAGTATGCAGCATACTGTCAAAATGAGGTGTGACTGTGCTGCCACACCTCCTCTGGCTCTGCCATTGCTTGCAGGAGGTTGCTCTTGACTGACCTTAGGGATAAGGGAGGAGGCAGACTCTGAGGTACATAGAACCCAGACTGTTTAGGACTTAAAGTCAGAACCAGCATTTTGAATTGCACCTGGAAAGCTGTTGGAAGTCAGTGCAACCTCTGGAGCACCACATTTATAGGCTCCTGGTGACCTATTTCCATCAGAAGACAGACCACCGAAATCTGAGCCTGCTGCAGCTTCCTGATGATCAGCAAAGGCAGCCACACAAGGAGAGTAATGCAAATAAAGGAGATAGAGTTGATGAAAGGCATTTCTAGCCACCACTATCACTTTAAGATTCAGGCATAAAGGATCCAGGAGCATCCCAAGGTTGTAAACCTGAGTGACAAGGGAGTTTGAACATCATCGATGGTAGGGGTCCTAATCTCCTCCCAGGTCATTTGGGCTGCATACCATGATCACTTCTGTCTTGCTTTAGCTTCAGTTCGTTCACTCCAAGTGCAGCCAGACAGTGAGAGAGGACTCAGACTATGGGTCCCGGAGCAGATGAGAAAGAGAGACAGAGCTCGATGTCATCAGCATATTGCTGACTCCTCACTCCGAATTTCCACATGTTCTCATCCAGATGCCTCAGTGGACTAGGTGTGGCAACAAGATGGAACCTTGGAGAACCCCACAGGAAAGGTCCCAAGGGAGATGACAAGCCATCACCCCCTTCGGGACCTCCGTGATAGGAAAGAACAGAGCCAATTAACCAATTAACATTATGATTGAAGTTTATTATTTCTCAATGGTGGGAAGTTGTGCAGTGTGCTCTGCAGAAGCCCTGCAGAATGAAAGCAAAACAAACAACAGAAAAAAACCTCTCTATACACAAAGATTTATAACATTAAGGCAGCTCTGGGAGAAATGTGTGATTGTCATGAGCTTCACAGTTATAAAACATAAGCAGATGGTGAAAGTGTTTTTGTTTTGCTGGGAATATGCATTTATATTTGACCTTTGCATTCTATGGTATATCTGCACACAGAGCCATCTACTACAGTCCCAACCCAGAGCCCATTCAAATCAACAAAAAAGTTTCCATGGGCTTGAATGGGCCTTGGATCCCTTACTTAATACTCAGGTGGTACCCAAGCCTAGATATTTTCTATTTCTAGATAATACCATGCTGATTAGAAATGCTCACCAATCTTGTGGATTCAAATAATTGTGCCAGCATTTCTATAAATGTATGGGCATAGGCTACATATAGTTTTATACCAACGTCACTGTTTCAGTTGGGCTCATAATTATTTTACCAAAATAGTTTTTACTCCCTACTATGTGGGTGTGTCTACACAAGATATTAAATACACAATAGACTAATTCTACTGTGCATTAGTGCATCAGGGCAAAAGCCATGCTAACACGCAGGAGAATTAGTCTACTGCATATTAGCATCAATAAAAAAGCTGGTGCTACTGCACAGTAGTGCTGGTTCCACTCATTGAGTTAGCATCTGTTATTAGAGGTGCTAAATTTAATGTGCAGTAACAACGGTGAATTAATGCATGTGTAGATGTGCTCTGTATGTAGTACACCAGCATCAAGTTACAGTATACAAGACAGCATCTTTCCCATTCAGGAATAAGAACTGGACCTATGCTAAAGTGGTCAGCTGTACTACATTCACCATACTACTACAACTTGGTAATTCTGAAGAAGCCATGGTTAAAACACATAGCAAATAACCACAGAACACAAATGAGTAGAAAGAATTCATTTAGTGCCACTGCTGCTGCTGCTAAGCTGGCAGACAGAAATCTAATATATATTATTACTTAAATCAATAGATCCCTTCATGTCAGGGGAATCGCTTACATGATTTAGCACCACATGCTAAATATATAATGTCCTCTAAATTGCCTCATGTATATGAGGCCATTTTGGAAACCTGTCTTTAGTAATGCTGGTAAGAATATGAATTCCAGTCTTTTTTCAGCAAAAGGAGGTAAGATTTTTGCTGACATTTTCTGCTCTAATCTTTAAATATTTCACTGTGCAAAATAGCATATTCTAAAAAGAGGTAGTACATTCAGCATAGAAAGGAAGCTCTGGTACTGAAAATTTTAAATGTAGAAAGTACTGATTGAAAGCAAATTTAAAAATTTCACTGGTATGAAAGACGTTAATAATTTGGTTAATATTTTGGGGCCAGAGTGACTCGTCTAATCTTAAATATAGGCCACCAGGCAGGTTTGAATGGAAAACACATTTGTAAACATCAACATGTCTTTGTAATTAATTTAAGTAGAATAAAGAGAAAGTATCTAATGTTTTAGCTATGAATAGTTCTCCTGATTCTACATACAGACATACATATGCAGGACAATCCAAAATTAAATCATAACATCTATCACAAATCACTCAGATTTGGGCTTTGGCTCGCTGAACAGGTCACCGGACCTTTTATTAATGTTGGCTGAGTGTTGAGATTTTAATGTGACCTTAACTTCAGGTATATTTCTTCTAGCTTTGAAATTTCTTAGGACCCCTCTACACCTTACACTTAAGGCATGATTAACCAGGTAATCATGCCTTAAGTCAGTGTTTCCCAACCTTTTTTGCCCCACAGCACACTTACCTAAATAAAAAAGGAACCACGGCACACCGGATGTGGAGCGGAGGGGTGGAGGTGGCACATAGCCAACCAGACACCAACAGGGGAGGGGAGGGAATGGCATACAGCCAGCCAGATGCTAATGGGGAGGGGTGGTACATGGCCAGCTGGACAGCATTTTCAGCTGGAGCCATGCTCCCCATCTGTCTGTGTCTGCAGCAGCAGCAGGCAAGGGGTATGGCTCCAGCCCAAAGTGCCACAGCACACCTGGACATGCCTGATAGCACACCAATGTGCCATGCACACCAGTTGGGGAATGCTGCCTTAAGCTGTGACCCAGCTACATGTTCAACCAATTGATAGCATAATAAAACAAGCAATAAGCTACAAAGTTATCCCACAAAAAATGCATAATAACTTTGTAGCTCATTCTAATCATGCTATTAATTGAACATGTGATGCAGTGCTCCCATGAGGCTGGGAGTCCCATCAACCAAGGGGCTCCTAGCTGCAGGGGTGCACCATCTGCTGCCCACCCCATGGCTGACAAGGTTCACAGTGGGAGCAGGGTTTCTGGCACTGCCCCTGCTGTGGGACTCATCAGCTGCAGGGCTCACAGTGGGGAGACTGTTGCCCTCACTGTGAGCCTCATAAGCTAGTATAGACAGTCAAAAAGCCCAAGACTAAATTGATTCAGTCTTTGCAGGCTAGTCTAAGATGCAGAGATTAAACTGAGAAAAAACTGGACACACATTTACCTTTGATTCAGGAAATGCAGCCACATGCCTGCAGCTACTCAGGCCAGAAGCCAAGGGGCACTAGAGCACAGCTCTCTGGCATGCAGCCAGCATGGGTTGTGTTCATTTCCTCTTCCTGCTGCCCCCAAGGTCTCTGGGATTTGCAGGCCAGACTCACAGCAGCAGGACTCTGTAGGGCTCATCACTTCCTCTTCCTGCTTCCATGCACAGGCAGGACTGCTTCTAGGTACCTCTGAGATTTGTAGTCCACAGTTGGATCCAGAAGTAAGTTTGAGCAGAGGAAAGGGTGCTTAACCCTGCTCCCTGGCCCTAGACTCCAGCCAGGGTTTGCAGGGGGTGGGGGCAGTCCCTGCCTCCCCCTCCTTCACCCCAAATTTTCCCTGCTACATTAGACAGCCCAGCCCAGGGCTGCAAAACATGCTGGGATTCTGGGAGACTGTGATTTAACTTGGACCAGGAAGGGATCTGGGACAGAAGTTTAATAAACCAGTTTGACTCAAATCAGTTAAGTCTGATACTACATTCATCCAGATTTATCTTAAACCAGTTTCAGCCATTTTGAAACTGGTTTATGTGCACTAAACTTATGTTCTGTTACAGGTTTAAGCCAGTTTCTGATGACTTAAACCAGTTTATGTGTAACTTCTCTCCCTAGCCATAAGGTGCCAGGAAGGATGCCACCGCTGAGAACCTCATCAGCTGCCGGGTTTGCTGCAGGGACAGCAGCAGCACCAGCAGGGCTCATAGCAGCTACAGGACCAGGAACACTGCTACTGCTGCAAGCCCCATACCTCATGAAGCTTGTAATGGCAGCAGTCTCTCTCTCACAGCCCTAGCTGCAAGCCCTGCAGCCAATGAGACCTGCAGCAGAGACAGCATTCCTCATGCTGCCCACACTGTAAGCTCCATAGCCCATGTCAGCTATGGGACTCACAGCCACAGAAACTAGTACAAGGCAAATCTGTGATCCTAGGCTTCCCCCTCCATCGGTGATAAGGTGCTATTTGATTTCATGTGTGATCCCACAATTGCACCTCCAGCCATGCACATATGGCATAGCAGGAGGCGTGATTGTGTGGGTCACACATTAGATCCCATTGTGTTTATACCTGCATGTGTAGAGGGGCCCTAATACTCAGTCAATAGGTAAGGAGAGGTGTTTCACATAACATAATTAGAAGCACAGTTGCAAGAAGTGCGTGTATGTCAGGGGGGAGGGGAGGGGACAGTTCAGTTACCAAGCATTTGTGGGTTTCAAGAGAATTCAGTTCAAATCACCTTGGTGACTTAAAGGATGGAGGAAGAGCTTTGTATAAAACCAGATGCTAATTATTCCATGTGTTCACCTCAATTTCAGTTTCATTATACCCAAGTTGGAGTCATCGAAAATTTCTGTAACTTATGTATCTAGTCAAAATGAGAAAGACAAATACCACAGACCATACTAAACAACTGTCAATTCTGCAGTTTAAATAGGTCAGGACTTTGAGCTTTTTATCCAAACAGGACTGGAACTGTAAATTGTCTGAGATTTTTGTATCACTAATTAGCACTTCAGGGACAGGAATGTGGAAGAGATGCAAGCACTTCCCCAGGGAAAAGAACAAATGTGTGTGACAACACAGGACACCTGTACATTACCCCTGAGAAAACTAGTCTGAAAGGGGGTTGGGAAATAAAACCCTCAAACCATTTAAAAATAAAATGTCAAACAAAGTTTTTGCTCTTCTTTGAAATTTTGAGTAGGGAGAGCTGGGTTCAGTTACTTTAGGTAATATGTACCAGTGTGTGTAAACTTAACTTGAGTAGAATTCATAGCATGATCAGGACAAAAAGAAACTCCAGAGACTAATTGCTTCACGGCAGGGAACTAATGTTTCTTAAATTGCTCAGCACCTGGACTTTAAATCAGCCCCCACTCACAACTAATTAATGTTGGTGCACAGTAGCACTCCGTAGCAAAACTGACAGCTAGAAAGGGAATGTTTTCAAATGCAGGCAGTGTGTTGGCATTGTAAGTTCACTTAAGGGGATCCACTCATTGTAGATTATCATCTTCAAGTAGCAAGTAGCTAAAATTTGTGCTACAGATGATTACATTGAAAATCAAATAAGCATATGAATACATTAAGAGACTAGCATTGGAATCTTTATAAATGTGTCCCCTCCCCACCCCCCACAATTGTGTTTTCAGTATGTTTTCAGTGTGTTGTTTTATAATTTCAGTTATGAGCAAATGACTCCCAAATACAGTTGGTACATGTAAATGTTTGAACATCCTTCTCTGAGCTTAGTTTAATTGGTACCTTAAATACTAACCAGAAGACATCATAAACTTCATCCTCTTCCACATTTGACTAACATAACAAGTTTCAAACAGTGTATCATCATTTTAAAAAAATTCAGGATTTAAATTAGAGTTATGATAAGAAAAGTAATTAAATTACCTTTCTTACTGAGTACAGATGAACCCTGGGAGCCTTTGAGTTTTATTGATATACTTAGATCAATGAATCAACTCTTGATTTGTAAATCAAGCAAATGTTATGCAAAGTTCAGTAAGAGAATAAATATAAACCCATATGTTGTTACATGATATTATGCAGTCACTTAACAAACTATAACCTAAAATAATGCTGGCCAAAGAATATATGACCCTCAAGGTCTTATTTTCAAAGGTGTTGAACCCCTGCAATCCCAAATGAAGCCAATGAAAACAGAAGTATTCAGTACTTCTTCAAATGAGGCATTTTAGCAGCTACAAATTTATGAATTGCCCCTACCACTTGCTGAAAACCCCCAAAACTGAAGCAAAGAGCAAATATGACAGCAGATGATTGAGGAAACTGATTACAAATGGGCCATTTAGTGCTTCATATCCCAAATAACTTGAAACAGAATAGAGACAGATTATCAGTCCAAATACTTAAATCTTTTAGTGGCTAATAAATACATAACAAGGATAGTTCAATCAGAGAAGCTAAATAATGACAACTTCTTAGACAGAATGATCTCAGTAAGTACTGTACATGTGTCATAACATCAAAATTAAAACTAGTCAAAAAATCAAGCGGGACTAACATTTTATATTAATGAAGATGTAACTCAGTGTATGTAAGAATGACTTTAGTAAGTTTTTATCTTATGGGCTTGCACATCACAAAATATAAAGGTAGATATAGGAAAGGGATTATAGAGAGGAAACAAGAACCCTTTATGACTATGGGAGAGTGTATTGTACACTCTAAACACATAATAAGAGACAAAGGGAAAGATATGCAAGTGCATAAAATGGACCATTTTGATAAGTATTTAGGAATGAGTCTGAGAGTTTAGTAAGTATAAATTAATCAAAAGAAAAGAAAGCATGTTCATATGTGTGATGCTTAAGTATGTGTAACAATCATCAGTAACACAAATAATGAAAAAATTAGCCTTATTAATTTCTCTGGTATGTTAAAATACACTGGGAATAACCCAGTTAGATCACTGGGTCTGATTCCAATATCATAGATGCTCATATACTTAAATTTGCTTCAGCAGAGTTATCCTTGATTTTCACCAATGCTAGTGATATGGGATATGAATAAGAAGCAGATTAGACTCCTTGTTTTGTATAGGCTGAGCTAACTCAATTTCACCTGCTCTCCAAATGGTATTTTGGAGCTTCTCAATGCCTTTCACCCATCCTTTGAAGAAAAATGGGGGAAAAAGCAGGATTAGTTTGGTAATATCTTTGGACTAACTATACAGTTGGGTGAGATACTGACAATGTGTTGGCTTTGAGATCTATTCTCCACCTCAGAAAGGGTCGAATAGATGATGGCTTAGCCATTTAAAGTAATTTAAATAGAACTCCCTCAGCTTTGGAGTCATCATTCTAAAACTGGAAGTCAGAAGGATATGAATTTGAACCATGTGTGATAGCAAAGGCTGACAGTGTTAAGAGGTCAGTCCTAAGAAATGAACTGTTTAAGGATTTTTGACAAGTCTTTTTGAGGTAGAAAGTGCCAATTTGTCAAAATGGAAAATTTTTAGAGGACCATCCCAGCCATGACAAAACTTTCAATAGGAAGTTTTGCAGGCCCATGATAGAAATTCTAGTTTAAATCAGAGAGAGAGAAAAGAGCTACTAAAAACATCTACATCTGATCTCAAATCCAGTGAAGTCATCAGGAGTTATTGCATTAATTTTCAGTAGCCTTGAATGAAACTTTAGACTTTTAGTAGTATGGACAAGGCACGATCAGTATGCAGCATCAGCGGCTAGGTACAGACAGTAAAAACCCTGAGGCCGAATCAATTGAGTATTTGCAGGTTATTCTAAACTGCACAGTTTAAATTGAAACAGAAATGAACAGATATTTACCTTTGACTCAGAAAATGCAGCCACATGCCTGCAGTAGCTCAGGCCAGAAGCCGTGAATGCTCAAGTATGGCTGTCTGGCTATGTGCTCACTTCCTCTTCCTGCGGTCCCCAAGGTCTTGGGATTTACAGCCCAGAATTACAGCAGCAGAACCATTCAGGGTTGCTCATCACTTCCTTTTCCTGCTTCTAGGTATCTCTGGGATTTGAAGTCCACACTTGCATCTAGGAGTAAGTTTGAGTGGGGGAAGGGGTGTTTAAACCCTGGCCCTGGCCCGAGACCTCAGCCGGGGTTTACCTGGCATTGCAGACCCTCCCTTGTAGACTGGGCTGCATCCTCAGCCAGGCTTGCCTCTTCCCCACCCCTTTGTCAGCCAGCCCTCAGTGCTCCAGCTAGGGAGCAGAGGGGCAGGGCCAGCTCTGCTCTCTGGAGCAGCCAGCACAACACAGCACAGCCCAGGGCTGGAAAGCATGCTGGGATGCTGGGGGACTCTGATGTAACTTGAACCAGGAAGGGATCTGGGACAGAAGTTTCATAAACCAGTTTGACCCAAATCAGTTAAGTCTGATAGTGTACTACATTCAACCAGGTTTATCTTAAACTGGTTTCAGCCATTTTGAAATTGGTTTATGTGCACTGAACTTATGTTCTGTTACAGATTTAAACCAATTTCTGATCATATAAACTAGTTTCTGTGTAACTTCTGTCCCTAGCCATAGTGGTCACAGGAAGATAGTTCATGAGCACAAAATAGTTTTCACAATCGAGCCATTATTCAATCAAGTTAAGGACAGAAATTAATTTAAACTTTTTTGTAAATATAGGAAAAATATGACATTTTAATTTGGAGATAACTGATAAAAGACCTCATCCAGTAACCACAGAAGCCCAATCTAACCATTTACTTCAATGAGCACAAGACCAAATCAAATTTCATTAAGGGTTCATACAAGAGAATGAAAGGGAAGGGAATAGAATGCAAGGGAAGAGCATCTTTGCAGACAGGCTGGCTAACCTAGTGAGGAGGGCTTCAAACTAGGCTCCCAAGGGGATGGAAAACAAAGCCCTGAGGTAAGTGGGGAAGTGGGGGACCTGGGGGAAGCACAAGGAGGAGGAGGGAACAGGGAAGGCCTCATTCTTCCTGAGACAGTAGGGCAATTGGCTAGTTACCTCAGGTCTGTACATGAACGCACAGAGCCTGAGAAACAATCAGGAACAACTGAAAGTCATTGCACAAACACAGAACTATGAAGTGATTGGAAAAACAGAGGCTTGGTGAGATAGCTTGCATGACTGGAGTACTGTCATGGATCAGTCCAAACTGTTCAAGAAGGATAGGCAGAGGAGAAGAGGTGGAGAAGTTGCATAGTATGTAAAAGCTATATGATTGCTCAGAGCTCCAGTATGAAACTGGAGATAGGCCTGTTGAAAGTCTCTGAGTTAAGGTTAGACAGGAGAGCAACAAGGGTGATGTGGTCATGGTGGGTATCTGCAACCAGACCAGGAGGATGAGATAGATGAGGCTTTCTTCAGACAACTAGCAGAAGTTTCTAGATCAAAGGCCCTGGTTCTCATGGGGGACTTCAATCATTCTGACATCTGCTGGGAGGGCAATACACCAGGACACAGGAAACCCAGGAAATTTTTGGAGAGTGTTAGAGACACATTCCTGGTGCAAGTGTTGGAGAGACCAACTTGGGTGATGTTTTTCTTGACCTGCTGCTCACAAACAGGGAAGAATTGATGGGGGATGTAGAAGTGGATGGCAACTTGGGCAGCAATGATAGTGAGATGATTGAGTTTAGGATCCTGACAAAAGGAAGAAAGGAAAGCACCAGAGTATGGACCTTGGACTTCATGAAAGCAGATGTCAATTCTCTCAGGGATCTGATGGGCAGGATCTCCTGGGAAGCCAGTCTGAGGAGGAAAGGAGTCCAGGAGAACTGGTTGTATTTTAAAGAAACCTTGCTCGGGACAAAGGAACAAACCATCCCGATGTGCAGAAAGAATAGCAAATGTGGCAAGCAACAAGCTTGGCTTAGCAGAGAACTCTTCAGTGAGCTTAAGCACAAAAGAAAAGAAGTTTACAAGAAGTGGAAGCTTGGACAAACAACTACAGAGGTGTATAAAAGTATTGCTCACACATGCAGGAATGAAATCAGGAAGGCCAAAGCACAATTAGAGGTTGCAGCTAGCAAGGGACGTGAAGGGTAATAAGAAGGGTTTCTACAAATATGTTAGCAACAAGAGGAAGGTGAGGGAAAGTGTGGGTCCCTTATTGAATGGGAGAGGCAACCTAGTCATACACAATGAGGAAAAGACTGAAGTGGTCAATGCCTTTTTTACCTCAGTCTTCACAGACAAGGTCAGCTCCCAGACTACAGCACAGGGAAGCACAGTTTGGAGAAAAGATGAGCAGCCCTCAGTGGAAAAAGAACAGGTTTGAGACTATTTAGAAAAGCTGGATGTGTTCATATCCATGGGGCTGGTTGCAACAAGGGTGCCGAGGGAGTTGGCTGATATGATTGCAAAGCCTCTGGCCATTATCTTTAAAAACTTGTGGCAATCAGGGGAGGTCCTGGATGACTGGAAAAGGGCATATATAGTTTCCATCTTTAATAAAGGGAAGAAGAAGGATCCAGGGAACTAGAGACCAGTCAGCCTCACCTCAGTCCTGGGAAAAATCATGGAGCAGATCCTCAAAGAATCCATTTCTAAGCGCTTGGAGGAGAAGAAATTGATCAGGAATACTCAGTATGGATTCACCAGGGGCAAGTCATGCCTAACCAATTTGATTGCCTTCTATGATGAGATAACTGGTTCTGTGGATGCAGGGAAAGCAGTGGACATGATATAGTTTGACTTTAGCAAGGTTTTTGATACAGTTTCCCACAGCATTATTGCCAGCAAGCTGAGGAAGTATGGGTTGGATGAATAGACTTGTGGGGTTTCCGCCTAGGGCCTAGCATCTTATTTGTACTCCTCCTTACTGGGATTGCTCAGTCTTAGATTCCCTGCGGTATGTTCTGACTCTCTCCTGCCACATCTTGATTTTTCTATAACTTTTCTGTTACTTGCTTTCTACTGTGGTCAGACCCCAGCAACCTACGTGGGGATTTTCTTGGGGCTCCAACCTTCCCTGTATCCTTTCCAAGCACCACTCAAAGGTTATGTCATTGATTGAAATCACAGTCTTATTTGGGGTAAAACAATTTTATTATTCACTTCTCAAGTTTTTTTTTCTTTTCAGGTTTTAGTTTTGTATCTATAATTAACCCAGGGTTCAATGGATCACTATGACTTCACACCGCATCAGGTAAGTCTTAATTTTAACCTCGAGAGGATTCAGCTCTCCCCAGTCTCACGGGGTGTCCAGTTTGGGGTAATCATAACTTAACAGTTCAAATGAAAACAGGAAATTCCTTCTTTGTCCCATGTTGAACCTTCTCTGACAGGTCACACTGCTTCCTGGTGGGGGCCTGCCTCAACAGGGCTCTCAAATCCCACCTGCCTCTTTAAGGGTTTGAATGAGTTGCCATTGCTCAGGATCTCTCACTCCTAAGTCTCTCTAGAGCCCAAATGAACTGCAGCTGAATCCATTAGATTCATAGATGTTAGGATTGGAAGGGACCTCAATAGGTCGAGTCCGACCCCCTGCCCTGAGCAGGAAAGAGTATTGGGGTCAGACAACCCCAGCTAGGTGTTCATCCAGTCTCCTCTTGAAGCCCCACAAGGTAGGGGAGAGCACCACCTCCCTTGGAAGTCTATTCCAGATTCTGGCAACCCTTACTATGAAAAAGTTCTTTCTAATGTCCAACCTAAATCTGCCCTCCATCAATTTGTGGCCATTGTTCCCTGATACTCCAGGGGGTGCCCTAGTAAATAGAGCATCTCCTATTCCCTGCTGCCCTCCGCTGATGAATTTATAGATAGCCACAAGATCACCTCTCAGCCTTCTCTTGTAAAGGCTGAGGAGATCTAGGTCCCTCAGTCTCTCCTTGTAGGGCCTTGTCTGAAGGCCTCTGATCATACAAGTGGCCCTCCTCTGAACCCTCTCAGGATCCTCCGCATCCCTCTTGAAGTGCGGCACACAAAACTGGACGCAGTACTCCAACTGCGGCCTGACCACCTCCCTGGACCTGTTCATCATGCATCTGCTAATACATGATAAAGTGTGATTAGCCTTGTTGATCACTTCGTCACATTGACGACTTGTGTTCATCTTGGAGTCAACTATGACTCCAAGATCCCTTTCTGCTGCTGTGTTGCTGAGGAGGTCATTGCCCAGCCTGTAACTGTGTTGGTGGTTCTTTTTGCTCAGGTGCAGCACTTTGCACTTGTCTTTGTTGAACTGCATCCTATTTCATTCTGCCCCTCTTTCCAGCCTGTCCAGATCCTCCTGGATCTGTTCACTAGCCTCTGGTGTGTTAGCTTTGCCTCATAATTTGGTATCATCTGCAAACTTGGACAGGGTGCTCTCTACACCCTTGTCCAAGTCACTGATCCAAGTCACTGATTGGATCAGTGCCTCAACTTAGAAGTCCAAACAAAAACAAAAAAAAGAACACAAAACTAGCTTCTGCTGTAACCTGCATGACAGCCACCTTCCTTACAGCGTGGCTGTCTCAGCTGGAGTTCCCTTGCCACTTGGGACACTACGCAGAGGTGAACCTGCTTTGCCAGTGACCCCCAGCTCAACAAGACCTGGTCGAGCTCTCTTCCCCGCTCAAAACCAGTCCCAAGGGGTTCTCCTTTTCACACCCCTACTCCCAGGCTTTCCTGGGGACATCCTCCACTCTCTGTTCTCTTGGCACCACAACCCTCTCAACCCAGGGCTGTTCTATCTGAATGGAGCAGCTGATCTGGAAGCATCGATCTCCCTGCATCATCTCTTCTCCCCTCCACTCTGTCTCATTCCCTGCCGTGAGTATTTGTTTTGTTGCCTGTCTCCCTGCCTGGTTCTCTCCACAGGACTGTAAAATGGCTGGATCATCAGGCTCAACAGATAGTAATCAATGGCTCACTGTCTAAATGGTAGGTGGTATCAAGCAAGGTGCCCCAGGGGTCGGTCCTGAGCCAGTAGTGTTCAAGATTTTCATTAATGATCTGGAAGATGGGATGGATTGCACCCTCAGCAAGTTCGCAGATGACTCCAAGCTGGGAGGTGTAGTAGATATACTGGAGGGCAAGGCTAGGATGCAGAGTGACTTAGACAAATTGGAGGATTGGGCAAAAAGAAATCTCATGAGGTTCAACAAGGACAAATGCAGTCCTGCACCTAGGATGGAAGAATCCCGTGCACTGCTGCAGGCTTGGGACCAAATGGCTAAGCAGCAGGACCTGGGGGGGTTACAGTGAACAATAAGATGGATGAGTCAGCAGTGTGCTATTGTTGTCCAGAAGTCTAACAGCCTACTGGGCTGCATTAGTAAGAGTGTTGCCAGCAGATCAAAGGAAGTGATTATTCTCCTCTGTTTGGCACTGGTGAAGCCACATCTGGAGTACTGTGTCCAGCTTTGAGCCCCCCACTATAGAAAAGATGCGGACAAGTTGGAGAGAGTCCAGTGAAGGGCAATGAAAATGATTAGGGGGCTGCGGCACATGACTACTGAAGAGAAGCTGAGGGAACTGGGCTTATTAGTCTGGAGAAGAGAAGACTGAGGGGGGATTTGATAGCAGCCTTTAACTAGCTGAAGTATGGTTCCAAGGAGGATGTTCTTCATGGTGACAGATGACAGAACAAGGAGCAATGGTCTCTAGTTTCAGCATGAGAAGTTTAGATTGGATATTAGGAAAAACTTTCTCATTAGGAGGGAGGTGAACTTTCTCACTAGGAGGGTTACCTAGAGAGGTGGTGGAACCTCCATCCTTAGAGATTTTTAAGGCCCGGATCGACAAAGCCCCATCTGGAATGATCTAGTTGGGGATGTTCCTGCTTTGAGAAGGGGTTTGGACTAGATGACCTCGTAAGGTCCCTTCCAACCCTAATTTTCTATGATTCTATGAATACAAAGTTACCATTGGACATAGAGGGTGCATAAGAAGTTATATCTTGAAAGGCAAATACTTTGGAAAGGTCTGATGAGGTAAAACAGGGAATTATAATGGAAATAATTTTGCAGGTATTAAAAACAGGAAAATAAAATATTACAGATAAAGAAGAAATAGCAGGTGAAATCAGATACCTCCACTCTCTGCCCACTTGTGTTCCTGATGGGAAGTGGATGTTATTCAATAGGGCTGTGCAAAACAGCAGCATTCCGCTTCAACTTCTGTTTCGATGTTTTGACAGAACAGTGTTTCATTTCCAGTTTCATTTCATTTTGAAGGCACTGTTCCATTTTGTTTCATCAAAATGATTTCACTGTTTTGACATTTTGCCCATAGGCTATAATGGGGAAGCACGAAACAGTCTATAACTTTGTCATTTCTTGCCTGATTTGGATGAAACTTGCAGGGATGGTAGTCCCTTCTGAGCGCATGAAGCTTGCGAAGTGTCAAGGAGATAGGTGCAGAGATTTCTAGGAAACTGCATCTCAAGCTGTTGATAAGCAGGAGCTAGGGGGCAAGAGCAGTGTCCTGTGATCCGGCAGGCAGATTGGGGGCCCACACCCCCCAGAGGAGTCCAGCAGAGCCCCCACAGACCTTCTCGGGGTGTGGGCAAGCTCCCAATCTGCTTGCTGGTTGACAGGAGGCTGGTGTTGCTGGCTGGGGCCAGCAGCAGCACCCACTTCCCAGCATGGGCTGCACCCAGCACCAGTCCCAGATAGCAGCACCAGTCCCAGCCAGCAGCACTAGCCTTCTGCCATCTGGAAGGCAGATTGCAGGCCCACCCACAACCCCAAGAGGGCTGCAGGGGCTGTACTGAACTCCCCCTGAGGATGCACGCCCCGATCTGCCTGCCAGATCACAGGAGGCTGGTCCTGCCGCCTGGGGTCAGCAGCAGCACCAGTCTTCCCAGTGCTGGGTGTGGGCTGTGCCCCACACCGGTCCCAAGCAGCAGGAGCAGCCTCCTGATATCTGGCAGGCAGATGAGGGCCCACACCTCTGGAAGGAGTCTGGCACAGCTCCCATAGCCCTCCCCTGCCTGCCAGATGACAGGAGGCTGGTTCTGCTGGCTGAGGACAGGAGGTTGGCAGCTTGCAGCACTGGAGAACTGAGCCTGGTGGGGGGAAACACCTCCCACCACCAGGCACAGCTGCCAGCAGCTCGCAGTGCTGGGGAACTGAGCCCAGTGGGGGGGAAGCGCCTCCCACCACTGGGTTCAGCTCCCAGCGGCTCTCAGTGCTGGGGAACTGAGCCCGATGGGGAGAAGCAGAGCACAGTGCCGGGCTGTGCTCTGCCCCCCACCACCGGGCTCAGCTCCCAATGGCTCACAACCCTGTGGAACTCAGCCCAGTGGCGGGAGGCAGAATGCAGCACTGGCTCTGCTCACCTCCCACCACCAGGCTGAGCTCCATGGGGCTGACAGAGCCCATCAAAGCACAACCTGGTGGCAGGAGGCAGACAGAGCTGGCACTATGCTCTGATCAGCTCTGCCAGCCCCACGGAGCTTAGCCCAGTGGCAGGAGATGAGGAGAGCCAGGGCTGTGCTCCCCACCGGGCTGAGCCACATGGGGCTGCAGAGCCACTCAGAGTGCAGCCCTAACTCTCCCCTGCCTCCCACTACCTGGCTGGCTGCTTCAAAATTTGAAACATTTTGAAACTTTTGAAATGTTTTGACTTGCCTTGTTCATTTTGAGGCTATTTCAAAGCTCTTCATTTCATTTTGCTGTTTCGAGCTCAAAACAAGTTGAAACGAAACAGCTGGCAAAGCTTTGGACAGCCCTAGTATTCAAGGCACTTGAGACTTATTTCTGTTCAGTACAGGTGATAAAATTTCCAAGTGTCCACTGATTATTGGGTGCTTTACTTTCTGGTTAACCAACATTAAAAACCTGCAGGTTGACCTTCTAGGAGTCCTGAGGACCTACAAGTCCAGTTGTAGTCAGTAGGAGCTGAAGATGGTTAGTATCTCTAAAAACCAAGCCTTATGTCTGCCATCCAAAAATAAAGGAACTGAAATTAATAGATATTTTTGACAATGTATATTTACTGGTTGGCCTCACCTTGTGGCCAGATATAAACTCTGTTCACACTAATACTCATGTATAACAACCTTTCGTTCTTTGCCAATCCCAGTACAAAGCTATGCAAGATCAAAGATTCACTCCTGTTTCCTTAAATGAACTACAGCATCAGCACAGGTGACCCAATCCTAATCACTGGATGAGAATTCAATAGAATTTGTCACTAACATTTAATAATTAATTAAATCAAAGACTCAAGAGCCTTTTATGTTAGTTAGATAGACGTGCTATGCTACACCAGCTATGTACATGTGTATGTACATATATAAAACACATAAGTCATTATACACATATTCAAAATATATTGACATTGATTTATTTGTTTCTTATATTTTTTTCTTCTACGGTACCAAACCGAGCTTGAAGAGATAATAAGGACTCAGCCACATTCATAGCCTCAGCATAAAAGAACCCAAGAAGAATAATTTAAGCCTCTCTCGAGTGAGATCATTTAATGAATCTTCTAGATGTTAAGAGGTTTTATACGCTTAAAAAAAACATTTCCCAAATGCAATGCCATGATATTGCCTCTGAGAGCTAAAAGATAAAGTGATACACATATGCTGAACACATGGATATGAAGCAAGTGGTTACCTTGGCAACAACAACCATGTAAAAGCTTTCTTCTGCTAAATTAGAATATCAAATATGGAAGCAAATATGCCTTTTTTCTCCAGTCATAGCTTGAAGTGAAATTTTTATATTTTATTCCCACATTTTTCAGAATCATAGCCTTGCTGTGGTTAATCCGTGCTTGATTTATCCAGTGTATCTCTAAGTTGTAAGGAGTAACTAATCTTGTAGTATTCCGTTTCTATTGATTTCTTAATCCAGACATTCTTTTCCCTCATCAAAATAAAGTTGCAAGTATATTTGACTAGAAACAGTTTGCCCAGTCCACTCTGACAGGGAGGTGTTTATTTAATAGAAAAAAGCATACATTGTAATATGAATGAAAACAAATATTAGTTTCTTTGAAAGGCTTATTGAAAAGCACTCTTAATTATAAAGATACATGTAAAATGTCCATGCTATGGAGTTGTATTTTAAAGCACTTATGAATAAGGCTTTCAAAAGTATCTAGGAGGCACAAGTAGCCTTTTAGAATGGCTTGTGTTCCTAAACCACTTTGGTGCTTTTGAAAATGCTACCTGACAGACTTGTCGAGAAAAAGGTTGTCACTTGCCCAACAAGTGATATATAGGGCACAAGGCATCCCATTGCACAGGCACCAAACAGGTGAGAAAAGGGGAGAAACCATGACTTCACTCCTCCAAACCAAATGCACAGACCCGGGAGTTATCCAATGCTAGCCCAAGGGCAGTTCCAGATTACTAGCAAGGAGGGAAGCAAGGAGCACAGTTCATGCAGTAACTATTTATTCTCTGTTGTGCATAGGTTGTCCCTTACTCAGGACAGCTATAGGCTGCCTCTTAGGGCAGATTTTGAGGCTACAATGAACCGGGAACCGAAGTATAATCACCAATTTCCCCTAACAACTCGTATCAATGCTTCCCTTTTATGATCATGCAAATTACTTATGATAATCCTGCTTCTATTTTGTATGGTATAAACAGCAACTATGATCATCTCACATTATTTATGATGCTATCACTCATTCATGGACAGTTAAAGTACCATATTAGCATGTACATTCTGGCCAGCTTGATTAAGGAATAGCAGGGTTACATCTTTTAACTTAATTGTCAGATTTACATTTTTACCTTAATTGTTTATTGTATTATAATTCACTTTCATTATGTTCTACAGCATCCTGAGTGTCTTGGGAGAAGAACGTTTTATGAATACAATTATGGTATGCTAATTATTAATGATTATTAATAATTTTACTTACAAAATCATGGATACAAAATCATACAAATTATGAACCAGATTAATCTCAGACACTTTTAAACCCCTGTTTTGTCATTTCATGTCACAACTAGACAAAGATGCTGGATCATTGTGTCAAGCCATAGCTCTTGAACAGCTCTGAGTCATGCAGTCCGCAAGAGGACTTGGTAACATGGAAGAAACCAGACACAGTATAATAAAGACAACCCATAAAATGACGAGAAAAAAAAATGCAAACAATTCCCTATCTGGTCCAGCTGGAAAGGGTCCCATCTGCAATACTTTGGGAAGGATTGGAAAGTCTTTTCAAGCTCCATAGATGTCCCCATGCGGTTTGTGCCTGGAAAGATTAACATCCACAGGGATCTGGGAGGTATGTGAGCATGATTCACTAGCTCTTATATCAGAGACAGTCTCAGTTGGGACAAATGCCTCTGGGCAGGAAAGTATGCAGGAAATAATCATGGCAATACAGACTCAGTGCCCCACCATTCCTGAAATATTCCTTGGTCCCTTGAGCAAGATGGCAGAACCAGATATACCCAAGCTACTCCTGACAGATACTTGTCTAATATGCTGTTAAAAATATCCAGTGATGGAGATTCCGTACCCCCCGTAGGTAATCGATTCCAGTGCTTAGCTATCCTTACAAATAGATTTTCCTGGTGCGGAAGAGCAAAACTAAGGGGAAAGTATTATCCAGCCAGTGCACAGTTCATGCATGTGCAAATCACATAGATACGCAAACATTTGGCAGAAATCTGAATTTTCATGGTATAAAAATGGCCAACTTTACTACAAGAGGTGGAGAGGACCCACAATTTTAGGGAACACTGCCATGGAGAATGGTTTATAACTTTATTTTTTGGAGTCACATGTTATACATTTTAAGACCTAAGTCTTCTCTTCTCCAGATTTAAAACCAAGTCCCACCTCCCCACCCCAAAAACCCTCCATTATTTCAATCTTTCTTGAGAAATCATATTTTCTAAACCACAGATTATCTTTGTCCTCTCTCTCTTTCTTTCTCTCTCTATCTCTCCCACGTTCTCCAGTCCCAATTTGACAACTATTTAATATCATAACTCCCCCTGAAATCATACACCTCTCAGGCTTCAGTGGGAACGATGTTATCTTCAATAGGGCATTGTTGTTTATAAAAAAAAAATAAAATGGTAATGGTGTTGCAGGTCACTTTAATGCTGCATGGAGAAGGCAGTTCTATTTGTAAAACTTTTTAGACTCCACAAAATTAAAAAGAACCAAGAAATGTTATCTCAGCAAAAAAGCGACATGCCCCTTGTGCCTGTTTAGTTGTTTTTCATTAAAATTGCAGTCTTGTTTTTCCCCTTCAAACACATGCATTTCACTCACTGATGGAGTTTCATTGGCAACACCATGCAATTGGATTGTGCAGTACAAGCATAACATCTGGCATAAATGATGAACTGACCACACTAGTCGTGTTACCAAGAGGATCAATTCAAATACACAGTAAATGACTTTCTTATTTCCCATTCTTAATCATTTAGAAACCACTTATATGTCTTATTATGCCAGTGTACTTATTTGACTAGAAATACCATTATAACATCATTTAACCCTAACTTCTTTCCCACAGAGTTAACTGTTTGTGGCCACAAGGCTAAATTACCGTAATTTCCTTCCAGCTGTGCTCATCTGTTGCTTGTAGATTGAGCAGACTGCAGCAACATGCCTGCTGGCACATGGGCCATGATAAGATATGGTAGGCAGGATAGCATAGGATGACCAAGTGCTGATGAATGGATGGTATACAGGGTAACAAAATCAAAATGGGGCACCTTAGATTAAGATTTCAAGGGTCTCTGTAGGTTAAAAGGAAATCCTGGAAACTACTAGAGATGTCATTTCTAATAACCACTGCAACTGAGACTAAAATGGAGCTCCATGCCAATCAGAATAATTAGTTCCAGATTCTCAGTATAATTTTAAGAGCAACAGCTGTTAAATTATCTTCAGAGGCCTCTAGAGAACTTCTTTCTACCCCTACATTACCTAGAAAATGTAAGTATCTTAATACCTACACACCAGAAGTACCAATGCTCATATATGCTATCAATGCTCAATCCTATCATATGGCAACAGCAAAGCCTACCCAAACAAAAACTGTAAATTGCTTATGCTTTTTTAAAAATTACTTTGCACTTACACTATGACATTCATCTAAAGTAGCTTTATAAACACTAATTAGGCTTCAAAATGCTACAATAACCTAATGATGGTAGTGCTGTTATATTGAAGGTCACACAAGTTAGCACAGACTTGAAAATGGAACTGGGGATTCTTGATTCTCAGAACTCTTCATTTTAAAGAACGACTAAAGAACACTGAACCACAGCTTCCTCTCATTTACATTCCCTTGAGATAAATGACAGGGAAATTTACCCTGAGCAGCACTTACAGTTTGGGGTTTTTTTAAATAAATGTATAAGATTCATTTTTATGTTCAACTAGCGAATTAGAAATAACCATAAGTTTCTATAATTTCTGAACATTAAATCTCAATTTTTACTCCTTTCTTTTTTAGCTGTTCCCATGAAGAATAATTGGAAACCTAATGGGTCAACAATTTCCAGTGAAGAACTAATGCTAACTGCTAACAGAAATTATGAACAGGACACTGAAGTCTTCAAAAGAGCAGAGCAACACAGACCTAATTCTGATCTCCTTTATACAATCTTAACTCCAGTGACTTCATTAGAATTATTTCTAGTTTATGCTGGTGTGAATGCCTCAGAGAGAAAGGCAACCATTGTTCAGCAGTCCCTTCCCTTCCCTGAAAAGAAGGGGCTTCTGCGCTAGCCAAGCCAAATGACTCATAGGAGTGCCTTCTTCTAGGATACCAACCTTCGTATCAATGAGGTTTGCTCTACCAGTCCCTGTGTTGGTTTTATGCACACCATCACAGTCTAAATACTGAATTGTCCCCAGGGTCTAGCTAATACTGGCACTCAATAATTATCAACTCAATTTAGTACGAAAAGTTTTGAAGAAATGTTTTTCTATCAGTAAATGCAGTTTCTTCAAAATCGAAGTTAGTAGGAATGACACTGCAGACAAAACATTTACAGGACAAAAAAAATCTAAGCAGAAATATTTCCTTTTTTTTTTTGCTTTCTCTCCCTTTTTTGTTTAATGTTGAATCATTTTGTTTTGATGGAGTCAAAATGACTTATTTCCACTATATTGCTTTATTCACTTCAATGTTTATCCTAAAATATTAATGTTATTATATTTAATAAAACATAAAAGTCAAAAGGAAATTATATGACATTGTAGAAATAAAATTATTTGACATATCAAAAGGAAATAATTGTTCTGAATCAGAATTGTCGTTATGTGGATGATTGCAAAATTTTGAATATTCCTTCTTTGATTTTTTTTTTTTTTTTTAATTTTTGGAATTTTCTATAGAGTAAAAAATTGGGTGTCTGATCAGTTCTAAGTGCTACCTTTGCAGTTTAGCTTTAAGGGGGGGAAAAGGTATAAAGACAGATAGTCAGCTGCATGCCTAGTATTGTGTTCAGACATTATAACTACAATGCTATGCATTCATTAACCAGCAGATGTGTGTTACAGATCTAGCAATTACCTGAGTCACATGTAGTCTGTTTGTATACGAAAGAGTCTACCTACCCTTTGTAATATATGTAGCTTTTCAGTCAAAACAGCTTTTTCCTGCCCCAACCTTCTGTGGTTAAGTAAAGGGAAGTTTACGAATAACAATGAGCCATCACTATTCATACAAAAAGGAGGTTTTTCATTTTCTTTGGAGCTCTGTTCTAAAGATATTTCCACCAAGGCATGTAAAGATGGATTTTAGAGAATTGCTAAATAAGATCAGTTAAACACTTTGACTTCTTATTACATCAACAAGAAACAGAAACAAACAATAGAGAGAGCTCAAGGAATGCACAAGCAATTTATTTATAAGGATATTTTTTCACCTATGCATGGCCAAATTGTTTTGTCTTTGTCTACACATGCTGCTCAGATCTTTCTGTGTGAAGGTACGTGGATGCGCTAGTGAAGAATAGCTTTAAAATGTCTTATTTTCTTGAATTGATGACAACTTCCAATTTAAAACAACCCTCACTAATAATTAGATTCTCTACACAGAAAATTATAAATCTGTTATAATTTTCCATGTAGAGAATCTAATTATTGGAAAGCTGTCTTAAATTATTTCCCCTTGGCTACTGTGGCAAGGAAAGTGGGGGGCCAGACCGCAGCCCATTGTCCCCCCATGCCTGCCCCTGTCCCCCATGCCTGCCCTTCGTGCTGCCTGTCCCTTGCCCTGCACCCTGCCTACTGCTTGACCCTCCTTACCTGTGCTTTCCCCACACTTCCTGCCCCAAGGGAGAAGCAGCAGCAGCTCCAGACCAGGCCAGATCAGGGCTGGAGGGACCAGAGCCAGAGCAGAAGGTAAGGGAGCGGGGAGCAATGGGTGAGAGAGGAAGCTTCCACCCCCTGCTTGGATTTGAGTACCAGGCCAGTATTCAAATCCAAGATGAGGCTTTTTTCCCCTCTGTTAATTTTTTGGGGGGAGGGGGAACCTCATCTTAGAGTCGAGTAAATATGGTAATTATGCAAACAAAAATATATTTTAAAAAATTTGTGATGTTTAGGTCTTATATATATATATATATATATATGCCATATCTGTTTATGATGAGAGAATAATTCCCTACAAAATATTATTTAAATATATTCTTTAGTTCATTTTAAAATAACAATAATAGTACCTAGCATTTTGCATCAGTAGATTTCAAAGCATTGCACACAGGAGGTCATGTAGGAGACCAGTGTCCAGATCTCACTCTCCAAACTGTTCCTAGCAATAGGATTCTACCATTTTACATCTAGGAGGCTTCTCTAATATTCAACCTAAATCATCCATTTCTTCATTTTACCCATTACTCCAAGATCTACTTCATTATGCTACATAAATAATACCACAGAACACTTGCTTTTACACCTGTAGATAATACTAGCAGATGATTAGTCCTTCTTCTATTTCCACCTCAGCAGTCATCTCTTTGCCAAATTATACATACTAAATTTAACATATTACATGGATATGAGGCCAATTTCCCTGTGTCTTGTTCCTCATCTCAGCATGCAATTTTTTTTCAAGTAATGTATTCTAGTCTGTAGTCTACTGGCCTGGGATCCAGTAGACATACATTTTGCTCCCATCTCTACCTCATACTTGGTCCATGACCTTGTGCAAGTCATTCCATCGCTCACTAATTATATCTCCTATCCAGCTTGCCTGTTTAGATTGTAAATTCAAAGGCAGGAACTTGTCAAAAGAGGGTTCCACCCTCAGCTGGGTTCCCTAAGTGCTACTGGAATATGAACAACAACAACAATTTGGTATCATTTTGCACCTAATTTGTATAGGTGAAAAGGGTGATACAAGGTTTAGGGAAATGGTGAATTAGGGAAACATTGATAGATCATAATTGCTATCGCCCCTTTTAATTTTCAAAAAATCAATATAGTAATAGGTTACTGTATAGCTGTATGAGGTTTCTGAAGTCCCAACACAATGTGCCTATCTAATCTCACTCCATAAACCAATGTGTCTACTTTAGATAATACAGTATAAAAAGGAATACTTTTTATCTTGTTTCCCCTATAGACCTCCCTAATTTAAGCTGTTGTTGTCAGTAAAGGGGGTATTACTACTAAAACCTCTTCAGCAGGCCACCCCTTAGGAAAATACTTCTTTTCACAATGCAGATTTCCAGTGGAGAGAGTAAAGATCATGTAATAATAAATAAAATTTAAAAGACCTATGAGTCTTAATGAGAAAACCTTGTAATTAATGTATTAGTTAGATAGTAAATTCTTAATCTTTCCAACAAGGTTGTAGGAGTATGTAACTGATATTGCAGTCTGGAGAGTATATCAGATCTTCTTAATCCCCATTTTTGTCTTCTGCATTTTAAATCATTCAAGGGCTTTGAAATGCTTAAGTACTTTCTTTGTACTGTAAGACAGCTCACTCCATGGGGTTTCTAATGTAATGGCTTCTCACTGATATGTCTATAAAGACGATAGCAGAATCTTACGGGTAGATATACCCACACTAATTTTAACAGAACAAACCCAGGTAACAACTTGTAGTGAAGATGAACACAGACTTCAGCATGAACTGCACAAGTCCACTGGGGGCCTCGGTGTGTTTTCCTGCAATTAATGTATGCAGCCACATTTTCACTAGTTTTGTTAGTTTTGCTAGCTAGATTACAGCTATCGTGGTTATGCCTACTTGTACTACAGTCACATTTTTCTTTGCTGTATAGACATGCCCTGCGTGTATTGCAAGAAAGGTGTTTAGCAGAAACCTGCACAAGAACAGCTGTTGAACCTGCAGGTTGAATGCTGGCACTCAAACCCCATTCTGTAACTGCCCACATTTATGGTTGTTGGGCTTATTATGGCACAGCTGCTTCTTTTGTTCCTGCAGGTATTTTGCTTGGACCCTATCAGTTTGTGTAAAACACATTAGTATGTAAGTGCTAGGAACATGAAGTTTGATAGGTGTGCACAGTTTTTCAATTCTGTGCCCACCACTTAACTGAGGATCCACCAAAATCAGTGGATTTTGGTGGATCATCCTCAACATGTGACAGAGTTTATGTAGCAGATTTAACCAGTAGTTAAATGCCACGGTTCATTCAAATGTTCCTCTTGGACTGAAGGGGACTTATAAAAGTCTAAGGCTTCCTAGACCAGTATAATAATGACAATTGTGCAAGCCTATAAGGAAGACAAAAGTATATTATTCTCCCAATATGGATGTAAGGTTATAAAAAAAATGTATGATATTATATTGTGATGTTTGAGAAAGAATATGCATTTGTATAGCTGTACTGCACTACCCACATAAAATCTTATGTCATTTCCTTATTTTGCGTCATTTCCCATAAAGTCCTAAATGTCATAATATAGGTTGTTTTATGAAATACTATTAGATTGGGATGCATCCCTTAAATATATTTATCTGTTTGTATTACTGTAGGAACTAAACAGAAATGTAATGTGGGGTGAGTGAATGAGGTATGTGCCCCAGGGGCTGGCTAAGGGGAGAGACACCATAAGGATGTTGGGGGCATGCCTCACCCTCCCTCCCATCCCTACTCTGCTTGCACTTCCCAGCTTTACATTACAGCAGCATGGGCCATGTGTGTCCAGGAGTACAAGGTATTCTGAGAATTGTAGATTTATAGAGCAGCAGTGGAGTTTGCTACTAAAGGGAAAACTTACCCAATATTTGCTGCTGGAATCAACAATATATTTTCCTTCTTTATGTGGGCTTTGGCAGCAAAAAATGGGCCAAATGTTCCTGCCAGCAGTAGCAAACTCTACTGCCAGTCGATAGAACAACAATTTCCAGAACACTTTGCACTCTAGACACACTGGTCATGCCACTGCTTGCAGTTGCTCCTGTGTACTACCTAGAAGAAGAAGGGTGAGAGAGGATTTCCCTGGGTACATTCTTTGTGTTGGCAAAGACCTGGCACAGTCATCACATGTGCATGTTGGAGACAGAGCTAAGGGAGCAGGGGAGGGTCCCAGGCTGCTTGGGCTGCTGTGACCAAGGAAAGCAGAGGACAACATATACATTTCAAAGCAGAAACTGTAAGAGGTGAGAGACTGGAACACACTGAATGTATGAGAAGTGTGCTATATGTAAGCAGCATGCTATATGTGAGGGGCATGCTATATGTGACTATGGTTAAGGCACCCAAGGGAGAGCAGGAGGTGAAGAGTTGCCTATAAAAATGCAGCAGAGATCTTCACTCCAATGCCTAAGACGACCTGTGAATTCCCCAGAGGGACTTTCTGAATCCCTGACTGTAAGGAGACACTTTGCCCTTGGGACTACATAACACTCATGTAAAGGCTTCCTGTTGAATTTTTTGGTTTATTATATTGCATTTCACATTAGATTAAGTTGTGTGTATTGTTACTGTGTCTTACTGGGCTGTGTCTTAGCTTAGGTGAAGTTTTCTGTTGTTCTTTGTCATATACTTGAAGTTGAGAATTGCTGTGCTCAATAAATGCTCTCTTCAAAGAACGGACTATTCTTGTTCAAGCATTTATGAATTCAGTGCCACTACCTAAAGTCTAATATTAAATCTGGTAACACTTTGCATTCCATCAGTCTATGCCTCCACAATTGAAGACCCTAAACAAGACTGAATATGCATTATGCTAGGTGACATATGTAAGCATATAGTGCGAAACAGTACCTTCTTCTAAATAGATGAGATACATGGGGCAGCATGGGAAAGTAGTGCAGATGAGTAAGACAATTTGGTCAAGTCATACAGAAGGTCAATATAAGAGCCATGAATAAGAAGGTTTGAAGGGACCTCAGAAGATCATCTAGTCCAACCCCCTGCTCAAAGCAGGACCTTATCCAACTATATCATCCCAGCCAATGCTTTGTCTAGCCAGGTCTTAAAAACCTCTAGACTGTCTATTACTGTTTGGCCTCTTACCTCCAAATATGATGCACTGCATATCCAAGTGAAACTGTATGAGGCACGTGGAGATCATTTGGGCTATACATCTATTATTCTGAAATAAAGGATCTATATGACAAAACAATACGTTAAGTAAATTGGTTTGAGAAATGATATGTTTTGTATCAAACAAAAAAGAAGCTGCAGTTAATATGCTGGGGAGGGGAGAGAAGAAAGAAAAAGAAAGATACCAGATAAAGTTACTCGTATCAAATTTTAGAAACCGCATGTAGCTGCTTGTTAGCAGAGATCTGCTTTCCAACAGCAAATAATAAAATTATGCTTTTTGTGCTGTTAATGAAATGCAAATTAAAATTGGGTGCACATTAATGCAAAGAGTTGAATATCCATTTAATCAGATCCTCCCTGCAGGGTCCAATGATAAAAATGACAGAAGACTTGCATTACTAATTCTGGACTTGTCACATTTCGTGCGTACTTACCTTGTAAACGAACCTCTATTGTGGCACCTGCCTGCTGGGCTGAAGGTTTATGTTGATTAGGTCTACAGGAGCTAGGGGTAACCCTCCTGGAGATAAAGCTCAGTTTCCAAGCTGGGAAGCCTAAAGAGAGAGTCATTAAAGTCACAAGAATCATTTGGCTGCTGAGATACTCAAGGAAAAAAAGAAAACACTCAGAAGCATTATAGGGAAATGTAGCTTGTGACCTAGTGGTAGTGCACTCTACCATAAGGCAAGAGATTTGGGACCTAGGTCTGGTCTCTCTCTTCATTCAGCATAGGACAGAAGTGCTGCCAAACTAGATAAGTGCTGTATAATTTGCCTTGATTATTTTCTGCCTTCAGTAACATACTTACTGAATCTCTGTTCATTCCCAGGCTTTCACATTCCTTTGCATAGCTTTCTTCTTTACTTCTAAACCCAGCACTAAGAGACACTTTCCAAGGAATAAAAGGGCAAAAACCTTCTCGATGTAGATTTCCTGTATTAATAACTGTGACAAGAGGGCCCTTAACCCTATTTAATAGCTAAAGAGACAAGTGGCAGGGGAAGAAAACAGAAATTCTTAGGAGCAATACCATATTCCTTTATGGTGCCTCACACAGTGACAGCACAGTCTCATGAATTTTGATCTGATATGATAGGTAAGATCATTCCTGGTGTCTTAGTGCTGAGATTGTAGAGTTGTGTTTCTTCTTAAGACATGATACTGTTCAAATTAGCATCAACAATTTGGACTGCCTTTTAAAGAAACTCCTTGTACAGTAAAGCGAAATGGAGCCCTCAGATTATTCCTAGTGTATGGCTATAGAAAAGCTGCACTCCTCTTTACACAAGTAAACCCCATCTGCCATGGTGAGTTCTGAGGACTCATTAGCAGAACTGAGACTGTTCTACACAAGCCAGGCAGGAATATATACCTTATACAGCACATAGTACTATGATTTGCAGAGGCTAGGGGTCATGACCACAAAGGGTAAAGTTTGTTGAAAACAGGAATAGGAGTGGGGATTCATTTTACAGGTAAAGTTCTCACCACTCCTTCACCCTTTTTGCTGTGCAAAAGAATTACAGGAGCATAAAATGACTGCCTCCTCATCAAGATTCAGGAGGATGCCCCTGGTGAAGCCACTGCTAAGGCAAGGCCATAAAACTGGCTTCAAAGTAACCCATTTGCAAGTTTCAGCAAGTCAGAGCTTTTCTGCAATGGTGTCACAACATTCATCATTGCAAAGAATCAAAGCAGATCCTAGGAAAGCCCTAGCCAGCCTCTTTAACTTAGACAGGGCCCCACATCTGTCTTAAATACACAAGGGGCCTCTTAAATTGATACAGCATCCCACAGGATTTGGAAGAAATGGGCTGCTTATGGCAGGGCTGGATTAACCCTTTGGTGGGCCCTAGGCAGACAAACTTATGGGCCCCAGGCCGGTCAAGATCCCCCTCCCCACCCCACTGCTGTCACTCACAGGGAGTGGGGCTTGGAGCCAGCACTAGGAAGCAGCCACTGCACCAGCAAGGCCATTGGAGGGGAGAGGAAGGGAAGGGAAGGGAGGTGGATGGAGCGAGCCATTCATGCCACTGCCATGGAGGGAAGGACTGAGTCCCCCCGACAGCTCAGGAACCTAGGCACGTGCCTAGTTTGCCTATGTGATAACCTGCCCCTGGTTTCCAGACTTTAAAAAAAAAAAAAAAGCATACTTGACTGGAAGCAGAAGCACACTAATTTGACCCAGCTCTACAGCATCTGTATAGATCTGGCACTTCAGTGGGGCTTTTTGGTGCTTTTATCTAAAGTTGATTCAATCAGCTATTAGATTAAAGCACCAAAAAAGCCGCACTAAAGAACATAATTTATACAGACATTGGGCAAGCCAGGTCAAACTAATGCAATGCCTCTTCTAGGCATGCACTGGGCTCAGCATGGGAGTATGCTGAGTTTAAAGTAAAGCACGATTTGTGTTTTTTTAACATCTGTAAGCAGCTATGAAGGCAGCTTATAAAGCTGCTTTTGAAGCCCCCTTCTCCCTGAGTACTGGAATCTCTGGGTACCTGTATACAAGTGCAGAGGCTGCTGCAACATGCTGTAATTACAGCATGTTGGAGCAGATTCGATTAATGTGCAACTTCCCACATGATTTGGAAAACACAGGCTGCTTCCAGACAGAGGCTGCTTCCAGATTAATCGAGTCTGCTGCAGCATGGTAATTAGTGAGCTCCAGCAGCCTCCCATGTCTCATGTATCAGCATCCCCATGCTTCAAAATGGTGGCAGGACACTTTAACTAAAACTCATTGAATGATACATGAGACACTGTGGTGCTTTAATTAGAGTGGCTCCAAGAGCTGCTCTAATTAAAGTACCACCCCCTGGCCCCCAGACAATGTGTAAAAGTGCCCTCTAACATTGCACTTTAAAGCCTAAGATAGCATTCATGTTTGTCACAGGGACCCCCATTCCCTGAAGGAGAGGATTTGTTCCATGATGAACATCTAGATTTTTAAGGTCAGCTCCTTTTTATAGGAGAATCTGATTTGTGTGGCTCTAGTGACACGAGGAACCTAAATGACTAAGTGAGATACTCCTGTCAGCTGGTTTAGGACTGGGACAAAAAAATTTTCACCATCATCCATCCATTTGACTGAGGTGACAGATGTGTACCAGGATTTGTAGATTCAAGGAATCTGACAGGCTGCAATGGGAGCATTCCCGCTGTGGTCCCTGGAACAGAATAACCCTCGCCCACTGCCCGAATCCTTTCTACTTGGGAGGGACACTAGATCACTTTCACGTAAAACACATGTAGAAAAGACAAAGTCCAAAGTTAGTTCCTGAAAAACATATTAAAGAAGCTCATCAACTCCAAATGGGGGGGCCAACCCAACAGCTGCACTTGCACTTTTGTTATCTGGCAGCTGAGTATGCAAGCCTAGTTTGGGAAATATCAGCACATGCAAAAAAAGGCCAGCCACTGTGCTAAATAAAAGTTACAGGTGCATTACTGGATGCCTTAACCCAATAAATATCAATAGTCTCCATATACCTTCTGGAATCTGCCCACCAGACATCAGGAAAGCTGTAGCAAGGTGTTGGCCCAGTTTCTGGCCTTGACTTCCCATTGAAACTTGTGATTGAGAGATTGCTTGTAGGTCTGAGGCTCGCTTTGACTAGAAGTCAAGAGGGAGAGTTCTGGACTGACTGAACTTTTGACTTTGATTATGTCATGACCTACTTTCACTGAGTGGAGCAAGCTCGGTAAAGACCCATGCAGTGGTGCAAAAGGATCTGATAGCTGGATGATTGATGTATGACTCACACTGTTCCTGGCAAATTAATTGGACACTCAAGAGATTGGCAGAAGTGGTGGGACCACTGAGAAAAAAAGGAGCTTGCACCTGTTGGTCAGGGGGGGCATGATGGGTTCACTTGGTGTGTGTCTGTGGGGCATAACTGTGGTGAGCTTCTGTGGGTACAGGTGTCTGATGGATGGTGAGAGATTGTCTGCCAGCATGAGGTGATTGAAAGTTGGGTTGTTTGTTGGATCGATGAAGATTCTGAGGAGGGAGCCTTTGGAAATTGCATCTTAGACGAGAAGACTAACCCACAGGCTCACCAGAAGGATGGCAAAATATTACCCCACTCTCAGTTGTGGAGAGCGAAGTATCCATTAGGGATAAGATTGAGGGAATCTCCACAAGGGGGATGGAGGGAGAGAAGCCATTTCCAGTCCGCCGACAGACTGTGATAAAGATCAGTGAGCAAGTGTCTGCCATCTTATAGTGTCCATAGACTCTCTCTCTGTATATATGTTAATTACCTGTTAACCTATCAAGTTCATCTGTTCATTTTTGCCATTTGTATTACAATATATTCTTGGTATCAAACTTTACTTAAGTGTCCGTTGTGTGTGTCTATGTAACTTCAAGCACTTAGTGGAGTCAAGCTGTAGACTAATACTGGGCATTATAGCTCCACAAGTCCACCATTCCCTGGCTGGGATTCTTAGATTGGCTTTATTAAATTAAGAGAATCTTGGCTCTCCCCACAAGTAAAACAGAATGTACCCAGTAGATCGAAGACAACCAGGCACCCACTATATGGCCACATGATGGCTCCCACTAAACTAAAATCACAGAAAACAGAAAAGTTTCCTCACCACAAGTCAGCCACTGGATAAAACATTGACAGCCGCACAAATAAAAATGTGGCAATCACAATTATAGATGACCCAGGAGGGAGTTACAACAAATATCAAAACTGCTGAACATCTCCCTGCAGGCACAGAGCTTGACTGGCCAAAATGGAGAAGCTTGAACTGCCTCCAAAAAAGGTTTGGTAAGGCTAGTTAACATACAACTATGGGGGATACTCCAATGATGCAAACACCATGTGCGAAGGCAAAGGAAACTTTCAGACTACAGAAGATTGCCTATGTATAGGGGAACCATTCATCAACAAGGACCTTGCTAAGGCTACGCAATATTGCTAAGATCACGCAATATTATGTGTCTGTTTCTGGACCCCAATTTCAACATGGTGACAAGACACAAGAATAAAACCATCATCCTACACCACTCCCAGGATAAGGTGGTTGACAGAGTGTGAGGGATTTGAAAAGATGTGACTAGTGTACAATGTGATCTACTGCCACCTCTATAAGAGTCAGGGCAGGCCATCATAGTTCACTTTAATATATGGGAATTAAACAAGACCATAGTAACAGTGGGAATAAATGGGTTAGAGCCATCATTGCTTTACTCTGGGTCTCATATTTATAAACTCAGCCAGACCAAAACACCTCTATAAAGATAGCTTTTAGAAAAGGGTTCCTTCCAAAGGAAGTGCAAAATAAGCCAACAGACCAACAAGGCAGGCATTTTAGAACTTAGGGTACAATTCAAACTGGAATTCATGTCATTTCATCTGGAGATGGCATAGAGTGGAGGACACTGTTTTATACTCTTCCATTATATTTGTTGCTGTACCCTCTAGCTAGAAAACTTATATTTTCCATCAGCCCAGATTTTTTAACTCTAACTCAATATTCCATTGCTTTAATGGTTTTAGATTAACATTCAATCTTAAATAGACATAGGTTATTTGTCTGAATTTCCTTTGTATTGTGTGCTTTTTTAATGGCAGTGTTATTTTATTTTTAAATTACCTACTGTATGATACACATTTTAAAATCTCCTTAATTACAGATCAGATAAATACATAATTACAGACTTTATAAGAGCGTATTATTTACTCGCTAGTCCATAATTACAATCTTTTCGTGAAGTATATTTTTACTGGATTGTCCATAACGGCTTTTTAGAGCTTACTGTGTCAAAGCCTCTTTATAGTATTTTTTCCAGTTCATGGGTCATTGATCCAATATGGCATAATGGCTCCTTAGAAGCCATTCTAGTCTATCAGTTCAGTAGCTTCTGAGAGCCAGGGAGACATACAGAAGTGATTATAACCAAAGGAACCATTGTTTACTTCTACTTGGTATGTTCTTTTTGATTTGTTTTCTTATTTCTTTTTTTATTTCTTTTCTTTTTTAATGAAGCTGATTCTTTAAAAATATATAATTTGGATTTAAATATTTTATTGCAATTTGACTTTCAATTAAATTAAATAGATTTGGGGTTATTTTAAATGAACCACTTTTAATTTGAAGTTAAAACAATCCATCATAAAATATAAACTAACTATAAAAAGAAAAATGCTGCATCAGTGAACCCTCTTAAAATATTAATGCTTTAAAGGGTGGTACAGTATTCTAAATATACTGAATCAGAGAAACATCTACAACTTTTGAGGTCAAGTCTCACTTTATAAATATGTGACAATGTTATATACTACAGAAATAATTCTCTACAGTGACTTGAATGCTGGTATCTATAGTTTTCACATATTAGTACTTTTGGGTTTGTTATGCCAAAAAAAAATGCCCTCATTATTTTTAGTTTCAATTTAGCTATTATTTTCAAAAAATCTATATTCTTCATATAGTCTAGTACAACTGAAGTTGAAAATGGAGGAAAGCTTGATTTTCTCTTCTAGTCCATAAATGAAAATCACATATAGGAGGATGAATTCTATTATTTCTAAGAACCTGAAGGATATGGGCCCAGATTTTCAAATGTATTCAGGCACATAAAGCTGTTGATAGGTGTCAAGTTGGTTTTTCAAGGGCCCTAAACAAATCGGGTGTGTGTAACTCCCATTTTTTGCCAATGTTGAAAATCCTGACAGGAATCCACTGTGGAAATTCATCTGTATGCACTTAAGTACCTTTGTTGACCTGAAACAGTCAGTCAGTTCACTAGGTACAGATTATACTTCCTTTGTTCAATAAATCAGTTTTAAATGCAAAACAATTTTTGGTAAACTCCTTTTTAAATTATGCATGCATGCTATTTAAAGTAGTTTCATTTAACTAATAAAAGCAATTTTAAAAATGTCAGTTTTGAACATTTTTATGAGTTCCAAGTCCCATCCAAATGGAGCTAGATTCAAATCCTGAGGAAAAAAATTATCATCTAGTAAATAAGAAATGCATCATTCACAATTCTCTAATTTAATAAAAGTGCAAAAACTTAAGCAGCTGAATAAATTATGTTAAGCCATATAATTGCACAATGTATGTATACAAAAAGTGGCACCAAATGTACTACAACAGCTGTATTCGGTTGAAAAATGTCATGTTCTAATGGTTATGCCAAACAAAGAATGAAACTTTCTTTTGGAAAATAATTTAGTGTAATTAAAATAAATTATTTGTATCAAGATTTCCTGCCTGCTGATTTAAATCATGATTAAAATTGGTGATTTAAATGAATCTGTCCTGCTGCGAGTTAAGAAAAGTTTGTCTGAACTGTTACCAAAAATGTAAACCACTCAAAAATAATTAGACTGCTTTAAAATTAGGTCCTGATTCTGCAAATACTTATTTTCCTGTTTAACATTACAGGAAAATGTAATGTTAAACATTAACTACATTACAAGTCAAGTAGTTCTATTGACTTGAATCTTAATTTCTCATATTTTAACTTTATATCACATTCTTGTCTCAAACACTGTAGGATACTGTTTGCACAAAGGACACCATTTGAAGGTATACTGGAGCCAAATGCATTGTATACATAGGGTCTATGCAGTAGTGAACTCCCAGATTCTAAATAAGAGGCAACGGTGATTTACCAACGAACAATGGAAGACTCAGGAGAGTAGAAACATAAGGTATCCACATGATCAGTGTATCTAGAATTAACTGATCTATCAAGATCAACATATCCAGTTTTGTAGTAGTTAAGAGAATCTGTGAACTACTGTGGTCAGAGGTTAGTTAATACTAGCCTCATTTACAATTATGATTTCTCATTAAGCAGCTTGTATTTCATTCAGTTCAAATTACAAGGGAAATAGTCCCTTGATAATGCCCATGCATATCTTCCATTAGCACTAACACCTATTCTCCCCAAGCTGTCCATGTACACTTATCATAAGTGCTAATATGTAGTCTCCCTAAATTATCCACCCATATTTCCCCTTAGTGTGTGTATATGTGCATGTGTGTGTTTCTACAGGTGATAGAAAAACATGTCCATTCAAACCACACTTTGCAACTGTATATGATATTATTTTAAACTTCAGATAAAATAAACATTTCCCAAAAAAGGGGAGATTTTCATGGACAAGGTGGAGTCTAGATATTAATCTTATTGGGATTTATACATAGACCATTTGTGAAAATATACACTAGACCTGCAGAGAACTGCTGGGCAGTTCCTGGGCAATATATCTCCATATTGCCCAGGAAAAGCTCTCCGTAGGGACATATCCAGGTCCAAAGTTCTAGGGGGCAGAAGGGGGGAGCGGAGATTATTTTGTCCCATTTTGAACACTGGACTGGAATAATTAAGTACTTAAATACTGGGTACACACTGCAGATGCTGAAAATAGTTTGGAATTTCATCCTACTCTGTAATGTCATTAAAAACTATCACAGATGCTACAGGTTAGCAATTCAACCACTTTAAATGACATTGTTTAACCTTCATCTTTAATTATTTTGCCATAGCTCAGAAAAAGTTACCTACCCTACAGCCACTCAATTCCAGTCACAATCAGTGTCTGCTGGAGGCCAGCTGACAGACTGATGTGATAGTCAGTGGTGCGCCTCTTTGAAGTTAATCAAGCTAATACCTACATACCAGAACTCATGGGCTGGACTTCAAAAGATTGCAGAGAAAATCAGGAGGTCCTGAGGGAAAAAGTATGATGGATGACAAAGGGTGGCCCATTTAGATAATTATGTAAATGGTCACAAAACTATGTCCATGAAACTCCAAGACACTGAAAGAAGAGGTATTCGTAGGAATGAATTAACTTGATCTGAAATGCGGAAATCATAAAATTTACACAGAGATCATGTCTCACATAATTTAATCAAAAGCAATGACCTACTTATTTTCTCCATGTACTAGCTTTTAAAACTTAGGAGAAACATCCCTGAGCTACAGAGTTATCATTAACTCCTAATATTTCACCTCTGGCCCACGTACCAGAAGAGTGCAATAATAGTTGTGACCCTCCCCAAATTGTACATTTGGTATATTACAGGACCTCTGCCAGGCAGCCCATCACAATCGGTTACCCTGCAAAAAAAACTAGAAGGGTCGGAAATGAAGAAAAATGTTATGAGTTTTTCTTCCACTTATTTCTCTCCATCTCCTCATGTCTACAGGACCTTCAGAGGCCTCATATGAAAGATCCTTGATGAGTTTGAAAGAATGGCTAGAGACTCTGGATCTTCTGCATGGGAGATCCATGCTGCTTACTGCCTTTGCATCCTCTGTCTTGCCCCCATCTCCCCAGAAGTTTAGGCACTATGCTATAAGGGACTCTTCAGGCTGTCTGCCCCATAGTATCCTTCTGAAGTGCTGCCAAAGCATAACAGTGTTCTCTTCAGCAGCAGCAGCAGCAGCAGCCCCTCAATATGGGGATGACAGTCCTCCAGTAAATACAGAAGTAATCAGAGAGTCCACAGATTACTGAGGTGGCCGATCCAAGATCCTCATGTTTGGCTGCAAACATGGCAAATAGTTCCAGGAGGAAAGAATAGATCCTAGTGATGTTGGGTCATGGCTCT
>NW_005841903.1:3305600-3332099 GCF_000455745.1 Alligator sinensis
ATCTATCTGCCCCACATAGTGAGGTGAGTTTGCTTTAAATGATTGATACTGGGTTATAAATCATGGAACCACTGAGAATGATTCAGTGCTTGAGTCTCCCAGGTATTGATGGTGTTGATGAAGCTATATATGCTGCACTGATATTCATGAGGACTTCTCACAGGATGAGTATAGGGGAAGAGGTGTTGTCCTCTGGCTCCAAGCCTGGCCTACACCTTCCATATGAGATGATAACACAGCAAAAGAGGTGGTCCCTACATTACCTTTGAATTTGATTGTTTTTATAATAACACTCAATATAATGAGGTTTATTTAGTACCTGGTACCTACTAGTAAAGCTGCGGTTAAGCTGTGACCACTTGTGTTACACAAAGCATAATGATCTCACTGTTAAATCACGCTCCCCATATATATGTTTTATCCACTAGATTTCTCTCACATATAAGGTTGTAAGTCATTTGCAGCAAGGGCTATATTTTTGCTTAATGCATGTACAGAACCTAGTACAACAGGGCCCTGAACCCTGAATGGAAGCTCTGAACTACTTCAGTACAAATAAGTAATAATAATACTAATAAATAAAGATTAATAATAAGTAATCTTCCATGCAAGGAGTACACACAGTGCCTGGCTTCCCCATGGGGTGGTCTGACCAATGGTGTGAAATAATGTGAGGGAATTACTTGAGCTATGAGAACCCAATTCTGCAGCTTGTTAGCAGTCTGCCCAAAAAGCTATACGCACAAAATAAAAAGCCTTGAAACAAAGCTAAGTTGCCAGAGCAGGGTCAGTCAGAGGATAAATCACAACTCAGTGACTAATCTGCCCTCTTTCTGCGAGCTGTAAATCAGGAAGAAGGATGAGGAGGTTCTCAGATTGGTCATGGCACAAATGGTAAATCTCACAGTTTGTCACCGGCTAATAGGAAAGAAAATATTAAAACACAAATATGTCATATTAATAAAAAATGATTTTTAGATGCTTAACGTTCTTTTTAATGAATATTAATGAAATGATTAAAAAATGGATGTCAGCCTGTGAGCCTTCTGTTTAAAAATGAAGTAACCAACTGGAAATAATAATAGCAGTTCAGGCTTCAGATACTTTGTCTCTAATTCACTGTTTGTACAGTTTGGGGCATTTCAGTGGTTGTGGAAGCAAAGCACTAATAAAACTAAACAGAGGGAGGCATAGAAAGGCAGGATGTCAGGGACATAACTGCAGCTTTGCTGAAGCCAAAGGCTCACACTAGCTTCACAGGGACCTGGATCAGACCTGCTAGTTTCGAGGCCTGTGTGAAGCAGCGAGTATTCACTTTGGATTCAGAATCTCCTGATTCAAGGGACAGTGATTCAATTGGGTGATTCAAATCACTGTCCCAAATCTATTCGGCTCAATCTGATTCAGAGATTCGGCTGCTGCTGAATCAGCCGAATCTCCGAATCAAACAGGTCCCATCCCTCACCCGATCTCAATGGCTGCCCCATACACCCCAGCTCACAGCTCTGCCCCCCACTGCCCAACAGACAGACAGAAACAAACCATTTTTACTGCTTTTATTTGAAATATTTACTGTTTAGGGGGTCCCAAAAGGACCTGCATGAGCCCCCCAAAGCCCCAAGGCTGCCTCAGAAGCCGGTGAGTGAGGGGGTTTTTTGGTTTTTTTTTCTTAAAGGGCCAAAGCTGGGCTGCCTGGGGCAGCCATAGGGAGGGCTGGGAGAGCGTGAGGGAGTGGGGGGCTCATGGCAGAGCCCCCCATGCAGCACAGGGCAGTAGGGGGCAATGGGGATCACTGCCCCCCCGCCATGGAGCACTTGGTGAGCAAAGGCTTTTTTTTAAAGCACTGGGAGCTGGGGCCAGCAGGGCAGCCATGGAGGGGGGCGGTGCTGGGGGAGTTGGTGGTGGTCACGGGGGCTGGGGGAGCAGGCAGGGGATGGGGCCTGGCAGGGCTCCCCCATGGCCCACTTCCCCCTCCTCCAGTCCCCTTCCCCCGCCCCTATTTACCAACATGGAGTCCAGATCCAGCTCCCTGCTGCAGCAGGTGGGGACTTCCCAAATCAGCAAAGCTCTCCAAATCTTTTCCAAATCAATTCAGAGAGCTTCAAATTGATTCAGACCTTTTAATTGGTCCCCTGATTTGATTTGGATTAAGAGATTTAGCCACCGAATCAGGCCGAATCTCCTTCAAATTGAATCAGCACCCGAAGCTTCGCACAGCCCTGCTCGTTTCCCGATCCATTTTTTGTGTTTCCCTGGATCTGCACCACATTCAGATCCAGATCTCTCTCCCAGGGACTTTGTGGAAATCTTTCAATTGACTTCAATAAGAGCTGGGTCAGCATTTGGGGTTACACAGACCCTTTGTGGTCAGACATGAGTGAAATACAGGATAGGACTGCTTCACATTAGGAAGAAATCTAGGAAGTTACAGTTCCTCCCCTGCTCCCTTCTTGACCCTAGGGAGTAAATTATGACACCCTCTTTCAGGATGCCTCTTACAACCTCTCTCACTCTTCCATCTCACTCTCAACCCCTTCCTCTCCCCTTCCCCTTTTCCTGGAAGAAACATAATAACTGATATACAGTCTTTACCTTCTGGCCATGCTTCTGCCTCAGTCAAGAGAGATCTTGCAAGGCTTTACAGAAAAGTAAACTGACCTTTCTCCTTTCCCCCACCCCTTTTAGTCTTTCGTGTGGCTGTACAAAATGAGAGCACTGTCTTGCCTAATTTAAAAATGGACCTGCAAAAAGTCCTGACCTTGATGTAAATGGGAGTGTTTTAGTATTGACTCAGAAGCAAAAGCTGCCCTCAATGGCCTTATCCTACAGATGCAAAAAAAAAGGAGTGACTTTATGAAAGTAGGTGAAGTTACCTTTGTAGTGATAAGCTGCTAAGACCAGGAACACAGAAAGGGATTCCACTTGTGTGCCATCTACTCTGATGGTTCAGTAACATGACTGAAAATAAATCAGACAGAAACAAACCATTTTTACTGCTTTTATCTGAAATATTTACTGCTCTGCGGTTCAGAAAAGGATTGGGACTGGTAACAGTACCAGAAGATATATATATCTTTTTCTTGGTTGATTGACTCCCGTCCTCAATAGAAATCCACCCAAAGTCAAGGCAGCTCTGTCTCCCATATGTCAGTTGTTACCTTTCTAACCTATATGTAAAAACAACCCAGAGTTTTACAACTGTAAAGAAATGGTTGGGGGAGGGGTGGGGTGCTTGTTGTGTTGTTTAGCAGGCCCCTTGCTGAGGAAGCTTAGGAGAAAACTAAATTCTCCAAATCCCCAGAGTATAAGGTTGATTGGAAGGAGACAGTAGCAGATCCAGGACTGTAAAGAGGGCAGGTGCAGTGACAGCAGAGAACTCACAATAAGCACACAGGAGCTCTCAGCAGTGCGCTGCCCCCTCCCCCCTGATCTGCCCCTGGAAGGAAAGGTATGAGCAGTCTGAAAACATTTGCTGAGACAGTTTGGGGCTAACAACTGCTTTACACAGGGCCATTTTGTTTTGGGTAACCACATATTTTTTGTAAGCCCCTTCAGTGAGAAGGCCCCTCAGAACAGGCCTTCCCACTGAATCAGCTGTGTCCAAGTCAATCATGAATGTAGAGCTCATGCAGTTCTTACCATTTTCCATCACCATCTCCTATCTTCATCTTTCCATCCTGGATTATTTCATAGCAACAGAAGGTAGTGTTTTCCTTCTGATTTTAGCTAATATGACTGAAAAGACGATGTTTCTGTGTGCAATTTTGTTGTTAAATATATTGATTGCTGATTGCTGGGTTTCATAGTACATGCTCTTGCTAATGAACTAACTATGTCAGAGCATCACTGAAAAACTTTGTGGAAGAAATATGACATATATAAGGAGGGATTTGAATGAAGAGCATGGTCACCAGGGCCAGGTAAAGACATTACATTTGTACTGATGTAAATGTTCAGAAACCAGTCTATACCCATAAAAGAACAGAAGTTCAGCACACACAGGCTGGTTTAAAAATGGCAGAACCCAGTCTAAGATTTGCCTCTTCCCCTCCCTCCCTTCAAAGGACAAAGGTGTGTTTTGTTCACAATCTAAATTACACCACTTGCAGGAAACCATGTCACTTAGATCGATTCCACCTCAGGCTTTTTTGAACGTCTATACCTAGCCCAGTGGAGGAGAGGTGGGAGATACTTCAGGAAGCAGAGGGCCAGTAAAAGCAAAGGAAGAAGATTACAAAGGGAGCTGTTAGACTGATTGTTTCCATGGAAGGAAGAGCATAAGCAGAAATATGAATTGGGATATAGACAAGACCCAAGCATATAAAGAGGAGAGGACTAGAGGCTCATATTCAATTCAGAATCTGTAAGAAAGCCCCTTGGAGAAAAAAAAACAGCCATTTTGTGAACAACTCATGGACATCATCAGGTAAACAGGTTTATTGACAATGTAGGTATGCACCATTTTTCTCCCATCATAAGCAAGGCTAATGAGGGTTTTGTTGGGTTGTGTAATCTCCTGGAACCTGAAGGTCTCATTTTACAGATTAAAGTGCAGCCTTAAGGAAAGGGAGGGAGCTGCCTCTCTGAAGACTGAGAAGGTTCTGGTAGGAAAGATGTGTTTTACATCCATCCTGGTTTATGTGTTTAGTTCTGTTAATAAACAGAGCACCATTGGCCTTGGTCACATGGTGAATTTATGAAGCTTGCCAGCTCTGCTCTAGTACCAAGGCTATCATACTATACACCCATCACAATATCAAGGATTTAATCAGGCAGCAATCATTAGCGTAACCTGCTTCCATTGCAGATTCACAGCCCTATAGAGGAAGATAGTTTTATGACCTGATATTACATTAATACAGCATACAGAAGTGCCAGCTCATAGAATTAAAAAAGAGGGAGAGAGAAAGGATAAGCTACATAATATGGTACATTTTTAACTGGACCAATATGTTATCATGCATATTTTCAGGCCTCCAATATGAAAGCAATGGCAGCCTGTATGGCAAAATGGTTTGCGCTATATGGTTTGAGACATACTTTAATACAATACAAATAATAAATAATAGGAATAATAACGGCTGAGATTTCCCAAGGATATTTTAATACCCAAGTTGCAATGGAACTCACTGGTGTTTGGGCATCGAAATTTCTTTGGCTTCTTTTAAAATTTCAGTTAATGCAGAATTTAAAAAGCTGGATGTGAATGATGGGATCATTATGTTGTCTTGGTGTTCAGTACAATAGTAGTTTATAGATGAAAATTCCAGCATCATTGTCTTACTCAAGAAGCTGCCTCTAGAGGAGTTTGAAACTAGGTTCAAGGCCTTTATTTTATTGTTTTGACAAAAAGAATATTTTGAATTATGGGTAGATTAATGAGTGACAATGAGCCATGGAGCTGAACTGCCACCCATTCTTGGGACAAAACCCATTTTTTTCAATGTTTCTCTATCACAATTATTTGTCAAGTGAATTTTCTGGAATTCTTCTCTCTTTCTAAGGATCAGCGTGCTTTAGCCTCACTTTCTAGTTTAGGATGTTTAGAAAACAAGGCCATATTTTTCAAAAATAGGACCATCATGGTCATTCTTTTCATGCTTCTTAGAGAGACAGGACCAAATTTCCAAAAGTGCCTAAGAGATATATCTTCAAAAGTATTTATATTCTTAAAATGCTTATAGATGATGGAAGATTTTGAAAATCCCACTAGACAACTAACATGTTTCAGGGTTGTACTTGGTAGCCATGTTGGTCTGAGACAAGAAGACATACAAGAGACTTACATCCATCTTCAGCTCCCTTTGGGCAAAAATGAAGTTTATTTCCTACCTATGAGGACTTTTTACCATCTTGTACCATCTATACTTTTCCCAGAGCCTGACAAAGGGACTTTGATCCCAAAAGCTTGGAGAAAAAGGACAATTTTCTTGCAATTTCCTAGTTGGTCTAATGAAAGGTCTCATTTTGAAACCAAGAGTTCTAGTTTTTTTGTATGTCTACTAGGCAACTAAGGCTTTCTTGAAAATCCTACTAGGCATGTGTCATCCTGTTTAGGTATCTAAAATCTTTAAAAATCTGGCCCCAAATAACTTAGAACATTTGGAATTTTTTGCCTTTAAAAAGAAACACTCTCGTAGGTGTGCTTCAATAAGTGTGCTTGAAAATCAAGGTATTTATTCCAATGCTAAAATATGATTCAAGGACATAAAGGTTATGTTCTTTCTTTTGCAAAATTTGAACAGCTTATTTTCTTGTAAATATTTTTACAGTCCTTCTTCAGATGCATCCAAGATCTATATGGGCTGGAACAACTTTCATTTAGAGCAGCTGGCCTGGCAATGGCAACACACAAAATTCTAGGGAGGTTAGAGGTGTTCGATGATTCAGGTGAACTACACCAGTAGCTTAGAGAAATCATTGCCATGGTAGCCAGTGGATGTTAGTAGGGTCTCTGGCTTAGCCCCAAATGCTGTAACCCATAAAATTTTGTACATGCACACACAGACGCACACCAATAAGAAAGCAAGAAGGAAGGTTGCTTTAGTAAATAATCCAGATCAGTCCCTTAGTTGATTTTTTCTTCACACTTAACTTCAAGTCTCTCATTTTTTGCCTTACACTTGCCGTTCAAAGCAACACAGGGTTACTACCAGCAAAATACTGAGAGCTTTTCTGAAGATGTGAGTGAATTCTCTGACACACAGAATTGTGGCAATTTTGAGACAGCAAGCTGACATCTTCTCCATCATGTAAAAACCAGACTTAATTCTGCACCTTCAATTCATTTTAAAGACTTGTTTGAAGATCCCATTTTAGACCCCATGTTGTAGATTTCACTTCCCTGACTGCTTAACATGCACATTGGAGCCTCCAACACTGAGCCATATAGATTTGTCTTTGTCTTTTGTGTTAATTATTAGCTGCTGCAGAGCTGTCTCTGTGGGTGAACGCACACAGAAACAAAGGCGGCAAGGTTGTAAAACCTTTTATCTCTATCAGGGCACATTATTTGATAAGGTGCTAAGCTAATAGTAACGCATGTCAAATTGTGTTTAGACAGATCAGTGTTCTGGGAATTGGAGGTTATATTTGTCTGTAGAAACCAGCACCTGGAGGAGCAAAGAGAAATTCATACCAATATTCACAACGTTATGCAAACTGCAAACCCTCTCAAAGTGGTTATTTTACAAATGGCTCTGACTAGGATAATGAGCCTCTGTTATTTCATTTGCCTTATGCCTACCCTTTTGAACTTTAATCATTCATATTCTCAGAGAAGCCGTTAAAACAAGAGAAGGTGTATGGTATACTGAACAGTTCAATATTGTGCTGAAACGACATAGACTATACTCTCTCGGGGGCCTCGATTTTGGGGCACTGCAAAAAGACTGACTTTCAGGAAGCATTGGATATGTGCATTCAGAAGATGGGGGCTCTGGAATGGATGTTGAGGCACTCAAACATGGAGAAGCCAAACATTTTTTGAAAAAAAATTAGAATAATACAGCTAAGATATGATACTTGTTATTAGGCAAAATTTGTAGCAAATTTAAGAACATTTGTTTTTAACTCAAGCTTCCCTGGGATTCACCCTCGTGTGTTCTTTTAGCTGATAAAACTGCACTAAAAGTGAGGGTAGTACTAGAAGAGAGGACTATTGTATCAGAAGGTAACAGAAAATATTGATTGCCCTTGAATAGCAAGGGCTGGTTGGTAATGGTTCTCTGTCTCCCTGTAGCATATACTCTCAGTCTTCCTATGAAAACCAAGCCCATCACCTTTTGAGTCAGTTTTGTCCACCTGCCTACAGTCAAGCCTGAGCCTCTGAACCAAGGTTTCATAAAGAGTGCCACACATTACCAACTGTTGTCATCTCTTCCAACTCCCTAAACGCTTTTTTCTAGGAGAAAGACCTTGAGATGCCACAAAGAATGATCCCAAATTCTAGGTGTCTAATTTGCATGTAGCTTATAATGCTGATTATCTGAAAGTCATTGGAGCCAATGAATACATTGAGATAATCAGGATTTCAGGGAATCAAGGATAGTTTCAGCGTAATTAATAGACATAAAGGGACATAAACCTGTTTAGAAAACAGTTGTGGATAATTAAAGGTTCAAATAATCAGAATTGTTCTATACAGGAATACAATGCAAAGTTTAAATCTTTATTCATTTCCCCCTACAGACTCCCTGGGAACTCTGTGATAACAGTAACTGCATCCAGTCAGCCTCTACCAAAAGTTGCCCTGAAGGAGAAATACTGGATTGGATTTATACTTCTTTTTAATAGAATGGTTGCAAGTATTTTCATTTGTTAAAGTCGAACTCCAGGTTTCAGATTCAGATTTCACATGCCCCAAGTGTAAAGGTTTTCAGATCCATGTTTCATTATAGATGCAGGGACTATTTTCAAAATCTTCAAGAACTGACTCTTGCCTTCCAACATCCCAAGCGTTTGATTTTAAGTGATTAAGATATTCCATTTTACACCTAATCCAAATTCCCATCTGCGAGCATAAATTCAGTGCCAGCTCTACAAGTGGAACCAATATATAAGTGCTGTCCATTTCCTGTGTTCTTTGTGTAGATTGTAGAGCTAATTTCATTATTAGAAAAGCCTTTGGGGGTCTTTGAGCCACGTATAAGGGAAGAAGGCGCAAGCTGAGCAAATATTTTAATGGATTGGATTTTATTCCTTTAGAAAAAAAAAATACCCATGTGATAAAACATCTGTATTCCCAATCCAGGCAGACACATCCAGTGTCCCTTTTCCCTGTGAAATCTCGCAAGGAAAAACCAAATGGCTTTTGATAAATGTCATTAGAATATATTTTCCTCTTGAGACTTGCCAAGAATTAAGATAGCATTACACCGTTTTTCAAGTCAGCACATGACAGTATATACACGTGCGTACACACAAACCAGAAAAGAATGCCCCCTTCAAAGAAATCTGCTGTTAAAGGAGTAGGAATGGAAAGAGGAGATGGAAACACCCAATTTTTCAGAAAGTCCTTCTCTATGATGTCCTGTGTGTGAGGCAGAACATTTTAAATTGATGCAAAGGACTAACAATGCTCATTTGCATGGCATTGTGATAAAATGGATTAAGGTTGTTAATGTTAGTTAGTGTTAATTGATCTAAAAAAATTTAAACTTGATAGTCCCTTCATGCAACACAGAAATATAAGATAAAAGGATGAAAATGACCATGAACTGAAAGTTTCCATGGTCCAAATGAATGGATTTCTGGATCAACATTTAGAGTTTGAGCATCTCCTTTTGAATAATCCAGTCAGGGGATGTAAAGGCATTATACTGAATGAGTAGAAGTTGGTACAGAAATTACTAGCAACACACCACTTACCATCTATAGATCTCAAAGTATTTTACAAAGGAAGGAAAATATATTTATATTCCTATTCTGGGAAATTAACAGGAGGGAGAGGAGGCATGAGGCACAATCAAGTAAAGTGAAGTGATTTGACCAAAGTACAGCAGGTCATTATGAGAACTAGCACAAAAAAAAGCTTTGAGTTCCTCTCCACTGTCCCATCCACCACTGCTACACCAGTCATCCATAGTAATAAGCCTACAGTGTACTGTAAAACTCTTTCAATACCATACTAAACATATTTGCCTCACCCCAACTCCTGTTACTCTTAGGATGGTAAACACAAAGCAGAAACATTGAGTCAAAACGGAAGGAATAATTTTTTCCAGGTTTGATTATAACAACATCACTAGTTCTGATGTTATATTATATAAGTACATTTTCCAGCTGTGCTGCGGTATGCTCAAATAGGAGTTTCTAAGTCAGGAAACGCATCTTTAATTCAAAAGAGCATGGCATTCAGTTAGAGGATGCAAATGAGACCAAACAGAGCAGACCTGATAGAGAAACTTAAGTCCACCCACAAAGATGGGTTGTGCATGTTGCATTTTCCAGTCTATTTCTCTTAAACATGTTTTGCACATTCTGCTGTTAAAAATAACTTCACATTACATTAGAAAAGGAGCAGCAGCAGAAACCCATGCGTGCTGGCAAACCTCTTTTTTTTTTTTTCTTTTTTTTTTTAAAGAGGGCAGCATTTCATCTGTGGTGTTGCAGACATTTTTAAAGTAACTATAGCTGTTCACTAGCTGCCCTGTATATGAGAAAAATGAGATTGCAAGGTTCTGTTGATCTAGAGTAACTCACTGAAATTACAGCAGTGTAAATTCAGGCTTTTTGAATGTATGTTTACATGTACACACACACACACAAAACTTATGTGCGACTATTCAAAGGAATATGCATTAATTGTACAAGTTACCATGCTAAAAGACCACTGCAACACTAAGATAATTTCTGAAAGAAAACCCACTTAAAACAGAATCTTATCTAAACAGTGCCTGGTCACTCAATTTCACTGTCGCCCAGTGACAACAATAAGAAGGAAATTATATTAGAAGTATGCACTTTTTGTATACGGATCCCAAAGCACTTTAGCAAGTATTAATTAAGCCTTGCCATATAGTAGGTAGGTACTATTTTTCCCACAAATAACATTCATTTCCATTGTCTAAATATCATATCCCAAGTCCAAGCATCACCCCACAGATTAACAAAGTAAAGATAACCTATTATTTATATAACAGAATAATCTCCCACAGAGATGTCTATGTGCTTATAGGAAAACTTAGCAAAACTGGTATAATCTGTCAGATAGGTATGCATATACCTGTTTATACTATGTAGATTGTTTAACATTTCCAGGAGAAAGCCAACAGAAAAATTATCAGATATCAATACATTAATATCTATTTAAATAATAAAAGTGGTAATAGCAAAAGTCACCAAACAGTGCCACCTGCTGTAAACTGCTTAAAACTGTTTCATAGCCCAATTCAGGCAATTCTCAATTACCTGAAATTCACAGGGTAAAATATTACATAGCTAAACCAATTCATTCAAATTAGAGACTAAAGAGCTATAGAGAGAAGAAAGGAACAAAGAAACAAACAAACATCATTTAACTGAGCTCTGCTGGAATCAGAAGGATATAAATAGTCCATTGTTCCACTGCCTTTCTGCTTCTTTAGTGCCTTCTGGACCGCTGAATAGGCAGCAATCTGCTTACAAAAATCATAATGCAAACACTGATACATACACTCACGTGGAAATGCTTATAGGATTGTAGTTCATGATCAACCAGTTAATAAAGGGGAAATGTTACTGCTGAGACTGTAATGGGGATCTCTCCAGTTTCCAGATTAAAGGTTTTGCAGTTGAAACAACAAAACAAATCAGGCAAACACAAGCTTGTTCCCACAAAGTCAATGGCAACCCGCTATGTCCCCCAGGCCCCATACTGCTCCCACATGATTTGCAAAGGAAAAAAGAATCAGGCCATACTCTAGAAGAGTGGTTCTCAGTCTTTTCCATATGAGGAGCCGTTCCTGGAAGCCTTTCTGCTTAACAACACAGAAAGGGCAGGGCAATTGCGCAGACAGTTTTTGTAACTCCCAGATTGAGAACCCAGGGCCTAAAATAATGCCATAAACTCCATCTTGATTCCTCACATAATTCTTAGTGCAGTAGTCAGAATGTAGACATATTTACACAGGTAGCAATCACAAGATCATATAGAAAGAGGTAATTTTAACCAAATCTCCTGCTTTTGTGATCTCAAGCCTGTTTGAATTGATTGTATATTCCAGCACCTCAGGATATACACCTTAATGCCTAGTAATATTTCAAAACTGATGTTTTCACAGGGCTTAGAAAGTGATTGTACAAATGTCTGTGGCAAACTGGAGAGAAGGTGCTTTGGTTTGCCCAGATACGGTGGTAAGGAAAACATGGAAAAATAATCAAAAGAAGGATAATTAACTGAGGTACCAATTGCTTACAGCCCTGGATTTTTAAAAGCATCAACAAATTTCAGGTGACATAAATATTGTATGCCCAATTTGAAGTACCTTGTTTTTCAGAAATTCTGTATCTATAACTCAGCTGAATGTCAGTTGAATCTCTGGATATTCAATTATACTAAAAATCAGTTCCTCACAGGTTGGTAGGACCCTATCTGGGCAACCAGTAAGATTTCTATCACACAAAAAATACAGGCCCTTTGTGAAAATGTGCGTGATCTCAATACGATTTGCTCAGTGACTCAGTCTGTCATCCTTTTGTTAAGGCTACGTTAATTGCATTAGCGAAGAGAATGGATCAGACCTAAATGCTGTCTGCACTACATAAATGCTGTGGCTCTCACAGCCATAGGAGTAGGGGTTTCCTTAGCTCAGTTCCGAGGGTCAGATTTTTCTTTTCTCCACAGTTGTACAGTATACCATATACCAGTTAGTGACCATCTTTACTTCACATGCAGCTGCATTTCTGTCAAACAGTATGTCCACCTAATCGTTTATGAAGCACTCTGTGATTGTTTGGGATGAAAGGTACTATATAAATGGAAATGACTGTTATTCCCAGGGATGAGGGTATGTCGATGCTACCTCATTTCTCAGTAATTTTTCATTCTTCTAGCCATGTGATTTTTACTTTAATAAAAACAGGTTAATTAAATGCTGATTGATTTATATTTTTTAATTCACAATGAAATTAAAATTAAGAGTGTCATGTCACAGGTGAATCTCCATTAAAAGCCAAAGAAGAAGTGATGGGAATGAAAAAGTGTCTATATTAATTACCTTTACATTTACCATGCAGTGCTATTGTTGTTTTTTGTTCGTTTGTTTTTAACAATGATACTGCTTCTCTCTACTGTGAACTTAGTTCTTAGGAAATATATTGGACTCAGAACACTGGACACTAACAGGCCTGAATCTCATTTATTTACATTAGTTTCCCTTGAGACTGCTTTAAAGACACCTGAAAATGAGGGTAAATGAAATTTAAACCCACCCAAAGGTTTCTTTTACATACCTGGAGATGTATATTTGGAGCCCATACTATAAATGAAAATCGTCTCCTAAAGCTTTTGATCTATTGACCAAATACACTGGTCAGAAGACATCTAAGCCTTCCCATTTCACCCAGTCTTTGTATCTTGAACATCTGGACGAACAGACTATTTACTCCAAGAAATAGTAAGGTAGGCAAGCCTCTAGAGTCTAGGATACCAGATATTAAGTTGAAACTAAATGGTGTCAATCGTGCCCTGTGTAGTGGTGGTTATGATGAGGGAGTTCATTAGATACTGGACTGAGAGCTAGTAATTTATTCTATACAGACCTTTCAAGAACCACAAGATACTGATGGTTTTGAACAGTTAACACAACAGACATATGTGTGAACTACTAATACAAATTAAAGGGTAACAAGCCATATCCCCACACCAATACAAAACGATATTGAAGTCTATGCTTGGCAAAATACACTTCGTTTGTTGCCTCACCTCTTAAAGTATTTTTAGTTTTAAGTGTATTCGTCTACTAATTCTTGTATCACTTCATCACTTTGCCTACTATCATTAATCCATATTATGTAATTGTTCTACTGATTATGAGCAGCAGAAATATGAAACATATTTGTGGAAAAGACCATCTCTGTTGAAACGGTCTTTCCCCCAATCTATCTCAAGATAGCAATTTTTTTAACTCTGTGCTCTGCCCCCAGTACATTTCATGTGAAGACAGTGTTGTTCATACTGGAGATAAATACTAGCCTGAGTTCTGGATCATCCATACCTGCTCATGTTTGTCACTTACAGAGCTCCTTTGCCTCTGAGGTTATAGAACCATTTTGAAGATATTCATGAATTAAAACTGACAAAATTACTAGGAAGCAAGGAAGTTTTAATATTTACAGATGGATAAACTGAGACTTTAAGACATTAATGCCTGTATTTTTAAAGTTGGGTGGCTAATGTCAGATATACATATTTAAATACATATTCAGTAGAGCCGTGTGAAGTTTCAGTTGCTGATTTGATTTGGTGGAGATTCAGGCCAATTCAGCAGCCGAATCTCCAAATATGAATTGAATCAGGAAACCAATGAAGAGATTCAAATTGATTCAAAGCCTCCGAAGTGATTTGGAAAAGATTCAGAGATTTGAGCAATCCCTGCTCAGCACCACAGGGAGCTGGGCCCATCCCCTGCCTGCACCCCACAGCCCCCCTGAGTGCCCCCTGACCCCTGCCCTGTCAATGGCTGCCTTGCCCAGCCCCAGCGTCCTCGCACTTAAAAAAAAAAAAGCCCTGCACTCACCAGATGTTGCAGCAGCCTTTGTTGCTTCTGGGAGTTCATGGCAGAGCCCCCCCCCTCCCCCCCCCCATATGCAGCTCAGGGCGGTAGGGAGAAGCAGGGATCTCCCCCACCCACCTGGCAGGTGCCAGTGAGTTTGGGGCTTTTTTTTTTTTTTAAGTGCCAGGATGCTGGGGCCAAGTGGGGCAGCCATTGATGGGGCTGGGAGAGTGGGCGGGGGATTGGGCCTGTTCAATTCGGAGATTCGGCCGATTCAGCAGTGGCCGAATCAGATTCAGCCAAATCATTTCAGGTCAGTAATTCAAATCGCTGTCCCCCAAATTGGCCAAATCCGAATCCAAAGCAAATACTAGCCACTTCACACAGGCCTAATATTCAGGCATTGAAATAAACAGCTGAATTTTCAGAGGACAGAGCTCTTGGCTCCCCAGGTACTCAGGCTGTTTATTTAAATACTTACATTTGTAATTGTGTGCCCACCTTTAACTACCTGTGATGGAAAAATGAGACTAATATTAACATGGCCAAGCATCAACACAACCCAGGTCACATAGGAAATCCAAGAAGAAAACAGGAATTCTGACTTAAAGGCACATAAGGACTTAGGCATTTAAGATCTCTTAACTCCCCCATTAGGTCTTAAGTCCAAAAGTCAAAACATCTGCTCTGCTGCTGCCAAACCAGGAGGCATCTGAACTCCACAATCACCTTTGTTTGCAATGCTGAATTTCTTCAGGCACTAACATTTCTGCTTTTTCACAGAAGTGAAAATTTTTTTACTGGCCACGTCTACACAAGATGCTGCCCAGACAGTAGCTCATTATTACTGCGCAGTAGCATCAGGTGGCAGGAAGCATGATACAACGCTACTGCACAGTCAGTGTAACCTAAAAGCCATTCAGTGGCACTACTGCACAGTAATTCTAGTTACTGCACAGTCATTTAGTACTTGTATAAACAAGTACTAAATGACTGTGCAATAACTGAGCAGTCAGCATCTCATGTAGACACAGCCACTGATCAGCTGAGCATGTAACTCAAGTTCATGAGTTAAATTCTCAAGGTGACAGCAAAGGGGAGGAATAAATGCTTTGGTCTCTGCTAAACTGAGCCTCACTGAAGTTGCTGGAGTGAAAACAGCGGAGAATTTGTACCTTTCTTCTTCCTCACTCTTCTTTTCCTTAAGAGGTGTCCCAAATTTTCTCTTTGAAAATTGGATCAGCTTAAAATATCATTCCTACAATGAATAGCATGTGTATTTAGAAAGTTCATAAACCTGATCCTCCTGTCATTGACACCTGCTTTCAATGGTATAACCCGCATTGATGTTAGTGAGTAAATCTTTATTAAAGCTAGCATAAAGGAGATCAAAGTCAGTTCTTTGTGAATCCGGCAGAGAAAGAGGAATGGGTGCTGCAAGCTATTATCATCCATTTTATGCTTTGTTTGTCTTGAGCCAGAATATGGCCCATACCATCTTTGCTGTCTCTCCCTGCTCATTTGATGTGGAACATAAATTCAGGTCCAGAAGGGAAAATGCACTTACATAATTTAAATTATGTTCTAAAGCAAGATGTCTAATCATCCATGGAAATCAGAGTTAGGCTTCTTCTGCATCTTCTTAAGGACAAAAAGATCGTTTAGAAAATAGTGCAGACTGGGCACAACTACACAAGATGTTTACTGCACAGTTGACTAATTAACTGCACAGTACATGTCTCAGTGTCTACATATGCATCCCTATTAGGGTGCATGAAACTAATGAACTCCAAAGCAGGACAGGACTTGTAAAATATAAGTCCTACCCTGCTGCGGAATTTTTTTGTGCAGAGCAGTGCATGTGTATATGCTGACCCAGCTGGCTGGGCCACGAGGGTAGTTCAGTGCGGGGGCCAACTTCCAGCTAGCCTCACACTGAAGCACCTTCATGCCTCAGCCAGCCCCTCTGCAGCACACTGAGCCCTATTGGAGCAGCCCTGGACTGGAAAGTGGACCCCTCCCAGGGCCTCCTGCCAGCCTGGGCTGTTCCAATGTGGCTCCGTGTGCTGCAGTCCAGGCACGTGTGTAAACCATGCACTTGGAAGCTTCCCAGGAGCGATAAATTGTGGAGCATTTAGCTCCACAGTTTATTGTTGTGCACTAATGGCACATGTAGACATGCCCACTAGGTATCAAAAAAAATTAGCTCCTATTTCTGACTCTGCCACTGACTGGCTGTCTCATCTTAGGCACAATGTCCATCTTCTCTAAGCCTCTCTTACCACTTTGTAAAACAGAGATTATAGTTATATTTAAATACCCCTGTAAAGCAATATGAGACAATCAAATGAAAATGTCTCAGTATCATTATTATGCCCAGGGTTTATGACATACTGTACTGTTCCCTCACAGAACATGTCCTTTCTATGTGGGATTTCTGAACTATGGCTCTTGATAACCATAACCAGTTGGGGATAGGAAACAAGTAATCCCTCTTCACTTACTCCCATGCCTTCTTCCACCACATATTTTCCTGAGATGCAATCATCAACATCTTTAAAGTCTTTTTAAAGGTCATCTTATATGCCATTGTTGCTGAGCAGAAAAGCAGCATATCTTGGGGTTGGTTTTTGTTTTATATTGTTTAAGATTTACCATTGTTTCTGTGCAATCCAAACTATAAAAGGAATTTACTGAGAACAGAGGCTTCCCAATAAGTGTATAATTCTACTTGTATAAAAGGCTAAATAAACAAATGGATTTTGCATGGTGTCTGACTGCTGGAGCAACAGGTAAGTAGGTCCCAGAGACAAGGGTACACAGTAAAATAAAATCCCATTCCAATCTAGGGGTCATTAGCAAAATGTAAATCAATAGTGGTGTTTCTTGGCTATGATCTGCTAGCCATATGGACAGCAGTAGTAACTCTGGAGCCCAAAGACTTATTGAATTGTGATCTTTCTGGATGATAAGAAGATAAACCCCTCACACAAAGTAGATTTTTGCTAAAAACCCTCTAGATGTTTCATGAAACCAATTCCACTTTTTGTAGACTGACTCAGCCAACTCACTCTGTCATGGAAAAAGAGAGGTCCTTACTGTCTTCAGGCACAGTTACACAGCTGCATATAATCAACACAGTGCTACTGCCCAAATCACATCACCAGGTCTCACACACACATTCAATAGGAAAGCACTGCCAGAGAAAATCCTTGGCGCAGGTGGGCAATTACCTGGGACTGCATTCAGAGATCTCTTTGCAAGGAAGAGGAAGACCCATTAAAAAAGGAGTAGAATCACTTTCTGAGACTTCATTCACCTCTACAAGGTGTGTCAATAAAACCTCATGACTGGGTGATATCCAAAGCAGTTGACTGGTTGTAAAGAACTTTGATTGGTGGGCTGTCTACTGACTTATGGCAAATGCACAACTTCTATCTCAGGCTCTGTCTGTTTGATTTGTTTATAGAAAAGCTTTTTCTCTCATCGCCAATAGACTGTTTGAAAAATAAATATGAAATCCTGTAAATTTACAGTGAGATAATTGGCAGTGAGGGCACACAATCAACTGCGTAAATTAACTGTTTAAGCCGTAAATCAAGTTTATGATTTGCACTGTAAAAGTAATTGTTAAAAAGTGTTCATCTTAATAGTAAATAGTAGCTCAAAGAAACCAATTTAACAGTGACAGATTGTTTCTAGCTATAAATATAGTGTTAAAATAGTTAATTTTAATAATAAACTCCTATCCAGTTGTAGATAGCTATCACAAAGTGTGATCTTTAAACTGCAAATTAATTGTTTATTTCAACAGTGATTTTTTTTCTCTTTTCAGGTAAGGGAACTACCTAATAGTAAGGACTCTTTTCATAGAAATATGTTTCTATCAAAAGAGCTCATTTTTACTAGCAGATACCAAGGAAGGAACTAGTCTGAGGCCCCTGGCAAACGTTCAGTTAAAGGCACAATGACATCTGATGTGTGATCCCAGCAATTACGCCTCTGGCCAGGCTACACATGCATGCCAGGAGGTGTGATTTTGGGATCAGGAACAGATCCCAATTGCACCATGTTGCCAATGCAGGGGGAGCCTGAAACCATGACCAACCTCAGAACTGCACTGGAGTCAAGGGCTCCAGTGTGTTGCCAAGGCTGAAAGTGCTGGTTAGCTGACTGCCACTCCCAGCCTTGGGGGCGCTCTGGAGCCCTTGACTTGAATGCGACCCTGAGACTGGGAGCCTCAATCAGCTGCCGCTCCCAGCCTTGAGGGTGCATTGGAGCCCTTGGTTTAAGTAGTAATGCAGCCACACATTAATGCAATGAATGGCACAAGAAACAAGGAATAAGCTACATTATTATACAAAGTTGGCTGCTTATTCCCATTGCACCTTAAATTGCATGTGTGGCCAGGCATCTGCTGATCAGGGCTCCCAGCCTTGGGGGAACATGGGAGCCCTTGACTCCAAAGTGCCACTGAGGCCGTGGGCAGCCTTGGGAGCACATCACAGCCAAGGACTCCCATGAGCTCCTGAGCCCCCATCAACTGATGCCAGAACACCTGTGCAATGCAAGGCATGATGGGAATCAGCCACAAAATTTCACATATTTTGTATGTGTAATAACTTTGTGGCTTATTCCTTGTTTTATCGAGCTGTTAATTTTATGAATGTGCAGCCAAATTACTTCTTAAGACATGATTAACTGGTTAATCATATCTTAAGTGTAATGTCTTCCACATGCCTGACTCCTATCAGGGTATATTCAGAAAGAACCATAAGAAGTATACAGACTATGCTCACAACAGTAAACCATGATTTAGTCAGATTTCTAGAACATTCTAACTACAGACATGGGGAAGGACATGTACATAGTTTGTATGGACATATGCTTATCAGACCAGAAGAAAATTACTTAGAAATTAAAAGCTGCAAAGACGTCTTCACCAATGGGAGTTTCCAAAGCCTGATTCTTTCTGCATCCGATCTGTTGAAATAAAAAGATACTTGTATGAACTGAAATAAGTTTCTATACTAGAAATGTAGAAAGCTCTGCAGCTACTGTAATACTATGGCCTCCTTTTTGGATTAATGATTGCAATGCTTTTAGCAAGCTAGTTCTTTGAAGTGGCTGCCCAGTGTCTGGAGTGTCATGGCACGGGGTCCTGCAGGATGGCCATGATCTCCCCAAGGTGCCCTCATCATGCCAAGTTGGCCCAATGGGCACCCTCAATTCTCACCCGCCGCATCTTTGTTGGTAAATATATATTAGGGAAGCTGCCTTTATGTCATCTTGGACATGGTTTTGCTGTACTCTGACCCCATGGGCTCCTGGAACCCTTGTGGGTCCCACTCTGCAATAGGGATTTCGGAGCACCCAAGCCTTATGGGCTATGTGTGGCTCCAGCCACCCCTTTACCATGCCTCAAGCCTTTCAGATGGAACCGACATTGTTTGGTCTGGGCCTTGTTATAATTTGGCCCCCTGGTCCTCCGACTCTCCGCAGCCCTGTCTCGCATTGTGCCTCCCTGGTGCTCGGGCTCTCCGCAGCCCTGCAAAGTGCTGCACCCTCTCTGGCACTGGGGTCCCCACACTGCCATGGGTCCCCTATGAGGCCTCCTCCATTCTCTAATAGCCTCACCTAAACCACCGATCTTAAACAGCGAACAAAACACAAGCCCCGGGCTATAACATAAATCCAAGCTGCCTGGTTATAACATCATTCAAGCCACACTAGGGGTGCTCCATCCCTCACCAGTATCAGAGGCTGTCCCTGCAGTCAGGCCTCTCCCCCTTGGTTCCTCTGGGAGAGCTCCTTCCCCCTTAGCTGCTGACACAGAACTGCCATCCTGGCCTCAGCCCGGGGGTTTATATGTGAGCCAGGCCCTGCCCCTTCTGGTCAGCTGACTGCTGGCAGGTGTGGGCCACTAGCTCACTCTGGTTGCCCTGGTAATCAGCAACTAGGCTACCCACTCACTGCTAGGGCTCTTGCCCTAGCAGTTTCCACTCTTTAAAGGAGCAGGGCACCTAAGTGCTCTGCAACAGGAGACTAAATGCTATTTTTAAAAAATGCCTATTTTTACTGAGTTTTGTAAAAATTCTATATGGTAGCCATCATCTCTGGACAATTTGGCAGTGACTAGCCTGAATTTAAAAATGTAATGGTTTCCTATACTGATTAGCTGATGAACATCTGATGAAGTAAGCCCAATGCTTACAAAAGCTTATGTAATCCATTTCTGGTTTACTCCAAGGTGCAAATCTAACCTGACTTCTCCTATTAAGAAGAAACAGATGTGCATATTTTCTACAAGTGAAGTCCATCTTCTCTGTGGCCTTTACCACCTCCCATATGCCTAAGTAAAGAGGAACAGTAACAACAATCTCCATCTCACTCTCTCTAACTCACTAGCCCACAAGAAAAATACCTTTGCTAATTTAGAGATTTAGTTTACTGTTTGTGTGCCAGTGTGTAGAAACTAAAACAATAATTTTGAATGTAGTTCTGAAGGTGGAAATGTAGTTGGTCTTATGTTTAGTGGAGGAGAATCCCCCAGTCAAGATCCATTGCTTATGAAATTCTTGTCTTGGATGCTCAGAAACTTCCCCTGTTGGTCAACATCTGTCATGGGATATCTTGGACAGAGAGATCTTTCAAATAGGGTCAGGTATTTTAAGGCCTTTGAAACTTCAGGACAGAAATCTCTGTACTCAGTGGAGAGCCAGTGCAGTGAAACAAGGATGAGGAAAAATATGCATAGTGACCTATGTTATTTAGCCAACAAGCTTCTGCATTCATATTTAGCTTCCTCGGTGGTCTGGTTTCTGTCCTGGACATAATGATCTTCAGAAATAAGCCCTGAAGTGTTACAATGTGTTGATCACTAGTACTAGGGTGGAAGTTGATAGGGTGGGGCAGGTTTTCTTAGTTTCTAGCAGATAGAAAGCATTTTTTACTGCCTTGGTTATTGGGGCATCCAATTGCAATAAGGAGGCCAAAGAAAAGTAGTCTATAACAATATACAGAGGCCTCAGTCAAGGAACTATGAATGAAAACTGTTTGGGGGAGTAAAAATGGATTTGTTTAGGTTACACCTTCTCTACCATATACTAGGCCCCCTGTAGCCTCACTAAAAAAGGGTACAAAGGATAAAGACTGCATTCCAGCTTCCAGGCTATGCTTGCGGCCCCCATGGTACTTTTAGAAAGAAGCAGAAGATATCCAACTAATAAGTCATTCAAGTTCAGGAATCAAAACTTATATGCCAGTTTTTGTCAGACTGTTTAATAGATGCTCTATTTGCCTATAAGGTCACTGCAAAATGCAATACCACTCCCTGGCTCACTGTTCAGTGTTATGACAGAAGGCATTGAATAGAAACATGATATTCTGGCCCATAATTCTTCTTTCTTCCATCCCTCTTTTTGTCTCATGCTTTCCCTTTTTTCTCCACTCTCTCTCCAATTTCTCTCCCTTTTTTCTTCCTCTGTCTTCACTTTCTGCCCTGCTCTCCTCTTTCTTCTCTCGTCCTTGCTCTTCTTCCTTCCCTTTCCTCCCTTTTCTTCTTCATGCTAATTTATCCTTTCTAGGGCATCATGTACAGATACACACTTCATTCAACTATGGACATTGGGGGTGTCAGAAAAAGGCACCAAAATCTTACCTGTTTATTGTAAGGCTTAAACTCATAACAGATATGATAGCAAATAGTGAAAACCACTCACTGTCTCATTATGTGTATGCCTGAAGAGCACTCCTTCCATTTGTTCTCATGGTAAATGCTAACACAGGGCTAGAAAATGTACAGATGTGCACAGTAGAAGTGACGGGCTGGAACTGAGCAACTTTGCAGTGTTTTATACAACAGCCAGAGAAGTCACTTTCACTGGAAATACTCAGGAAAAGGTGAAGCCACTGAATGCTGTGGGCTTGAAACTAATCTCGCTTGCAGCAGTTCTACACAAATTACTTCAATGAAGTTATTCCTGATTTACACCAGTGTAGCTTACATTGGAATTAGGCCAGTAAAAGAAATCTAGAGAGTATATGGACATTTAAATCAAGTTTACGTTTTGTACCATAAGCATTAAGACTGTTATTTTAAAATATAAACACCACTTGAAATGGCCCAACTTAGCATTGGCAAAGAGTGTTTTCAACCAAAGACCTGACTCAGGCAAATTAGAAAATAGTAAATTGTGTTGCAACTAATATATCAATGATTCACATCACTGACATAAGTAAAAGAAAGATTATAGTGCTTACGTGAAAATTGTTTGAGAAAAACATTTTGGCTCTCATCTCATATAATTTAATATAAGTATTTGGAGAAGCCTAATATTTACAAGTATTGCTGTTAGATAAAAACAGTGCACATTGGCCTTAACTAATTTAGCATGTAAGAATAGAATGTTCTTATTATGGTCTTAGGAAATTTGATTACAAGTAACGAAAAGAAATAATTCTTTATAATCCATTACACTTTGCTTTTAGTTTGAAATCAAAATCTTATGTAAAATCAGCACCCTTCACTTGAATGAATCAATGCAGATTTGCACCAAGGGAAGATATATGTAATGGTTTAAACAATGGTGAGAAATCAATTACCTAATTTTAAAATTAGTGTCATGTTTGTGTAAGACTTCCTGATTTAAGAAATACCAAACACTGTAAAATAAGTTACACTGAAGGCTAGATAGTAGGGCTGTGCAAAGCTTCAGTCCCTGATTCAATTTGGTGGGGATTTGGCCCAATTCAGTGGCCAAATCTCTGAATCAAAATTCAATCAGAGGACCCTTTAATCTCTCCAAATCAAACCTGTCCCACAGGGACACAAGCAGTGGGCCTGAAACCCCCTCCTATGACGGGACCTGAGGCAGGGCTGACTCACCTTGGGAAGAGAGAAAACTTACCTTTTTTGAAGAAACGGGGCTGGACAGACCATGCCGGGAAAGATCGCCTGCATGGTTCGTCTGCCGCTTTTATTGCCAGCTGGGAATGGTGCAGGTGGATGACATAATCAAAAAACACCGCCCAGCTGGTTCAGAAGCCATCAGTGGGGAAATGGCCTAGGGAACAACCTCAGAGCTGGACAGCAAGGCTGCTCCCCAGGCCACACGCAGGCTACATTGGCAGCCTGAAGGCAACCCCGATCAGGACCCAAAGGAGGGGTCCCAGATCCATTAGGAAAAAGGGTACTACATCAACCTGGCAGAGTGACTGGGTCAGGGAGGATGGTGTTGAGGGACCTTGGGGCCACAGACTCCGGTCCTGTGAGAGGAATGGGCTGAGGCCTGTAGACCATTTTTTCCTTTTTGTGTTCTAATTTTGTTAGAGTCATCCCAGGGCCCTGAAGCAGGGAATGGGGCCATGATCAGCCTCCACAGGCCAGGAAGAGCCAAAACATCACAGCAGGTACTGACATAGTGAAGGAAGACCCAACACTTTGGCAGGGACGGTCCAACATCCCATGGTCATCTCACATGGAAAGAGGCTGGGAGATGATCGAGAAGAAGTGGAGGCAGGTGAAGACATCAGAAGGGTTATCTGGTGATACAACATCTGGCTGTCCTGAGGGTTGGTGTATGGCTGGGGTGTAGGGGAGGTGGACCCCCAAGAACACCCGCTAAGGTTAGCACCCAGTCCACAAGGAGCTATGAGAAGGAGCCCCAACGCTGAAGAAAAAGACCAAGTCATGGCAGGTGAGTATCAGGGCCTCCTTCAGGGTGAACATGACCTAACATCAAGGCTGCAAGAACACACCCTGCAGCCGGCACTGGGTGGACACTCCAAAGTGGCAAGGGAGCACCTCCATGAGGCGAGACAGGTGCAGAACCAAAAAAGGCCGTTGACACAGTGTTGCACCCAATTCTTACAAATAAACTAAGTAGTTGCAATGTAGATTATTACACAGTCCAGTGGTTGGAAAATTGGCTTATGGGTTGCACCCAGAGAGTGGTAGTGAATGGGTCAGTTTCTACCTGAAAAAATGTGGGAATGGAGTCCCCCAGGGCTTTGTCTTGGGACCGGTACTGTTCAATATCTTTATTAGTGACTTGGACAAGGGAGCTAAAAACACTCTGTCCAAGTTTGCAGACAACACCAAACTGTGGGGTGAGGTAAACAAACTAGAGGGCAGGGAGCAAATCCACACAGATTTGGATAGGCTGGGGAAGTGGGTGGAACAGAATAGGATGCAGCATAATGTAGCAGGCTCACCTTTCAGAACTTGGGTTGAGTCCCAGGCTTGAGATCCTGCTGTTTTGATTGGTGGAGACCATCCACCAATCAGGAGGCAACAAGAGAAATAAAGTCACTCCCCTTTCCTGAGGGGATGGGAAGAAGAACTTCCCCAGACCTGGCTGAAGAGTGTAAACTATCAGGTTTGGAAGACTTCAGGGGCAGAGCCCTGGATTATATAAAAGGAGCAGTGTAAGACCGCTCAAGCTGTTGACAGCACACAGGGATGGTGTGGGGAGACCTGGCCCTGGGAGTGGTGTGAGACTGCTTGGGCCCATCATGGTGCATGGTTTGGTGCACAGAGCTCAAGCTTTGGGATCTGCAAGCAGTGGCTCGAGCCTGTAACCCCGGCAGGGCCCGCACGGCCCAAGGTGCGGGGGGATGGGGCAAGGGCCTTGAGGATGGCAGTGAGGTGGCTCAGGCCCCATCTCCTGACAAGCAGCCAGGTCCCATAGTGTGCAGGGTGGCGCATGGGCCTGAGCCTTGGGAGCCAGGGAGCAGCAAAGGCTGCTTGGGTTAGCCACCCCGTGTGAAGATGGATGGATGGAGCCTGAAGGGCCCAGCCTGTGCTAAAAGAGCCCTCGGTACCAAAGCCAGGGCATGGGAAGATAGTAGTACTGCAGTGTGAGGCTCAGCACCCAGAAGCCAGCAGCAGTGGTGCAACACCTGAGAGGAGCAGAGCCCTCAATGCCCAGAGCAGGTCACAGGGTGGGGAGGATCCCAGTGGCATGGGAGAGGCACTCCAGCAGAGAAGACCCCATCAAGCTGTGCCCTGACCACCACCACCTGAGGGAGCATGAGTCATAGGGCCCTTGGGTCCCACAGGGGAAAGACGTTTTGGGGAGGGCAAACCCAGAGAAGGGGCTGGATGAGCAGCCCCCCACCTAGTCAAGGTCCTAAGGGGAGGGGCCTCTGGTGCTTTCTGGATACCCTGCAAGGCACCCCATTGGAAGGAGGACTATCTCTTGCCATGGGTCAGGGACTGTATTAAGGAATAGATGTTACTGAAGTTGTTCCTGTTTGCGCCTTATATTTTGTAATTGAAATGTTGTATTGTGATGTTGAATTGTGTTGAAGCTGCTGAAGTTATATTATTGTGATGGGTAAATAGTATTATTTAGGGTTTGACCTTGGTTATTGGTTAATGTTCACTGTGTAAATATATGTACATATTTAGTTTTATGATTATATATATTATAACTCAATAAATTTTATATAGTTAAGCACTTTGGGCTTGGGCTAAGTCTATAGAGGAAAACTGGATCTGCTCAAAATTCTGGCATCCCTCTCACAGTACCCCCTCCTGCCTTCCCATCCCATCCAATTGAGAATAGGGCACACCCTTAGGTGTACCTGGGTTACAATAATAAAGATAAGTTCCATGTTGTGCAACTAGGGAAGAAGAACACATCAACACACCTATAACCTGGGAGGTACCATACTGAGTAGCACAACAGTGGAGAGGGATCTCGAAGTCATATTCAACTCCAAAATGAGCATGAGTCACCAATGTGATGAGGTAATAAGTAAAGCTAACGGCACTCTTTCTTGCATAAGTAGGTGCATCACAAACCAGGTCTAGGGAGGTGCTGTATGCAGTATTGGTCAGGAGGCAGCTGGAGTACAGCATCTAGTTTTTGGGTCCCGTACTTTAAGAGGGATGTAGATAACCTGGAAAGGGTTCAGAAGAGGGCCACGCATCTGGTTAAAGGACACTCACTGTTGCAAGAAAAACCCTACAAGGACCAAGTGAGGGACCTGAATCTCTTTATCCTCCATAACAGAAGGCTGAGAGGTGATCTTGTAGCCATCTACAAGCTCTTCAGGAGCGGGGGGCAGCAGGAAATAGGGGATATGATGCTTACCAGGGCACCCATCAGGGTAACTAGAAGCAATGGCCACAAACTGAAGGAAAGCAAATTTACATCAGGAAAAAGTTCTTTACAGTGAGGGTTGCCAAAATATGGAATATGCTTCCAAGGGAGATGGTGCTGTCCCCTTCCTTGGAGGTATTTAAGAGGAGATTGGACAAACACCTGGCTGGGGTCATCTGACCCCAGCACTCTTT